>NC_140243.1:16799450-16836950 GCF_949987555.1 Borostomias antarcticus | reverse complement strand
TAACACATTGTATAAACACATTGCACACCATTTTCTATTTTGTATTTTGCATTTGCACTGTCCTGTCTTTGCACTGTCCTGTCTAGTCCTTGCACCCTGCTAATGTTGTCTATCCATCAATGTTATGCACCAACTGGCCAGAATAAATTCCTAGTATCTGTGAAACCTACCTGGCAATAAAACTGATGAATAAGACTGAATAAAACTCTGTCCAGGCAGGAGTGTGTGTGTGTGCTCATGTGTGTGCTACTGTCCAGGCAGGAGTGTGTGTGTGTGTTCAGGCGTGTGTTACTGTCCAGGCAGGAGTGTGTGTGTGTGTGTGTATATGTGTGTGTGTTCATGCGTGTGTTACTGTCCAGGCAGGAGTGTGTGTGTGTGTGTGTGTGTGTGTGTGTGTATGTGTGTTCAGGCGTGTGTTACTGTCCAGGCAGGAGTGTGTGTGTGTGTGTGTGTGTGTGTGTGTGTGTGTGTGTGTGTGTGTGTGCGCATGTGTGTGTGCGCATGTGTGTGAGTGTGTGTGTTCATGTCATTTAAAGTGCAGGAGAAAAGTACAGTGTTATTGTAAGGAGAGTTAGGGGTTGGTCCTTTTACTGCCAATGTGCCTGCGAGTGTGCGTGTACGTTGTGTGTGTGCGTGCGTGTGTGTGCGTGCTTGTGTGTGTTTGTGTGTATGTGTGTGCGCGTGCGTATGTCTGCGTGTGTGTGTGTGTGTGTGCATATGTCTGCGTGTGTGTGTGTGTGTACGTGTGCATGTGTGTGTGTGTGCGCATGCGTATGTCTGCGTGTGTGTGTGTGCGTGTGCATATGTCTGTGTGTCTGTGTGTGTGTGTGTGTGTGTGTGTCTAGTTAGCCAGGGCGAGAGGTCCGAGGCTGCAGACGGAGTGTGTCTGTGTGTGAACAGAAGGACAGGGGAGGGGTGGAGTGACAGGGGGAGGAGAGACGGAGAGACGGAGAGAAAGAGAGAAAGAGAGAAAGTGAGAAAGAGAAAGTGACAGTTATTGAACGGGCTGAAGACAGACAGGCGGTGAGCGATGGTTTTTACAGCGGTAAAGAGGGGGGCGGGGCTACAGGGGGGTCCGGGGGTCGAAAGGAGTGACGGAAGCATTGACTCAACGGATGAATGTGAACAGTTAAAAATCCTCAGAGGTACAAATAATAAATCACTTACTTTCACAACAACTGCGAGGAAGGATTCCCTTCCAGAAATCAGAAATCAAGTCTTTCCCAACCCAGACTAATGTTTTCTTGTACGTGAGACAGACAGACAGACAGACGGCAACAACAAGTGCCAGTGGGATGAACGCACGGCTGTGGACTGAACAGTAGCGAAAGAGAGAGTGAAAGAGAGAGAGAGATAGAGAGAGATAGAGAGAGAGAGAGAGAGAGAGAGAGAGAGGACAGTCAGAAGAGGAGGCAGACTAATGGTTATTATCGAGGGAAGGCGACAGGAGAGAGAGAGTGAAAGATAGACAGCCGTTGTCTGGTCACCAGGTGAAAGACACGTGAATGTGGTTAGTGAAAGAGAGTGAGTGAATGTTTTTGTAGAGGCCAGTGAAAGTTGTAGGAGTGTTTTACTGCTGGAGGGAGTAGGGGAGGAAGGATTGAGAGAGTGGAGAGAGGGAGGAGGGAGGAGGGGGAGTGGGGGCGGGGGGGGGCTGTCTGTAATGAATAGGACCATTAGGGGGATTGGGGGGGGGGGGGCAGACAGGGTCTCACTGAGGCAACAGGGGCTTTGTTCCACACACACACACACACACACACACACACACCAAAACCTAATCACACGCAACGCCGTCCTGCGAAACAAACACTCCGCTAAATGAGCTCTGAAGGGAACAACAGATTTCTGGGAACGTTTCCACAGGGAAGACCCAGGTGACGTGTCCCAGCTGCGCCGTCATCCCCCCACACAGTCATGTCTCTGCCTGCAGCTGGTCGCATCAGCTCAACACTCCTCTCCTCCTCTCCTCTCCTCCTCTCCTCCTCTCTCCTCTCCTCCCCCTCCACCCTCCTCCCTTCAAAACACACAAAGCTAAAACCGCTTGACTTTTCAAAAAGATAGAGGTTTCACACAGAACACAAAAGAATAGAATGGGGAAAAGGTGACTCAAATTGTATGTGTGGCTCTGTGCGTGTGTGTGTCTCTGTGTGTGTGTCTGTGTGTGTGCGCGAAAACACGCAAGCCTTTTGAAATGATCTTGTGACGCAGACGGCGAACTCCTGAGGACGGTGTCAAGGCCGGCGAGGACGGACGCCCAAGGAGGAAGTGAGAGCTGTCTTGAGGGGGGGGGGGGGACGTCTGTCCCTACTACAGGTCAGGGTGACCCCCTGACCCCCCCCCGCGCTAGCCTTCCGCCCCCTCCCCCCCCGCTAGCCTCCCACCCCCGCACGGAACGGACGCCCAAGGAGGAAGTGAGATGAGTTGTCTTGGGGGGGGGGGGGGGGGGGGGGGGGGGAGACGCAGTGTGTCCGTCCCTACTACAGGTCAGGGTGACCCCTCCCCCCCCCCCCTGCGGAACGGACGCTGGGTTAGTAAGGGTGACCCCTCCCCCCCCACGCTAGCCCACCACCCCCCCCCCCATGCTAGCCTCCCGACCCCCCACACGGAACGGACGCTGGGTCAGTCAGGGTTGACCCCGGTCCCGTTCAGGGAGAAGGACGCGTCCTCTCCATCTACACCCTTGTCCCCGCTCGTTACGCGCAAAACCCGTTCGAACGGCAAGCGCGTGTGTGTGTTCTAACCAGCACATCTGGGCTTGTTCAGCTCTCCATAACAATCTTTATAATAACAGTGTGACAGGTCTCCTCCAGAGAACAATGGCGTCATTCTCGCTGAGACGAGCAGAACTGGGAGACCGTCCCAATAACATGCTGCTCTGTCACACACACTGTCATTGATTATCACTCAGTATTAACAGTTACATTTGACTGTTACTGTAGACGCTGGGAGACAGAAGACAATGCTTTGTCTGTGGCCGGTTAAGAGAAAGTTCCACAGGGGATACGGGCTTAAGATGAGCCGCGTTGCGTGTCTGGGAAACGCCGGCCTTTCTGGTTATTCTCCTGGAACTGGAAGCGTTCCTTTGCAGCGAATGTTTCATCTTTAGATCCCTGGTATCTTTCTGCTCCGTCTTCCCGACTTGTTGTGTGGTGGCATGCTACACTGTCCCTGAATAAATATTTACTCTGAAGTAGAGGCCCAGCAGGGAGAGGGGGAGAGGGAGGGAGAGAGAGAGAGAGAGAGAGAGAGAGAGAGAGAAGGAAGAGAGAAAATGCGTCGTCTGTCTAAATAGCTGTTCTTGGTGAGAAATCTGGTCAAAGTTGACTTCTCCTTTTCTGTTTTTCTCCATCCTTCTGTTTCATCCAACATTCCGATTCCTCTCCTCTCCCTCCAGCTAACTTCTCCTTTCTCTCACACACTCACACACAAGAGTACACATACACTCACGCACAAGAGTACACACACACTCACGCACAAGAGTACACACACACTCACGCACAAGAGTACACACACACACTCTCTCTCTCTCTCTCTCTCTCTCTCCCTCCTTGCTTCCTGCTTGTATACTTTTCCACGAACCCCTCCTTTTTCTTCCTGCTGACTCCCCCCCCCCCCCCCCCCTTCTTCTGCCTCTATCTGACCTCCCCCACCCCCCCCCCCAGGCCACGGTGACCAGCATTACCCTGGTTTCACTTCTCCTCACCCCCCCCCAAAGCCTCACCCCCCCACCTCTCCCCACCGTGTGCAGATTTCCAAAAACAGTGCCTTCTTTCACTGCTACTTAACCGCGTCACTTCCCCTCCCTCTCCCTCTCCTCTCTCATCCCCCTCTCCTCTCCCTCTTTCGCTTCCTCTGCCACTCTCTCGGTTCCCCCTCTGCTTCTACGCAACGGGGTAAACACACACACACACACACACACGCGCGCGCCCCGTGACGGGTGGCTATCTAGCATAGAATGTTATGACATGACCTCTCGAACACTAAACACAGGTACATGCGCCCAGATGTACACACACAACCTGAACTTGAACTTGAACGCAAACACAGAGGGACAAAGGGGAAATGTGTAACTTGGTTGAGTCAGCCATCACAGGACTGGTGTTACTGCAACTGTGCCCTCGGCCAATGGCTGCATCTGTTCAGTACTGAGATTCACGCGCGCTCTGACACACACACACACACACACACACACAAATACACACAAACAAACACACACACACACACACACACGTGTACAGAAGGGAGCAGAGATGTTGTCTAAACCAGGAAACAAGACGTACCACAGAGCACCAGCCTGGCCCTTCACTTAAGTGCTACTTAAATCATGTGCGTGTGTGTGTGTGTGTGTGTGTGAGTGTGTGCGCATGTGGCTTTCTTAGATAAGATAAGTGGGGCACACTGCAACGTATAGCCCTGCCACTCAAAGACCACTCTGACTGGCCAACCAGAAGCTTCAAAGAGCCCATCAATAGAACGGAACATGACAGCCTGTCTCCTGTAGGCCAGATTAGGAGCCAGCAGCGTTGCCATTTGCCCCTAAGTTCCAGAGACGTCACCCTGATTCAGGCCAGCAAACTCACTGTGACGGGGCAATTGCTCAAACTGGCCGACTTCAAAGCTGCTTAAGTCCCGCCTCTTCCTGCGTTACCTGGCGCCACACACACACACACACACACACACACACACACACACACACACACACACACACACACACACACACACCACTGCTACTGAACTGGAAGGGGTCACAGACATAATTATAACCATACGCCTCAAGCCAGACCTGGCGTTGTGTCAACACACACACACACACACACACACACACACACACACACACACAGATGTATGCATGTATCTGAGCACACACACATACACACACACACACACACACACACACACACACACACACACACACACACACACACATACATACATTCTGATCCTGACCCATGGAACACCCACAGAACCCCCGGAGTGGTCCAGCCAGCCCCACAGTTTCCATATGACCGCCCAAACACAACACACCACTGTCGGCGCAGGAGAATGATCTACCTATCACACACACGCACACGCGCACACACACACTCTCCACCACACACACACGGACACCTGACCCCCAACTTCGCAGCTCACTTGAACCCAGCAGTCCATTTCGCCGCTATGCCAAGCGTTTTAACGGGAGATAAACATCACAGCTAACAAAAACAAGGATGACTTGCGAAATATGCGTGAGTCTGAGCTCTCGACAGCGGAGAAGGGCGTGAGGCGCGTCTGACTCTGGGTTTCCAGTTGGCACATCGGCGGAGGGGGGGGGTTCAGAGAGAAGGATGTGGCGGGTTCGATGAACGGAGAACATTCCTCTTACCTGCGAGAAGCACTTGCGGTACTCCTTGTCTCCCCCTGAGCAGCTGTAGCTTTGGGTGTGTCCCCCCTCCGCGCCTCCCCCTCCTGCCCCGCCCCCCCCCCTCTCCTCCTCTGGGCCCAGGTGGGCGGGCTGCGAGTGCTGGAGGGCGTAGACGCCTGGCTGCTGGGGGGGGGGTCCGGGGCGTGGGGCTTGGGGGCCGTAGCCGGGGTGGGGCTCCCTCTCTCTCTGCTGCTGGGGGGGTGGGGGGCGGTGCAGGGGGGAGTAGTAGGGGCGGGAGAGGGCGGGTGGGTGGGGGCGGGGCGGGGGGGCAGTGACGGCATGCCAGTCGAACGCCCGCTGCGCGTGCGATCCGTGCGTCGCTCGCCCCCCCTCTCTCTCCCCCTCTCGGCCGCGCCCGTGCCAGTCCGCCTGCCGGCGCGCCGCTGTCTGTCTCTCGGGCCGGACGGCCTTCGCCGGGGTGGTGGCGGTCGTCGGGACGGGTGACTCTGTGCTCTCCTCTGCTGCGCCCCTCTCTTCCTCTCTTCCGTTAGCTTCTTCCCTCTCCTCCTCCTCCTCCTCCCTCCTCTCCTCCCCTGGGCTCTCTGTATCGGCGTCGCGCTCGGCCGGGTCAGGCCCCGGGGTCGCCGTGGTAACGTTGCCGTTAGCGGTGTGGCGGGCCTGGCGGTTGGGCCGGTGTAACGGCATGGAGAACGGCACCCTGCCGTACCCGAACTGACCCGGGCGGATAGATGGCCTGGGAGGGAGGGAGGGAGAGAGAGAGAGAGGGGGGGGGGGTCATAACCACAGCATTCCTAGATATGATACACCCACAAACACACACACACACACACACACACACAGGCTGACGTGAGAGGGAGTATGCTGTGAACAACTAAGCCATGAGGGTAATGTTTTAATGATAGAGAGCAGAGGTACTGGTAGATAACAGCATAAAACACACACACACACACACACACACACACACACACTGGCCTGGTCCAGAGTCACTCCCTTTCTCTCTGATGTCTCCCATGACTCATACCAACAACATCATACAATGACTTGGCAATGCACCATCAACAATGCCAATGGCATAGCAACGGCTAAACAAAGTAAACACCCAGACTGTGATGCCAAATGTAGCTTTATTAAATGTCAGGTCTCTAGCAGGAAAGACATTTTTAATCAATGATTTTATTATCAAGCACAATCTTGATTTCATGTTTTTAACTGAAACTTGGTGAGACCAAGGTAACAGCGTAGCTGTTCTTATCGAGTCAACCCCTCCCAACTTTATGTGAGGCTAGAGTGCATAAGAAAGGAGGTGGAGTTGCCATTTTGTTTAATGACTCCCTCCAATGTAAACAGATGTGTTACAGAAATGTTGGTTCCTTTGAATATGTGGCTCTTCAGATTAATTCCTCTTCTCGAGCCATATTTCTTAACTTCTACAGGCCACCTAAATACTGTCCAAACTTTTTTAATGACTTTGCTGAACTGCTGTCTATTATCTGTATTGACTTTGACTGTGTGGTAATTGTTGGTGATTTTAACATCCACCATGTTGACAACCCCCAGAACAGAGGGGCTAAAGAACTGTGTTGTGTCCTTGATAATGGACTGACTCAGCATGTGACGGAGCCCACACACAACAAGGGGCAAACTCTGGACATCATCAACAAAGGTCTGAATATTTCTAAGGTTGAGGTGTCTGATGTTGATGATCATTCCTGTGTTTTCATTAAGAGTACTATCTCCATGCACACAAATGTTCAAACAGATGTCATCACAAAATAGTACATCACTGAAAACACCAGTGAAACATTTACTCAGGCTTTCTCGTCCACGCCTGCCCTCTCGTGGGTCTCAGTCAATGAGCTTGTAGATCATTTCAATTCTAAAATTACAAATATTATTGATGCCATTGCGCCCACTAAGGTGAAGGTGGTCTCTGGTAAGAAACCATCTCCATGGAGAAACGCCGCACTGGTCAGAATAGAAAAAATAGAGTGTTGAAAAGCTGAACGCAGGTGGTGAAAAACATATCTCCATTATGACATCTATAAAAAGAGACTTCGCATTTATAATTTGGAGCTGACAAATGCACGGCAGTCCTTCTCTTCTGACATCAACAAAAACAATAATAATGCACATGCTTTGTTTGCCACTGTCGATAGGCTAACAAACCCTCCTGTGTCAGTAGCCTCTGAACTTCTATCCACCAGGGCCTGCAATGAATTTGCCTCATTCTTCACTGACAAAATTCAGAAAATTAGACAAGCGGTCAGTACCTCCATATCAGGTACAGGATATGTGTTGTCGGAGTGTCCACTTAAAATCAATACCATGAGACAATTGTATCCGATCAACCATAAAACCCTGGAGGACATCATACAATATCTGAAATCCTCGTCCTGTTGCCTTGATATTCTGTCTACAGGCTTTTTCAAAAATGTATCTAACTGCATGGCCTCTGATTTACTACAAATTGTAAACACATCTCTTCTCTCAGGTGTGTTCCAACAAACCCTGAAAACTGCAGTCATCAAGCCACTCTTAAAAAAGAATAATCTAGACACCCCTCAAATGAACAATTATAGGCACATATCAAGCCTCCAGTTTTGAAGAAAAGGTTTTTCAACAGCTGAACAATTTCCTGGCACAAAATAATTATTTGGATATCTTCCAGTCAAGATTTCAACCACACCGCAGCACCGAGACTGCTCTTGTTAAGGTCTTCAATGACATCCACTTAAACATAGACAATGGCAGAATTTTTGTCTTATTATTACTGGATCTCAGCGCTGCATTCGACACAGTTGACCACAACATATTACTAGGCCGACTGGAAAACTGGCTGGGAATTTCTGGCACAGTGCTAGACTGGTTTGAATCCTACATGAAGGACAGGGACTACTTTGTGTTTATAGGCAATTGCAAATCTGAGCGGACAAAAATGACCTGTGGAGTTCCTCAAGGCTCCATTTTGGGGCCTCTTCTGTTCAACATTTACATGCTCCCACTAGCTCAAATTATGGAAAACAACAAAATATGTTACCATAGCTACGCAGATGACACAAATTTATATCACCATATCACCAGGGGACTAATAATCCCATACAAGCGCTGAGTAAGTGTATTGAACAAATCAACGATTGGATGTGCCAGAACATTCTTCAACTTAACAAAATAAAACTGAAGTAATTGTCTTTGGAGCCAAAGAAGAACGATTAAAAGTCAGCGCTCAGTAATGCTAAAAACCACAAAAGAAGCCAGAAATCCTGGTGTAGTCATGGACTCAGACCTGAATTTCAACAGTCACATTACAAAGTCAGCCTACTATCACCTGAAGAATGTATCAAGGATTAAAGGATTTATGTCTCAGCAGGATCTGGAAAAACTTGTCCATGCATTTATCTTCAGTAGGCACAACTCGGTGTGTTTACAGGTCTCTAAAAAATCGATAAGACAGCTGCAGCTGATTCAGAACGCTGCTGCTCGAGTCCTCACTAAGACTAAGAAAGTGGATCACATCACTCCAGTTCTGAGGTCTTTACACTGGCTTCCTGTCTGACAAAGAATTTACTTTAAAATACTGCTGTTGGTTTATAAAGCACTGAATGGTTTAGGGCCAAAATATATTTCTGATCTGCTGCTACATTATTAACCATCCAGACCTCTCAGGTCGTCTGGCACAGGCCTGCTTTCTGTCCCCAGAGTTAAAACAAAACATGGAGAAGCTTTCTGGAAGCTTTCTGGAACAAACTTCCAGAAAACTGCAGGTCTGCTGCAACTCTCAGTTCTTTTAAATCAAGACTGAATACTTTTCTTTTTGCCGCTGCTTTTTATTAAATCAAATAATTATTCATTCATACACTGCACTGTAACTTTTATTCCTGTATTTTATTTTTCCTGCATTTTATTTTAATGTCCGTTTAAAAAAAAAAAAAAAAAAAACATTTCATTTTTTTATGACCTTTTATGTGTTTCTTGCACTTTGTCTTGATGCTTTTAATGTCTCCTGTAAAGCACTTTGAATTGCCTTGTTGCTGAAATGTGCTATACAAATAAACTTGCCTTGTCTTGCCAACATTAACCTCTCACTCACCTCTTGGCAGGCACAGCCTCCCGATTGGTGGAGACTGACCTTCGGTTCCCACCACCTCCTGCCCTCACTGCGCTTGGATTGGCTGGCCTCCTAGAGACCCGTGTTGGTTGGCTGTAGCCATGTGAAGCGGCGGGAAACGATGGCGAGCGGTACACTGACACCGGTGGCTGCTCCTGATTGGCTGGCGAGAAGTCTGGCCCATAGAGAGGGGCCAACGGATTGGACTGCCCTGACACATCGTCTTCCCTACCTCCGGCGGGTGTGTTTCGGAACAGAGGCAATCCCGGACTCTGATTGGTCGACAGAGCGGACGAGTAGTAAGGAGGAGGTTGTCTCTCGGGCCCTCCCCCTCCTACCCCATACTGGGCTGGCTGGTGGCCAGGGTAATGGGGGGGGTAGAAGGGGTGCATGGCTGATATGACAGGACCCCCTACCCCCCCATGAGGGAAGGAGGAGGAGGGAAGGAAAGACGAACCAGCCCAGTTAAGAGGGGCATGGGAGAGGGGTGGAGGAGGAGGGGGCGAGCACTTCCTGGTTCTCTGTGACACGCCCACTCCACAGCTCTGAGAACATTCCGACCACTCCCCCCATGGAGACCACACCCCCTCGGGACCCTCAGCCTCAAACACCTGCCTGGACCTCCGGCCTGTCCCCTGGAACACAAACATATGGACACACACACACACACACACACACACACAATAAATCACATGCGAGACACATACAATAACAAACCATACAACGCCATCGTCTGACTATACGTAGAACATTTGAGGAAAGCTGCATGAAAACCAGTCTGGACTAGCGTGCTATAGCCCATACATCCATTCATTCATCTTTACATTATGTGGTACTTTGTATGAAATGTAGGTTCCTTCAGAGAAGCCAGTACATAAATCTGCTGCTGAACGCTCTCTCTCGCAGGATTAGTCTGACTGCCGGTGGCCCTGCTGCATTTTATACTGAGGATCACACTGCCAGCTGGATGGAATATGGGTAGCTTGGTGGAAGTGACATCAACAAGTTTGACGTGGTGGTGGTGGTGGTGGTGGTGGTGGTGGTGGTGTGTGTGTGTGTGTGTGTGTGTGTGTGTGTGTGTGCGTGCGCGTGCGTGTGTGTATGTATGTGTGTGCATGTATGTGTGAGCCAGGTCAGGCTTTGATGTCTCCCTGTGGCTGTGTATAAATGTTTCCCTTCACATTCACATTCCCTTCTCATCATAACTCTGAGAGTGTGGTTGTGTGTGTGTGTGTGTGTGTGTGTGTGTGTGTGTGTGTGTGTGTGTGTGTGTGTGTGTGTGTGTGTGTACAGCAGCAGACCATTGGACTGGTTGGCAGAACAGCCAACCAGAGAGCTGAACAAAAGTTTCCATTCAGAACAACCAAAACAGAAGTCTGCGCCCCACTTCCTGCTCCTGCTCTCGTGATGTGTGTACGTTTGGGCGGAAGGACCCGAGTGTGTTTGTGATGTTGTTTGGGCTTGGCATGTTTGTGTGTGTGAGTGTGTAGGACAGTGTGAATGTTTGTGTGTGTGAGTGTGTAGGACAGTGTGAATGTTTGTGTGTGTGAGTGTGTGTGTGTGTATCTGTGCATGTCCCACGTTCCACGTTCTGGAGGTTGATGCTGTCTGGTGCTTTATTATGTCAACGTGTGTGTGTGTTGCAAGACCACGGAGTGGGGGACTGACCAGGGTACAGTGACTGTGTCAGGGGGGACTGCTCTAATGAGTGACATCAAACACAGCTGCTACAGTCTGGACCAGCGCTGACTCCCAACCACCACTGACCCGGCGCTGGCCAGTACTGACCTTGATGCACACTGACACGTAGCCTACCCCTGCATGGCTCAACACTGAGCTAACTCTCTGTGTCATAGAACTATGGTTATTAGACCATATTACATTGTCATACAAGTTCTATCCTTCATGAAATCATATCTCACCTTCTTTTTCTCAGGCTTGGTCAGGGAGAATGTGACCACCACAAACCCCCACAGCACATAGAGTCTGCATGGAGAGAGAGAGAGAGAGAGAGAGAGAGAGAGAGAGAGAGAGAGAGAGAGAGAGAGAGAGGGGGGATGGGGTGCTAAGTATGAGTAATCAGGGTGGAACCGCACATTAATTCCTGTTGAATTAACCTTTTCCCCTCACATTAACAATGTAAAATGCCGTGACATCTGGGCTTGTAGTCCAAACATTTCCCTATATGCATAAAGTGAATTGGTTTAGACAGTGACATAGACTCAGCTCTGTTCAGAGGTCCAGCACTCATCACGCACTTTATTACAGGACACTGACATTCTGTTTTACAGTTTAACAAAGAAAAAAAAAGTCAAGTGTTCCAGCAACGTAACTGCGTTTAGGGTCATGCGTCTTTCTTTCCACAGGCGAGCGCGTGTGGGCTTAACAGAACAAACAGTTTCTTTTTCCCTTCAAGGTTCAGAGGCAAACATTTCAATCAATCTGGAAAAGCCGAGAAGGTGCTAACAAACTAATGGGTTAAAACACCCACTATGTTTTCCCTCCAAATGCCTCGCTCTCCCCGAAGACTGACCACTCCACAGCCCGAGGATGTGGTTGCAAAACACAACCACATTTACAAGCACATCAAGGCCAAATCGTTGCACATCCAAAATAATCATGTAGCCAACATTTATTTGACCAGTGGCTTGTTGGGGTTGTTTTGGGGGGTTTGGGTCTACTCTGGTTCCATGTGCTTTAGTACAAACTAAATTTAGACAAATTGGTGCATGAACAGGAGCCTAACCCACGGATACACCGCAATTCCATAACCCATCACCACAATCCCAAATCCGCAGGCCACATGTAACCGCTGTAATTGGTGCCGTCGTCCCAGTGTGGTGCGCCGCCGCTGTGTGCGAAGACCCCCACACTAGTCTAAACAATTATACCAAAAACACAGAAAACAGTCCGGCACAACAGACCTGCTGAGGCCGAAATAACGACCCCCTACCCGCGTCCACGTTTCAGCTGGCCGCTCCAGTGGCACATTGCAGAATAAACGGAGAGTGGGACGCGGAGAGAGGGACAGAGAAAAGAGTTAAAGTTGCAAAATCCACCCGGGAGAGGAGAGCTCTCTCCCCTTCCCCAGCCCCGGGGTGAATTCCAACTTCACTGCGTCCATCCAGTGCATAGGCTAATACGTGGTTCTGACTCGCGTGATTTTAACGTGGACTCTAACTGTTAACTTCAGCTGCAACATTTTAATTAAATATCACGCCTTGTACCAATTACAAATTCCCGTGCTTCACGGTTGATGTAGGCTAACTGAAATCTAACGCGAACAGCCCACAAGTTATGTTTATGGGTCTGGGTCAGCATGAGTGCTCACCGACTTACCTGAACAGAACTCCGACCCGCATGCTACGGCTGGAATCACTCTGATGTGTTCACGTTCTGCGATCGATCTTTTGGCAACCGCTGGTTGTTTTTTTTTTACCGGCCAGGTTAGTGATCTGTTCCAATCGATGGCAAAACGGCTGCGGTCCTGTGTTACTCGCGTGCTCTCTCTCTCCCTCTCTCTACTCGCTCTCTAGCTCTCTCCCTGCCCCCCCCCCCTGATCTGTCACACTCACTCTCCTTGAATTTGGAGAGGGGAATGTCCTTTTTTCCCTCTGTCATTGCCTACTACATCCGACAACTTTGTTGTCCTTGTTATAAACTGGTGTGACGTTCAGCAGCCGGGGGAGAGAAAAAAAAAGATACAGAATGGACAGATTAACTTTCTCTCGCTCTCTGTCTGTCTACGTCTATCTCTGACTTTTTATCTGTACCTGATACACACCCTCTCTCTCTCACACACTCTCTAACACGCACGCACACACGCGCGCCTGGTCCAGAGTCACTCCCTTTCTCTGATGTGGCCTATAGAGTCTTCATCACTCACAGAACCCATGGTGTCTTCTCCTCTCGGGGACTGGGAAGAGTTATGCCAGTACCATGGATGAAAATGACATTTTAAATCATAAAATAAAATAAAAACAGTGTAGATCAAAGAGCAGATGTGCACATACTAATGATGTTTCACCAAAGACACATCATCCAATCCAGAGAGGATGGTCTGAAGATTTTGTGGGTTCTATAATGAGACTGGTGTGTTGCTTATCTCACATTTGCCGTTGTGCAACAACGTGGCTTATGTTTCAGGGGCTGTCGAGAGCTGCCAACCGCAGCAGCAGTAACCAACAATGTGCAGATCATTAGACTGATCAGAAAAAGCTAGTACAATGGCATTCTTGTATCGGATCGGATTGCGCAACAGAAAAAAAAAGAAAGAGAAAGCGGCCCTGAGTTTTTCAGCACTTAATTATAGCTTAGTTGGTGGCGCTACCCACAGTTTGTGTGTGCATCTGTGCGTGAGAAAGTTCAGAGTTATGCGTGTGCGATACTTGTTGTTCTGTATGAGTATGCCGTGTGCGTGCATGCGCGCGCGCGTGCGTGTAGGAGAGCAAGACTGTTGTGCTCGGAAGCAGATGTGGAAAATTCTGGTGAGCCTAATGACAATAATTGTTTTTTCTAAAGCCGATATAAGACTGTAAAAGCGCTCCAGAGTGACTGCCGTGGGCCACCATACTTGCGCACACTACTGCCTAAACACTCCGGAGGGTGGGGGTGGAATCAGCAGAGAGAGACCGAGCTAGAGAGAGGCATAGAGGGAGAGGGAGAGGGCTGAGATGACCTGTGGGATGGGAAAAGACCATCTGGAGATGTAAATGGAGAGAAGAGGAACAGTAGAGCTGAGAGGGGGAAGGAGGAGGAGAAAAGAAGAGAGAGACCAAGTGGAAAGGAGGGAGGGAGGGTGGGAGGGAAGGAAGGAGGGAGGAGGTGCAGGTTTGTGGTTATGATCTAACATATAGGCTCTGCACTAGGACGCCCAGGGCTGTCTGCTTTTCTTGGACAGCAGACTGTAGCACAGAGATGGTGATGGAGATCAGTTACTTCAAAGTGCCGTCTAAGCTGACAACTAAAGCTTGGACCACATTATAAAGAAGACTTACCATCTCATCTGTCAGAATCAAATATTAATGTTCTAAAAATGACAAGGCTAGACATCGCCGGATAAACACAGAAACACACAGGCTAGTGTTTCGGGAATGTGTATTTGACTATTCATGAGTGTATGAGCTTATATGAGAGAGAGAGAAAGAGAGAGAGAATAGGGAAAGTGTGTGTGTGTGTGTGTGTGTGCGCTATATGCGTGTGCGTTCAGTGACAATCTCAAACTATCTCTCAGTACTAAGCAGCATGTCTATCAGGGTGTGTAATTAACTCGGGGTCATTGCCATGACCTCCACTGGGCCGTGACCAGCTTCTTATCCCACCCCCCCTAACCCCCCCCCCCCCCATCTCTTCACGCCCCCCCCCCCCTCCAGTATCTCCAGGGCAATAACCAGACCGTAGGCCTTGTAGACATGCACGACCAGACTCCTTGATTACCAGCCTGATTGTATCACACGTTCACCACTACACACAAGAGAAATGTGTGTGTGTGTGTGTAGGTCGATAGCAGTTAGATCTGTTGTTCGTCTCGGTTGGCTGCCCTGAGTAACAGCGCTGTGGATCGGGGGGTAGCTCCGCCTCCAGGGCAGGATAAAGTCACCCCACCCCAGAACTCCACCTCGCCCAACACTCACAGCCCCACCCTGCCTCAGGCCCCGGGGCCAGGGGCAGTTTGGCCTTGTGCCCCGGTCCTTTTCACTGCCAGAGTGTTTATGAGGCCTGACGGGGCCGGCTGGGAGGGCCAGGCTGAGGCTTTTAAGCTACAGTCTATCAAAAAGACAGCTACTTCCCCCTATGTCTACTAGATTTCCATCGCTATACTGTACGTGAAATGTACTGAGCTAAATTATTTTAGTATGGTCTGTGGGGTATCAGTTATAGAATACATATACATGGCCAATGAAATGGATCTTAATCTAGAAGTCATGATGAACACAGATCCTGGTGACCTCAAGGTCAAGGTGCCCCAGAAGTCCGAGTTGTTGTGGTAGCGGCCCCCGGGGCTGTCAGAGCCGCGCCCACCACAGAGACCACCCCAGTATGACCTGAACTCATACTGGAGGAAGAAAGAGAGAGAGAGAGAGAGAGAGAGAGAGAGATGAGGGTAGAAGGTGAGGAGGAGAGAGAAAGAGAGAGAGCGAGGCAAGGGGAGAGTGAGAGAGAGAGAGAGAGAGAGAGAGAGGGAGCGTTACAGGGAGAGGAGGATGATCTGTCTGGGTCAGATGGAGTCAATATTTGCTCCATTCCAGTGATCGTATGGCGGAGGGATCAAAGGAGGTGTGTGTGTGCTCTTAACAGAGTGCAAAGATGGCAGGGAGAGAAAGCCAGAGACTCTGGACCGGCCTCAAAGAGGTCTGAAGACAGAGTCGAGGGGAGCAGGTTCGTCAGGTAGGGGCGGGGCGTGGGGGGCGGGGTTGAGGGAGAGTTGGGAGGGAGGTAGAGTGACTGGATGAGAGATTACAGAGGATGAGTGACGGGTGAGGAAGGAGAGGAGATGAAAGTGGAGGGTTAAGGGCTTTAGAGGAGGGGTGTGAAGAGGAGGGCGGTGTCTACGGGGGGAGAGAGGGGGGGGGGGGGGCGGGGTTCCGCTGAGGGGGTCAGGGAGGTCACCAGCCAGACTAGGACAGGACATAGCAGGTCGCCCCAGCTGCATCCTAATTGGCTAACAAAGCCCCTCCAATTACCTTGTTCCAATTATTCTCACAAAGATGGCCTCATTGTTTTCCATTCAGCAAAGCCACTGGGCCATGCGTGTCTACACAACAGCAATAAACAGCAAGGTCTGTGTGTGTGCGTGCGTATAGTACAGTATGATTCTGTGTTGCACAGTAAAGCCTGGTCGGTAGACTGACAGAGGATGTAATAAACTGTTTATAACCTGTTTATGCCAAACACTACAGGTTATATAGCAAGGTGAGCCACATTCATAAAGTGATGCTATTAAACCAGGAGTCTGAACATATGCAGCCCAGTTTTGGTGAGGCGCTCGCTCCACCTGCTCCCTGTTAATACACTTTAGTGTGTTTCACACAAACACACGCGCGCACACACACACGCACGCACGCACGCACACACACGTAGCACACACAGCTGGTTCTTCTCTCTCAACTCTCGCAACTCCTAATAGATACTCTCACACGCTGTTCTCTCTCTCTCTCTCTCTCTCTCTCACACACACACACACACACACACACACACACACACACACACACACAGTTATGAAGCAGATTATGAGCTCTTAAGGATGATCTTGCTCTGGAACCAACATAGTTATGATAGGATCATACTCAACACCTCATTATGACCATTTAATAATTCCTTATAGATATCGAGCTAGATATCAGTATGAAGTTACTCCCTCTCTCAGTACAAGTTAGTCCCATCACACAGCTCAGAGATCAGGTTTCCTCCCCAGGAGGAGGCTGGAACTCCAAACAAGCGCAGGTCAGTGAATGAGGGTCAAGCGCTCAACTTACTTCCAAAAGCAACACAAGCTAGAGCAGAGTGGGCAGGGTGTCTCGCTGAGGCTGTGGGCTGCTACATGGACACTAGACAGACTTCAATGTTAAAGTTACAGGTGCAATGTGTGTGTGTGTGTGTGTGTGTGTGTGTGTGAATGTTATAGTTATTTTGTCTGCTCTCGCCCTGGACACTTCTCCTGCTTCATAAATCTGCTCCCCCCCTATAGCACTGTGTGTTATTTGGACTGCGACATGAAAAATATCGGATGTCAAGACACGAGGGCTTTCCGCACGGGCTGGTTGGCACACACTTGCGCAAACCAAATTCAAAACCGGTGCTAGCCTGCCCTTCTCTCTCTCTCTCTCTCTCTCTCCATCAACCTCTTTTTTTCTCTCTCATAAAAGCGTCGAATTTACAGTTGCTGGGAGTGGAGAGTGCTCTACTGTAAATATTTGTAAAAAGGCTGAGAGCAGGTTTATCCACCTCCATCTCCTTCCCTGGTTTGAGAGACTTCCCGACCTCTGACCTCCCCCTGAGCCCTGCTTCCCTGGCTCCCTGCTGGTCTTCTTTCACCACATTTAGTAGAATAATAAATGCCATGCCTCTTTCATGCAGTGTGTCAAGATCGGAAAGGCACAGACTCTCCAGACCTCTTTCAAATCCCTCTTTTTCTTTCCACCTCCTGTCCTTCCAAATCTCTCTCTCTCTTTCTCTCTCTCTCTATCTCTCTCTCCCCGATGAGAGTACGAATCCAGGTCAGCTTTGTGTGTTGAACATAGCAGACATACTTTAGTGTGGCTCGAAGCCCGTATTAAGCTGGCCGGTACTGTATGTGTGTATATGTGTGTGTGTGTGTACGTGTGCTTGTGTTTGTGTGCACGTGTACATTTGCGTCAGCCTCAATTGGCCCCCCTTGGCATCTTCATGGGCTGTGTGTGTGTGTGTGTGTGTGTGTTGGCGCATCCATTACCTGAGGCTCCATCAGGGCCAAATCTAAGCAAACATGCGCACTCAAAGGTGCGAACAGGACACAGGAGGATTAGAGCGGCGACCGTCTGACTAGGAGAAATAGCAGCCAGATCAAATACACATTTTTCACAAACTCGAACTCGAACACATTTTCTCAAAACTCAAGAAACTTTCCCAAATCGAGAACTGGGATGGAGCTGGAGTTTGGGGCTTGTTTATTGGACCCAGTAGAGAGAGAATAGGAGAGAGAGAGAGAGCGAGTGTGTAAGTAAGCAGAGCGGGTGGGCTTAGGCTTTGGAATATATTTAACAGTCTTAGTTTCTCAATAAGGAATTAATTTAAAAATGTAAAGAGACTGGAGTTTGGCTCAGTGGCCATTTTGAAACCCGACCGTAGGCATAGCCTAAGTATGTATGTGTCTATGTGTTTGCAGACATGATCACAGGAAAGGTTTGCCTAACGGTTGACACACCTGTAAAATGACCCATTAATATATCTGTTAGTTCACTGGCCCCTATCCAAACACACAAGCACACACACACACACCTGTGGGTTTGTTTGTGTGTGTTAGTAGTGTTGGTTCTAAAGTGGTTCTGGACCGCTGGGTCCCCGTAGCTGTTTGGCACAGTCTCACAGATCTCCTGTTATTGTTTTCAGTGGCTTACTCTCTAAAGCCCTTCTTGGCAATGCAGTCACACACACACACACACACACACACGCACACACACACACACACACGCACAAACACACACGCGCATGCAGAGAGAGGGGGTTATTTATAACGGGATGGAAGGGAAGGGCAGCCCAGGCACACTAGTGACTATTTTGGGAGGGTAACCGTCAATCACCGACTTCTGACAAGATCTCAAGTGATACCAGAAAAAACAATGCAGCCGAGAGCACGTTTATCTTCCTCCGAGGGTCAATGTCACCCGCTGCCTCTGGGAAAAGCCACCACAGATAGGATGTGAAGAGGAAAAAAAAACATACAAGTTGTGCCTCCCCCCGTTTTGTGGACTGCCACATGACGGCTCAGGCCAATGCCCCTGTGTCCTCAGTTTTCCCACCAGGCAAGCCTTTCCCATGAGGAACCCAGTCCAAGAGGCTATCCCTGACCTTACAGAAAGCCACTAGATACTCATCTTTACCTCCCTCAGCTCTCATTGTTATTGTCTCTCGCTAACAGCAGCAAGTAGTCCCTCTCTCTCCTTTCTCTGCCTGCCTCCCGCTCTCTTTGCCCCCAACTCAACCCCCCCCCCCCCCCCACTAAAAATAATTTCCGATGAACTCTGGGCGACTCCAACTGTCGTATGAAGGATTGCATTGTGTGTGGGTAGCAAAGAGAGATGGGGAGTTGGGGAGGGGGGAAGAGAGAGGGAGAGAGAGAGAGGGAGAGAAAGAGAGAGGGAGAGAGAGAGGGAGGGAGAGCGAGCGGGGGGCGGAATGCGACCAGACAGGAGTCTTGATATTGTTATCAGAAAGTAATGGTTCTGGGTTGTGTCGGTTGTTGCTAATGGTCTATGTCACCACTATGGGACTAACAGCCTCTACAACACGGGCCAAACACAAATGTTTCAGGGAAAGACTAAGAGACAGAGAGAGATAGAGGATAGAGTTCAAAACAAAGGAGAAAGAGGATGAAGAATTAAGAGAATTTGAGGTATTCCTCCCTCAGTCCAAGACTACTTCATGATGGATGATCAGTGAGGCCAGATGTCGGAGGGCCCTGTCTGCTCAGACTGTGAGTTATACACGGAACTTCCCCAGTCAAATTATGTGGAAAAAAAAAGTAATTTGATCAGGTCGCACATTCAGCGTGGCCTCGCTCAACTGACCCTTGCTCGTGTCCAGATCCACGTCACCTCTCCTCTGTTCCTGTTGAGAGGAACTCATAGAACTAGCTCACTAAATCACTGCCTTCAAAAACCGCTGCCTTCATCTAAGACGCGCTGCTGAAGTGGCACTTTTGCTCGGTCTGGTTCGTGCTTGCTCAACCTGACCTCTGACCTTGACCAATTAAAAGGGAGGAAAAGCTTCAGTCCTTTTGACCTTTGTTCTGCCTCTCCGGATTCTATTAACCACACGCACATGCACACACACACACACACAGCGCCTTCTCCTATTTTAGTCAAAATACCTTTCTCTCTAGTCTTCCATGTCCTCCCTTTCTTCCAGTCTTTTAAAGGAGTGATCAGTTTTCCATTGTGTCATCCATGACACTAATACAGCATCCAACTGGAGGGCATGCTGATTTAAGGGGTATTAAAAATCTAATCTGTTGCCTGAAAAGGTGATAGTGCTCCTTAAACAAGACTGCAAGACCATGAATGTGAGAAGACACAAGATTAGATTCTTATGTAATAAGACATTGAGACGAGCATTCTAAATAAAGTTATTTTATTACAAAAAGAAATCCAAATAGCAATTTATAATACAATCACCAAATAGTAGTTGCTCCATTCATATCCTTGCTTGAGTGTGTATTTGTGTGTGTGTGTTCAGAAGTCCTCCTGGTTGCTCCTCATGTCTCGTAGTTGTGTGAGTGACCTCAGAACCTCCTCTGTGGGCCTCCTCCCCAGCTGCTTCCCTGCTCTGGTCCTCACACTCACAGACCCGCTAACTCTCTCCTTCTCCCCCACCACTGGACACGGACACACGGACACGGACACACACGGACACACACACACGGACACACACACGGACACACGGACACACACGGACACACACGGACACACACACACACACAGGAAATTAATGCCAAAGAGCAGTTGATCTGTAAAACAAGCTGTGTTTTATAGTGCCACGCCATTTTGAATGGAGAGTGAGAGCTCTCCGTTAATGCGCCTATTGCAGTGATGTGGGAGCAGTGGTACTGTTGCACAGCCAACGATTAATTCTTACCAAATATGTAGTTGTACTGAGCCAGCTGTGCGGAGCGAATCTTTTTATTTAAGGTGGCTCCCTGGTCATCATCCACGTCAGCCATGAAGCCAGCCTCACGGAACTGTCCGACCACCTTAACGAAAGAGAGCAGCCCAGAGTGAGAGTTCAGCAGCACCCCAAACAGTGAGTGCGACACCCCAAAACACCAGGGTCAGGGGACCAACGGCACCAACGGGGAAGCAGGGAGGGGGCCCCGGAGGGAGATGTGAGGTCTGATCAGTACTGACCTCCTCAGCATACGCCTCGCTGTCGCCCCCTACAGGGACGACCATGACCTGCGCTGGAGACAACCACAAGGGCCTGGGAGACGAGGAGACAGGAGAGGTAGACGGCTTACAATGGGACACCGCATGGCCTGATTTGTCGTCAGTGTCAGGAGCCAAGAAAAAAAACAACACACATCAACATGACGCCATGTCTGATGGCAACAAGCGAATGTCAACAAGCGAACGGTAGGAAATTTACAGGCGTTTAATTATAGAGGGATTTTTATGAAATTGCAGATCTAATGAGAGGGGACACTACGTTGATCAGGTCAACTCTTTTTTTGTGCAAATGCGACTGCATTCACGCATGTATTCACATGCACAGTATCAAGCGTTTTTTTTAACGTGCAGAGTGCAATGCCAGAATCAGGAGCCTGCAGCCTACACGTCTTCGTTTAAGGACGATTATAAAAGCTGGAGGAGGTGAATTCAATAAAGATAAAGCAACTTGATTCTATTAAACTCGGTTAAAGGGGTAGTGCACTATTTTGGACATTAAGCCCTATTTGTGGTCTGCCTGCCATGAACCTGAAACATAGAGACCATCATTTCACTGATGGTCCAGTATTGAGCTAGCTGAGGTTTTTCTGCAGGCTCTCACTGGACTATAATGGAAGTCAATAGGCCGCCCGTAAATGCGTTGAAAATGATGAATGTGCTTTTCTGAGACGGGAAGCTCAGGGTGTCAATGCGCTCTCCTGTGAAATGTATCGCAATCCGAATATTTTTTGGTGTTTGGCATGACTTGCACATAGTCCTCTGTGGGAACAGTGAAGACAAGCGCCAGGGGAATGCTCATGTCCAAGCCATGACAAACAAGTCAAAACATTCTGACTGCGATACATTTCACAGGAGAGCATACTGAGACTGGTAAGATTACACCGTGTGCTTCCTGTCTCGGAAAACCACTTTATCATAGTTTTTCCAATGCATTTACAGGCGCCCCATTGACTTCCATTATAGTCCAGTGAGAGCCTGCATAAACCTGCAGCTAGCTCAACACTGGAACGATCAGTGAAATTATGGTCTCTATGTTTCAGGTTCATGGTAGACACCACAAATAGTTCTAAATGTCCACAATAGCACACTACCCCACATACAATATATTGCTTTACAGAGAAGCTCATATGATCTCACTAATTTGTAAATGAACTTGACAAATGATGGAAACACTTCCAATATCGTAGAGTTAGTTATTTTACAAACTTTATGCTACAGAATGCTTTTTTATGACCCCATCACACACAGCTTTTTATGACATTGGACAGTTTGATGGAAAAGCACCTTGATTGACATATTATTTCCTATGCGAACTTTCAAATCACTGCATTTAATTCTTCCCAGATGGACAGATGGAAAGCTGGCTAGTGCTTGGTGGGCTTGCTGTCTCACCATTTCCCCCCAAAGTTCTCCGCCAGGATCGCGATCATCCGCTCCAGAGATCCCAGCACTGCTCTGTGTACCATCACTGGTCTGTGAGTCAATCCATCCACCCTGAGAGAGACACATCACTACTGTGAAGAAAACTAGTGCAGAGAAACTGCACTGTAGAACCAGTAAGCAGTGGCTACATGTACAGGACTGATCTTACTCAGTCAAGGCACTAACAAAACATTTATGTACTGGTAAAACTGGTGACTAGGGGATACACCCTTCATCTGTGTGACAAACTCACCCAACATACTGGAGGTCAAATCTAATAGGCAGCTGGAAGTCCAGTTGGATTGTGGCACACTGGTGCTGTCGACCAATGGCGTCCTTTATTAGGATGTCAATCTGGGAACAGGAAGAGGCCCCAGGTCAGTAGCAGTTGGCACTCTGTGATGAAAGCTGGGATAAATTTAGAGAACTCTGAGCCAATGGCCATGATTGATTTCTGACAAATCAGCTGCCCAGATGTCTCCGTCAAGCCCTCGGCCCTGACCTTTGGCCCATAAAAGGCTCCGTCTCCTGGGTTAAGCTCCCAGCGCTCTCCAAACTGCTGCAGACTCCTCTCCAACTGCTGCTCAGAGAGAGAGAGAGAGAGAGAGAGAGATAAGAGAGAGAGAGAGAGATAAGAGAGAAAGGGATGTGTGAGAGAGAGAGATGAGAGAAAGGGATGTGTGAGAGAGAGATGAGAGAGAGATGAGAGAGAAAGAGATGAGAGATATGCGAGAGAGAGAGATAAGAGAGAGAGATATAAGAGAAAGAGATGAGAGAGAGAGATAAGAGAGATGAGAGAAAGATGTGTGAGAGAGAGAGAAAAGAGAGAGAGAGAGAGAGGAAAACAAAGAGAGAGAAACATGTTTTTCATCAGGGATTTTTTTTATTTATTTTTTATTATATTTATTTTTTGTTTTGTTTATATTTAGAATAAATGTAGAAAATTACATTAGAGCCACTAAATCTCAACTCAATCTGTCTAGATGTCCTTAGGGCTAAATTAGGAGGGCGTCCTTTAGTCTCCACATCTTATTTCATGCATATCTCGACAAACGGAACAAGCAAGTCTTTCAGCCATGACCGAGTCATCAGACATATTATACATAAACACTCATTGGATAAGTGGATTCCATTACACAACTCATTTTATTTATTGTGGAATTCTCCATCGGGAATGATTTATAGTGTGTAGTTGATGGCTGATTATACACACACATTGACACAGCTGGGCCTAAGCGGGGTTGCCCACTCTGCCACCAACCCCTGTCCTGCATTCCTAGTGTGTGTGTGTGTGTGTGTGTGTGTGTGTGTGTGTGTACCTGTTCAGCGGTGTCCCACAGCCCTGGCTCTCCGAGGCAAGGCGTGGGCCGCGTAGAGAGGAGGCAGTGGAAGGAGAACCCAAACACCTGATAGACTCTCCTCACGAAGTCCAAACAGGACCCCATCTCCCCCTCCAGCTGACAGAGGACAGAGAGAGGGTGGCAGCCCACCAGAGAACAGGGAGAAAGCAGAGAGAAAGAGAGCTTGAAGAAAGGTTGGGGATTAGAGGGGAAGGCATTTAAAAAGAACAGTAAATAAACACACACTTGTTGTCCAACTGCAAGGAGTTAAACGTCGGAAGGATCGGGGCGGGTCAGTTGACGTGGTTGCGATACAATGCATTCCTGAGCGCTGCGCTGATCGAGTTAGTTAGGTAAAACAAATCCCCCGGCCCCAGGAATATCCTCATGTGATTCTTGCCTCTGGTCTGGATGTTAATGAGGCCAGTAACAAGCACAATCACACTCTTCTCCTGGCCTGCCCTGGAGGCCGGGACATTCCAGCCCCGACGCAGGGTGGAGGGCGAGGCAGTCAGGTGATGGACGGTATAGACGGAACAAAGCTCTCCATTCAGCACGACGTCCGAGGGAGACGTGGGGAAAGTGTCAGGGTTTTTTTCCCCCTTTGAACACCTATTCAATTCAGTATCTACTTACTATCTGGCTCCCGATAGTATAATTTCAGCAGGCTTTTGATTTTTTGTTTTCGGCCTGTCGTGGTGGGTGTGTGTGTGTGTGTGTGTATGTACCTGCTCTGGTGTGCAGAAAATGTGCGCGTCGTCCTGACAGAACCTGCGAACCCGGGTCAGACCGCTCAGCGCCCCGGAGAGTTCGTTGCGATGCAGCGCGCCAAAGTCGGCCCAGCGCAGAGGCAGCTCCCGCCAAGACCGCACACGCTGCTCGAACATCACACTGGACCCGGGACAGAGGGGTCAGAGGGTGAACGAGGGTGTGTGTGTGTGTGTGTGTGTGTGTGTGTGTGTGTGTGTGCGCGCGCGCGTGTGTGTGTATGTGTGTGTGTGTGTGTGTGAGGGTGAAAATTAGAGAAAAAGTGTGCAAAGAGTTTGGAAAGTATAACTGTGTGTGTGTGTGTGTATGTCTGTGTGTGTGTGTGTGTGTGTGTGTGTGGGTGAAAATGAGAGAAAAAGTGTGCAAAGAGTTTGGAAAGTATAACTGTGTGTGTGTATGTCTGTATGTGTGTGTGTGTCTGTGTTTGTGTGTGTCTGTGTGTGTGTGTGTGTGTGTGTGTGTGTGTGTGTCTGTGTTTGTGTGTGTCTGTGTGTGTGTGTGTGTGTGTTAACTTCTCACCAGTGCGCGGGACAGTTCATGGGTTTGAGGGCGTAGGTCTGCGAGTTCTCTGAGGTCACTGTGAACATGTTCTCGCTGTAGTGCTCCCAGTGGCCAGAACGCTCCCACAATGCAGTGCTGAACAGTGTAGGGGTCACGACCTCGTTGAAGCCCCGCCTCCGATACTCAGTCTAAGAGACAGCAGGAAGGAAGGATGCGGTGAGGGTGGAGAGAGGGGAAGAGAGGATGGAAGGAGGAAGAGAGGTCAAGGAAAGGTTACTGAGAGCGAGATGGAGGTCAGACAGTGACCATGAACTAATTGGTGGTGTGACTGAGGTAATTGGTATAATTTGCTGACTGCTGATTAAAACATGACTGTCCTGAGGATTCTGTTATCACAAAATGTGTGTGTGTGTGTGTGTGTGTACCTTTATGAAGTCAGTGAGTGTGTTGTAGATGTGGGCTCCTTTGGGCAGAAAGAAGCAGCTACCAGGACTAACGTCGTTGAAGAAGAACAGCTCCTGGTCCTGAGGAGACATAAAACCACAACATGGCCGCCGTAAGGGGAGTGACGGTGGAGGCGACGCGCTCCCTTTACTCTCTCCCTCCTCTATCCCCCTCCGCCAGCTGGTCTCACCTTGCCAATGCGTCTGTGATCTCTCTTCCGCGCCTCCTCCTGCTCCTTCTCCCACTCCTCTCTCTCCCTCTCTCCTGGAAAGGCCACGCCTATCAGGCGCATCACACCCGAGCCCCCTTCCATCGTCACCGGAGACACCTGGGCCAGACGGAGCGGGGGAACAACGATAGAGAGAGAGAAAAACACAGAAAAGAGAAAGAGCAGGTGGGGTCAGAGAGTGACAGCGGTGGATGTTTGAGTTTCCACTCTGTGTGTGTCGGTACGTTCACCAGCGACTGACCAAAAGAGGACCCTGACCAACGCGGCTTCCTGCTCCGGCTGCTGTTTCCATGCTACCCCAGTCTGCCCAGTGCCACGGCCCTGTGGAAATTCCTAGACTCTCCCAGTATCAGTCGGGGGAGGAAATTCCATTCCCCAACAGTCCGGTTGACCGTATCGGAGGGAGGTCTATGTAAACAGCTCTTAGCCCTCAGCCACGGTCGTGCTTGTTGGTTTATTACGGTTGAGGCTAAACTGTTAACTTTGTTTGTTTACAGTCTAAATCAGCCAAAGACCAAACAGCAGGACCCCAAGGAGAACTGGAAATTGTCTGGCAAAGGACTAGTCAAATACACAGGGACACACATACAGTACTGGGTAGGTAATCAACTGATTTTGATACAGTTTCGCACCCATGGGAATTTTCATATCATGGGTTAGGAGAGGAGACAAATGACACTGACACACACACTCACTGTCTGTCACACACACACAAACATACAGACACACACAGACACATGCACGGACGCACGCACCTGGAGCATATTGAAGACTTTGAGAAGCCCAGTGTGAGGGAGGAGAGGGTCACTGCAGACTCCTATGCTGTCACCACACCTGAGACATGAAGAGCAGGAAGGAGTGAATGAGTGTGTGTGTGTTTGATTAGTAGGATCGTTTTGAAAGAGGGGGTGTCTGTGTGTGAGTCACACACCTGTACACTGTGACCGTAGGACCATTTATCTGCTCCTCAATCAGCTGGAGTCTCAGCTTAGAATCCTAAACACAGGAAACAGTCAATTTAGATTTACACACACACACACACACACACACACACACACACACACACGCGCACACATTTTATCTTGTATTGTATAGATGTGTAATTTGTAAATTGTGTACGTGTAACCTATCTCTGTGTGCTACATGTGTTTGTATGAACAGTGCTATATAAATAAAGTTGACTTTGACACAGAGCTGGCAGCAACATTTGTACTCTGTATGACAAATAAAGATTTGAATCTGAAAAACACACACGCACGCACACACACAATATATCATCCATCTAACCAATAAAGACCCATAGCCAAAGGAGGCAAAGGAAGGGACCCACTAAAATAATAGTGTTTGACAGATACGCCTTCCACTTCACATACCTCGCTGGTGAGGCATATCACAAGCTATTACGAATGGCAACATGTAAACATTCAATTAGACATGCAGCAACAGGCTTGGAGCCACAGCATACTCCTATTCTAGCCTGTCCTATTCTGGGTCACAAGCGTAATCTATTGGACGGTGGAACGTCTATGAAATGTAATCAGAACTGCATTTTGTTGTGACTTTTCAAATTTAGCTCATAACACAACAACTAAAAAAAAAAAAAGCTAAGTGCTAGGGGTCGGGAGGAAGATCTGGCGCAAATAGATGAACAAAGCCAGTGACGTCACAGATAAACAGAGCAAGGTGACATCTGACCTGGAAGAGTTCTCGGACTTCCTGTACGTTGAGCTCCAGTCTGGAGAGGGGAAGTCTGAGGGAAGCGGCTTCCTGACACCTCTGCTCCACATCGCTCAGACATAGGGCGCTAGGGGCGGGGCCACGCAGGGTTCCCGAGGATGAGTGACAGGGTAAGAGTGAGGGTGTGAGGGAAAGAGAGAGGGGTTATGAGGAACAGACAGCTGGCTCAGAGATAGAGCATGTTATAGACTGATCCACTCATAGCATCCATCCCTAGATATAGAACTGAGTGGATTGAGATCAAAAGTTCGCTGGTCTTAAAAAGGCTAGTGAGAACTTGTCATCATATTGCTTCCCCATTTTCAGGTCAATTCATCCAGTGTTTCGGGTGGGGGTTGGAAAGGGACTGGACCATGGACACACACACACACGAGGTCCCTCACCTGTTCTCCAGCAGGTGGTCACAATAGAGCCCCGACTCGGACACGCCTTCTCTGCATAGCTCCGCCCCCAAACCCTCCAACACCCCGCCCAGGACACATGCTCCGGTCCTCCACGCCGCCTGAAGGGCGGGGGGGGGATAGAAGGGAGGGGGGGAGCCGCCATTGCACTGTTAATATCAGAACAACCTCCACTGGTTTACAGCAGACCACAGAACAAGGAAGTGACAGCGTTCCGAATCGTATACTTCGATTTTTTACTATTAGTATGTACTACAGCTGCCCTTATAAAAGTACATACTTTGCATGGAGTATGCATACAAATGGGACCTACTAGCCTACTTAAAGATAAGTATCACAGAATGTATTTCTCACCAGTCGGCAGTGATGGTGGGGATTTTTAAAGCAGGCTAAAAGCTGTTGTAGTTCTGTCTCTCAATGGTTAATGTTGCTTTTCTTTTTTTTTCAGGTGAGAAAGTAACCATGTAGATTCCCAATATGTAGTTGGTTTATCCAAATAACTTTATCCAAGTAAATCTGTCCCTCTTCGGTTACATAAAAGGAAAACTGAACTTGTTCATTCATCTGAAGCTATTCAACTGGGACCGCCACTCCTGGATGGCGTCAGGAAGTCAAATAACGCATCCAACAACCTTAACATTTATTTAGGAACACAGAGCTGGCTGGCATAAGCAGTTTGTTGGCATTTCCTTTTGACAAGTGATAAATTAATAATGATACCATACAGATAGAAACACTCATGTTATGCGACCACATCATAATTGCCCTGTCAACGCACCATCATCCATCTGTGATCTCAGCAGCTCAGTGGATGTGACAAATGTTCCTCTGCGCAGAGGATTGTGGGTCAGAATAGCCATGCTGGCTTGCATACTAAATCCGGTCGCATTTTGCAGTAGGTCATCCTGGTATTTTTGGCGCATTATGTATTGGGACATACTAAATTATTTTTTGGGGCATATTAGAAGTGAGTGATTTGGAACGCAGACAGCATCTCAGGTGGCTCTTGTGTGGACAGATACCTGCTTGCCCTCCACAGTGTCGAAGCCCAGCAGCTGTAGTTCACAGTCGTCCTCTAGGGGGCGTAACAGCTCCCACAGCTCACCGTTCACCCTGCTCGCCAGTGCTCCTTTCAGCCTGCAGAGGGAGACAGGAGAGAGCTACTGCATGGAACACTACAACCACAGACTGGATCACCCCTACTCTATCACCAGCATGATCAACAGCATTCTCACCTCCCAGGCCCTGTTTGAACATGGTCAGTATGCATGTTACCTTCCCACAGATATCAATGATATAACCTCACAATCACTCTACAGATGAATAACAGAATGCCAGTGTCTTCCCCTTCAATACATTATGCGCTGGAGGTGAGGAGAAAGGTCACGATGACTAAGCTAAGACTAAGCTCCACTGATTGTCAAACACCTGTGTGTGAAATTTGTTCTCCGCATTTGACCCATCCCCTGGGGGAGCGGTGAGCAGCAGCGGTGCCGCGCTCGGGAATCATTTGGTGATGTAGATTCAACCAGAGATTCAACCAGGAGTTACCGTGCATTCTGGGCGATGTGGAGAGGCGTGGTGACCCCTGCTGTACCCTTCACTGTCCTGCCATCAGCCAATTGGATTCTGAGGGTCTGCCCTGGATCTGCTCTGCTGCTTCTCCTCCTATCGGCATACTTCTCTTGGAGAGCCACGAACATTCGCACGCGCTCAGACAGGCCGGAGCTCACCTGTAACCGGAGGAGAGAGGGGAGGTGAGGGGGATTAGACGAGGGGTCAGTGAGAATTTGACATTCTTATACAATTGTAATTAGACATGTATAATACACACACAAACAGAGAGACAGAGAAGAGAGGAGACCACCCAAGTACATCAATTCCAATATTGGGAGTGATATGCCCCACCTTGCTAGCTAGTACGCTCACCCAGGATCCTAATTCAGGTCACACCACCAAGAGTACATGCATGATGCAAATAACCCTATATAAGCATATGAAACAGTAAATGCTACTGGCAGAGCTATACTGACAGGTGTCAACAGCACCACCATTGGCTGAAATGATCAACACCATGCTATGGTTTCTATACAGACCTGGATGCTACACTACTCTTTTGGAAAGCTAGGTGGCTAGTCTCTTGTCTAGCTAACTGTTACTGTAAGCCACTGTCTAACAGCCAGTCTGATTTCATAACAGAGAAACTAGTTTTGATAACCACACCTTGCTATAACGCCTGAAAAAGCGCAGCGCCGCGTGTGCGGAGGTTTGACAGGCGGGCAAACGTAAGAACACTGCAACCACCATCCTTAATCCACCTATATATGTCTGACTCCTCGATCACAACATTTTACAGTCGGTCGTCCCCTACACTGCATGCGGCCATAACACCGGAAGAATGAAGTAAGTCAACGGGAGATTTGATTGGGCAAAATAGTAAGAGGGCGGAGTCTTGTGACGCATTAGAATGCGCCCGCTCATACGCGTCGACATACAAATATGCGCTCACTAATCCTAACATGTTGTGGATGGGCCAGATTGAGATACAAACGCTGAAACATACCTTACAATTAACTGTAAAAAAATAAAATAAAAGACGACGACAGTGTTTTAGACATCTACATCATTCGATAGTTTTAACCTAAACACCGTAGCTAAATGTGCATAGACTAGCGCAGCATATGCCCATCCCAATTAGATCAGATCACTGAAAACATACAGCGCCTAAAAATGATGCAGCCACGCTTGCCAACCAGTGAATCCTACACAACAAGCATCCCTTGCACTTTAGCCTAGGCCAAAGTGATACAGGACAACCGTGGGCAACGACGAATCTGACAGCTTCGTTATTGTAATGAAGCCCTGACATTTCTTATATTAAACCTGAAGTATACGGGACGGGTCGTTCTTTTAGAACAGAAACTGACTTATGAAGGAGTATGAAATACATGTTGTAGGCTATTTAACTTGTTTGTTCAGCTTTAAATTGTGAGGCAATTGGTATTGGTAAAACTTGCTTCATTTGCAAATTAATTTTCAAGGCGCGAACTTGAGCAAATACTACGCAGTTGTTCAAATATAGGCTAAAATGAGTGCACTGCCAGTCCATTTTCTATTCAGCGAAGACTGTTCTCGTACAGCTAAATACAATTTAACTAAAAACGAATCGACAGTAAGTCCTAACGATATTTTCATACAAAAGACAACTATGTGGTTATTAATTTAGGGATTTCGCAGCCTGTGTGACGCAGGTCTAGATTCACTACTATTGAATGACCACTTGGGGGCGCTAGAGTGTATCCATAGGCTCAACCTAGGTGTCTGGTACGCATTTAAATTAGGTCATTAGCCATACAAAAAGCACATCTAACACCCAGTCACAAAAATACATCCATATTGTCGATTTGTAGAGGGGTGCATCTCAATAGTCAAACGTGGCTCCAACTCTCCATATCCTGCATCCACACCACTATAGCAATAGCCATTACTGAATAGTCTTCTATAATCAATAAAATACTACTCAGTAATAGTCAGATGCACCCCTGTGTTTGTAGCGTTTGTCAATTGCCATACAGGTCTACACCTGTGAAAAATTGTCATAGCACTGAATCTTGGGACTGGCAGGGTACTGCTGGAGAGGCTGCTGCCTATGTGAATAGTATTCATTTGCAGAGAGGTTATGGTTGTAAACAGTAGACTGCGTGGGCTCTATTGAATAAAGAACAGTTCTGTGCAAGAATGAATGTTCCCTGCCACAGACATCTGGATAGTATGGCCCTCTCTTTCTGTGCCAATGCATACATGGATACCCTGAGGTCAGGAAAAGGTCACGTGTTTGTGCTTCGGTATGGTCTCGTGTTGCTACAACAATGTGCTGATAGGTTAGTTCCTCAATAAACAAAAACAATATGTTCTTAACCTATTTTGTATGAGTCATCCAACAGTCGATAATTTAACTACATCAACAATCTTAACTCAAAAGGGTGGAAGACGTGAGAAAAAATCCCTACATCCCACCCCCCACCCCTCCTCCGCCCCAATGAGCATGTGCGCGCTCCCTCACATGTGCTATTACAGTCAATCCTATTCTTTCATATGCTGGGGCAAGTGGGAATGTGAACGCTTAAGGGCTAAGGAAAGAGAATTGAATCAAGAAACATGATCTTTGTGTACTGTATGCAATAACAAGTGTACATTCATATGTCGGGGCACGTGAGAATGTGCACACTGAAGGGGTAAGGAAGGAGGAAAATGCGATATTCATGTATGCGATGACAAGTGTACAGAAAACGTGCGTCCTGTGGGAGAAGCACCCCGAGTAAAGAATATAGGACTCTGAACTACAGTATGTGAGTCAGCCATACTATATCTGGACATCAGTCTTTGCAAAAACAAAACAAAACAAAACGAACAAACATGCTGACGTTGTGAAGTGTTGTGACTGTGTGAGGTAGACAATTTACTCGACTAAAGAGAGAGGAGAGTTTGAGCACCTGAAAGGACTGGACACTCAAAGATCAGTGATAAAGCATCGTTGATGACAGCAACAACAATAATAATGCAATGCATCTAATCAAGAGAGAAAACAAAACAATACACACCATCGGTTTCCTCACATCATAAGCATTTTCACCCCCAAAGTATTCAAACAAACTTCTCTTGGGAGCTCAAGAGTACAGGTAACGGAAAGATTATTTACAGACACTCCTCTTAATACATCCATCCATGTGTCGCTGACTGTCAAATGAAAGTTGAGTAGAGGGAGAGTAGGTTGGTAGTCTACAAAGTTTGGATTCACCTTTACAGCAGTGGAACATGCGTATATCTAACTGATCGAGTTGTTAACTAGTTAGCAGTGACAGTTCAAGAGGCAGCACACGAGATCACAGGATACATTGTTGTACAGTGACTAGATGAAGCAGATCTGCATCAATGATTCAGCACAACACCCCAGATAAACATCATACTGAGATGGTCACATTTTCTAAATAACATTGATTTCTCACTCCCTTCAATGCACAGGTACAAGGGACACTCTTCTCATGGCTACTTCATTGGTGATATTTAGCATGAGTGTAGATGCAGGAGATACACAGCCCGAGACAATGTAACAGTAGTAGCAGTAGTCTCTCAGGCCCATGGTACCATGTCTCTAACCCTGAACACTTCAGTAGATCATAAAGGCTTGGACAGGTATAAGCAATATGGATATCATTTGATTCCGATCAGAGGGCAAAATGAGTAAATTCTCACGGTGCTTATACCTATACAAGTGTTCAGATCCGTATAAAGTGCCTAGGGGTGGTTTCTGGACAAATCCACAAAAGCGTGTGAGGGGCAAGATCGACAGAAGCATGAGCAATGGTTAAAAAAATAATCTTTGAGAATGAACAGAAGGGATGCCGGGCGTGAACATGCATGCAGCAGAAGCCAGCCTCCACCCCCCTCTACTGTCCCCACAGCAAAATAAGTGATTAGAGGCAGCGTGTGGAATAACGAACACTACTAGCTACTGTATCCGAGATTACGTTACAGCCAAAACAAAACTAAACAAACAAACAAAAACTGAACACTGCAGTCCAAAAATAACAAAGCAGTCGTTTGTTAGAAATGACATTTCAGGATTTGAGTTTCTCCCCTGGAAACAGGTGAGAAATTAATGACATGGATTCTCTGGGTCAACAGGCCCGATCTGCGGTATATATCCATGACAGTGACAGCTTCAAAGAAAAGTACCCTCCCCGTCAAGTTGATACTCTGGATTTTATTCAAGTCAGTACAAGGTAGAGAGGTCTAGAGAGGTTCAAAGGTCAAACCTATTTAGCTAGGACCCCCCCCCCTCCCCCCTCCACTCCACTAATGAGCATCTTCATGACTCATTTTGACCTCAAGTCTCTCACTTTATGTATCGGTACACGACGGGATCTTCACTATGTTACAGCTGGGGAGAGAGGGTTTGCTCCACGCGTCACTTAGTGAAACAGAGCGAGTGAGACATGATCATAGTCCTCTTACACAAACTAGAAAGGTTTCAGGTTTCAGATACAGATTTCAGGTACAGTTTAGAATATACATGAAGAAAGACTTAAGTGTGGAAAGGTCTAGTAGAAGAGGAAGAAGAAAGTTACCATCTACAATATGATACAATCTGGAGATATGAGTGGGGTGTACTTTAAAAAAAACAAAAAAACAACCAAGAACAGCAAACTGATTATTCGACGTCAAAACTTCTTTGGAGAGCCCATACCTACTGAGAACAAAATGGTTGTATTTAGGACACACAACACACAACCACACACTTAGGGTTAGGGTTATTCAATAAACTTTGATCTTCGACTACATCACCACTCATGAAATCACCCCCCCGCCCCTCCCCCAATCTCTCTCTCTCTCTCTCTCTCTCTCTCTCTCTCTCTCTCTCATATATATACTCTCTCTTTTCTCAGAGTTTCAAAATCAGACATCTTACATCACACAACACAGGAAGTAGAGAGGATCTGAAATAGAATAACCACCTGGTGCTTCTTCTCTACTCAGACTTTTTGCACGTCGTCTTCCTCCGAGTTCATCCCTGCGTACGCGCCTCTCTCTGGCCCTCCCACTCATCCTCCTGGGTGGCGAAGGGGCGGAGCCAGTCGTGGGCTTGGTTACCCATAACACTGTGCTGTGTACACAGCTTAGCTGATGGGCTGGTACTATACCGTACTGTACTATACTACACTGTAGAGTTGTTAGATTACTTGCTAGTTTGCGCGAGGGTTTACGCTGAGCTAAATGAGATGTGAAGGACGAGGTTGGGAGGGAACTGGGAGGATTAGCTGGGTTCAGACCAGAAGTGCACAACACGCTTGCCCTGTGTTGGCAAGGGGGGTGTGGCTTACACTTTTTCATTCAGCTTGCCGCGTGGGCTGACTCTTCAGTAGCGCGGGGGTAGGAAGGGTCTTTTGGGGGGGTGGAAGGGACCTCCTTGCCCCCCTCTGAAAGGGGGGCCGGGTCGCTTGCCCCCACGGAAGGCGTGGGAGTCTCGGTTGAGGTGGGGGGGGGGGGGCCCGAGCTCCGAGCAGGGCTCTCTGGGGGATGGGGACGGACAGAATGGGCGGGCGAGGGGAGGGGTTAGGCAGGCGCAGGAGGGCGACGGGGGGGGAGGGGCGGCGCGGGTGGGGGTTAGCGTTTCGGGGCAGAGCCGGGGGGCTAGTGGGGGGCCTCTGGAGCGCAGGGGCGGAGGAGTGAGGAGGGGCGGGGTCGCCGGAGGGGGAGGGAGGGGTGGGGGTGGAGGAGGCTGTAGGGGACGGAGGGTGGAGGCCGTCCTTCACTCTGCCCAGTAAGGGAGGGGGGGCCCCGGGGGTGCCGGGGCGGTGGAGGGGGGGCGCATGACGGGGGGCAAAATGCTCTTTGACAGTGCCCGGGCGGGGAAGCTTAGGGGGCTCCCCAAGTAAGGAGGACATGAGTGGGGGGGGGGCGCCTTTACCGCCCCTGGGACCCCCGACACCAGCGTCTGGTCGAATCGGAGGAGGGAGGGGCAGTGGCCGGTCTATAGGGACTAAAACCCCGCCCACCATGACAGCGGAGGGGGGGCCTGGGAAGCTGCGGGGCTGGAGAGGGGCCTGCGGCATGGGAGGAGGAGGGGGGCGAGGGATTGGGGGAGGAGGGGAGCTGAAGAAGGGGCCAGGGGGAGGGGGGTGCTGGTGGAGGTGTGGAGGGGGGGTCTGGGAGCTCTCCCCGTGGTAGGGCATTTGGAACTGGGCCGGGGGCTGGAGAGGGTGCTGGTGAGGATGGCCGTGGAGGGGGTGAGGATGGGGCGGGTGGAGGTGGGGAGGAGGAGGAGGTGGGGGGGGCATCGGCGGAGCCATCTCGTCGGGGCCCCCCGGGACGGCGCCGAGGGGCGGAGGGGCGACCCCGTGGGGGTGCGAGGGGGACGGCGGCTGCGCCTCGAGATAGCCCCCCTCCTCGTACCACATCCCGCCCCCCGGCCGGCCGCCAGCCCCGCCGCCGCCGCGCCGCAGGCCTCGGCCAATCACACGGATGCTCTCCACCGTCTGGATGCGCTCGCCGGGCGTCGGCCGGTTGGAGTAGCCCAGCGTCTGGATGGGGGCCCCTTCCGTGCAGGGGGAGACCAGGGTCTCGATGCGGTGGAACTGCCCCTCCCCCCCCCCTCCCCCGCCCCCCTCCCCGCCCGGGGAAGCCCCCTCTCGTCCCCTCCCCTTCGGCCCGCCGTCCTCGGAGCCGACGCTGGCCTTGCGCGAGCCCGCGGACGCCCTCCTCTCCCCGGGAGCTCTGTCGCTCCCGTGGCCCTTCCCCTGGCCGCCCTGTCCATCTTTCTTAACGGCGGCCTTCATCTCGGAGTGGGAGACGGCGGAGGAGGAGGAGCCTCCCGATGGCTTCCTCGTCTTCGCGGCCTCGTCCTCCTTCGTCTTCGCCGCGCCTTTCCCCGCTGGCGCCGCCTTCTTCCCGCCTCCGTAGCCCTGGCCTCGGGACGAGGAAGGCGAGGGCAGGAAGTTAACGTCGCCACCGCCGCCCGCCGGGTGGATGACGGCGTCCCAGGGGTCGCTGCGGTAGGCCGTGGGGGACAGGCTGTGACCGACCGGTTCCCCCCCCCCCGGCGTGTCCATGATCTCGTCCTGGGTGGGAGTGCCGCCCGTCTCGTCTCTCACCGGGGTGCCGTCCACCCCGTCGCCCCCCAGCAGGGGGCTGTTGTCGCCCAGGCCCAGGCTGAAGCCCGGGTTCCCCTGGAGGAAGCTGTTGATCTTGGACTCCAGGCTGGGGGGGGAGATGGGTGGAGCCGAGGGGGGCGCGGGAGGAGGGGGAGGGGAAGACTCTCTCTCTTTCTCCCAGTCCCTCGTTCGGCCCGTGTCTCGTTTCAGGCTGTTGCCCAGAGGGGGCTTGGTCTTGGGGGTGGTGGGGGTGGGGGGACCCTTAGCCGCCGAGGATTCTGGGGAGGCGCGGGTGAGGGGCGTGGAGGAGGAGTTCCCGGTTACACTTTGTAACAGAGAGGACAGACCTGGGAAGAGGGGGGGGGGGGGGGGGGGGGGGTGTAGAGACCGAGAGAAACAGGGAGAAAATAAAGGAAGAGAGAGAGAGATATGGGAGAGAATTACAACAGATAACAGTAATGTATAAATATCCTGGCACTCCCTATCCTGAAACCAGGAGCCTGGTGATCTCAGCAGCTGCATGTCAAACCATCTACAGGTATGTCCACTCAACTGTGTGTATGACCAGCCAAATATCTGGCTCGTGTGTCAAACTACTTTTACCGTGTGTGTGTGTGTGTATGTGCGCGGGTGAGAGTGTGTGCGCGCGGGTGAAAGTGTGTGTGCGTGCGGGTGAGTGTATACACTTCTCTCACCCTGCGTGTTTGTCTTGGACAGAACGTTAAGTATGCTTTCAGGGGTCATGTCAACACGAGACAGGATGCTGGCCAGGGCCGGACTGGTCGGGGCAGATTTGTTGGAAGACGATTGGCCAGATGGGGTGGTGGGGGTTCCGGGGGAGGGACGGGACAACGGGCTGACTGCTGGGAGGGAACGAGAAAGGAGACAGATAGTCAAA
>NC_140243.1:16759450-16796950 GCF_949987555.1 Borostomias antarcticus | reverse complement strand
ATGGGGAAAAAGGAAGAGTGAGTGCTTTGCCGTATCCCCCGCATCACAAACAGTGGGACTGGTAGGAGGGGATAGTCTGACTACGGGGGTTCCACAAGGGTCTGTCCTGGGTCCTCTCCTGTTTTCCCTCTACACTACATCTCTGGGCTCTGTCATTCGCTCGCATGGCTTCTCCTATCACTGCTATGCCGATGACACCCAACTGGTTCTGTCATTTCCCCCTTCTGATACAGAAGTGGAGACACGCATAGCTGGGTGCTTGGCTGACATTTCGGAGTGGATGATGACACATCACCTCAAGCTCAATCTGGACAAGACTGAGCTGCTGTTCCTCCCGGGGAAGGGCTGTCCGCACCGGGACCTGGCCATCACCATTGAAGACACAGTGGTGACCCCGACTCGGACTGCGAGGAATCTGGGTGTGACCCTGGATGACCAACTGTCATTTTCCTCACATGTCACATCCGTCACACGTTCCTGCAGATTCATGCTCTACAACATCAGGAGGATTCGCCCTTTCCTCACTAATGAAACGGCGCAGGTACTCATCCAGGCCCTGGTCATCTCCCGCCTGGACTACTGCAACTCCCTCCTCGCGGGGGCACCGGCGTCAGCCATTAAACCTCTGGAACTTGTCCAGAAAGCTGCTGCTCGCCTGGTGTTCAACCACCCCAAATTCTCCCACACAACTTCCCTCCTCCGTTCCCTACACTGGCTCCCTGTAGCGGCTCGCATCCAGTTTAAAACTCTGGCGCTAACCTACAGGGCAATGAAAGGAACAGCCCCCTCCTACCTCCAGGCCATGGTCAAACCCTACATCCCCTCCCGACCACTACGCTCTGCTACCTCAGGGCGACTGGTTGCCCCGTCACTCCGAGGCTCCTGCGGTCGATCGACACGGTCACGGCTCTTCTCTGTCCTGGCCCCGCAGTGGTGGAATGAGCTGCCCACTGATGTCAGGACAGCAGAGTCGCTGCCCATCTTTCGTCGCAGGCTCAAAACTCATCTCTTCAAGAAGTACTACAACAATCCTCCCACCTAAGCACTTATTATATTATATTGCACTGTACTTTAGATTGTGATTCTTGCACTTTGCCTTCAGCACTAGACTATGCTCTTAGTCACTTGTTTGTTTTAGAAAGAAGATGCACTTGTGAGTTCTGGCAAGTAGTAGTACATTGGCTCTTCCTACGTTAAATGCAATTATTGTTAGTCGCTTTGGATAAAAGCGTCTGCTAAATGACTGTAATGTAATGTAATGTAGGGGACGCAAACTTACTGTGAACTCGGCCACTATCTTCGACTGGCGGGCAGCTTTGGGGTTGACTGAGGCTGAGGGCAGAGCACAACACAGGTGAGCTGGACTACGTCTCCATCAAGACACCGAGAGACGAATCAAAAAGAGACAGAGGAGAAGGAGAATGGAACGCATAGAGCGAGTGACTCACCTGGTGCGGGTGGAGCCTCCTTCTCTTTGACTTTCTCCTTCTCCCTCTCCCTCTCCCTCTCCTTCTCTTTCTCCTTCTCCCGGTCTCGCTCCTTCCTGTTCAGGTTGGCTTTGAGCCCGGAGATGAGCTCTTCGGGGTAGACGCTCCTCTCCTCCCAGATGGTGAAGATCCTCTCCACGGACTTCCGTACCTTTCCATCCCTGACGCCAAACAGGTCATAGGTCAAGAGAACACCCATGTCAAGTAAATAAGTCTTCACAAAGATCATAAAGGTGCATACATGAATCATGGACACTTGAAGAAATACACAAGCAGGGGTGAAAATTAACTCTTTGGCTCACGATGAGTCACCTGCCAAGGGGACTGTAGATTAAATAATCTACCGGCCAGGTATATATATTTTTTCAGAGAGCCTTCCGAAATCTAGTCGCCAATTGGAAATCTTACCTGCATTTGGCCGGTGGCAGGTGTTAATTTTCAGCTGTCAAGACATAGCCTAAAAAGAGGGTGAATGACAACAGGGCACAGTGTACTCACTTGACCAGTAGGGCGGCGTTGGGGAGCACCTCTGCGAAGGCTGATCGGTAGACGATGGCGTTCTTCCTCTTGCAGTTCTGGATGACGTCGTTAGCAAGGTAGAAGAGGTTCAGACGGTGGTTGGTGTCCGCTAAGATGAGGAAGAGGAAGGCAAGTATTAAAGTAGCCGGTCTCAGCCACGGACAACCAAACGCCCAGACTGTTCCTGTGTTTGAGATATGAAGGGATTTAACGGGTCTAGTCGTCATATGCTCATACTTATATAACTGCTAACCAACCTGTTTACGCACCAGAGGTTCTGGACTGGGCCAATGTTTCTGTCAATAATGAATATGATTGAACTATGGGGTCAATTTGGACAACAGAGGCCACAGCCATAACTGCTGAAACCACAAGACTAGGCTACCTGTGTCTGCATTCATAACTGGTGGTCAGAGGACCTTGTCCACCAACATGCACAACAGAAGTCCACAACCATCAGCATGGACCTATTACATAACAAGCCTCCCTTACAGTTAGTCTAATCTTCACTATGATAGCTTGAGCTCTTAAGCTAATAAAGAAACACCGTACTGGGCCGTATGCAGAACACATCTACCAAAAGCACCCATCCAACATGTAGCCTCATCAACAATATGCAGATAATCCAATAAGGCACTGTTCTAGAGGCAGCCGGTTGCAGCAGCTCCTGTGTTAGTTTTGTCTGTGTTTTTGTTGGCTTTCTGAGCGCCGAGTTAGTGACGTCATCTTCTATGCGGCTGTGTGCTGGGGCAGCAGCATCAAAGCAGCAGATGGCAACAGGACTGACAACCTGATCAGGAGGGAGGGCTCCGTCCTGGGGGCCAGCCTGGACTCGCTGAGAGTGGTGGCCAAACCGCTGCCTGTTAGGCCTGTGTACAGTGTCTCCCAGACCCCCCCCCTTTCTTTCTTATCCTGTGTTAATTTTCAGCGACTATGAAATTAACACACTATGAGAAAAAATATTCACCATGCAACTTTATTTAGTTATCGTCTCGAGACAATAACTAAATAAAACTAATTTATGATGAGAAAAACAATTGACATTTTCGTCAACGAATGAAAACTAGGTGAAAATGTTAGGGAGCGATTTGGGAAGAGATTCAATCAGAATACTGCGATTTCCGTGAAAATCGTGGCTCACGCTGAAAAAAACTCCAACACAGGCAAGGAAAGCGCACAGAAATGTAATTCAATAGCTTTGGCCACCAGTCTAATAGAGGTTTCCTCCAGGAGTATATATGAGTTTGGAAAGAGTTCTAAAGAAATGCTTAAATAATGCATTACACTAACTAAACCCATTCAATTTTATTTTACTGTAGATTTAGTCGACTAAAATCCTAATGCTATTTAGTGAACATAAACTAGACTACAACTAAAACAATTCAGATGAGTAAAATATGACTAAAACATCAACATTTTAGTCAAAAGACTATGGCTATGACTCACAATTTGCTCTTATAATTAACACTGTTCTTACCGCTATCCGTTCGATGCATCTCCTGATTGGCTGGACACTGGACCTGAGTCAGTTGGAGGGTGCTAAGGCTCTTCGGATAGGACATGTAGGCCTGGCCTACATTTACCTATATATTTCTACTTGATTAGACACTTGAATCGGGCAGACTTTGGCATGTTTTGTACAATCTCCTCCTCTCTCCACATCACCAAATGATTCCCGAGCGTGGCACCGCTGCTGCTCACCGCTCCCCCAGGGGATGGGTCAAATGCGGAGAACAAATTTCACACACTAAGGTGTGTGACAATCATTGGGACTTTAACCTTTAACCTTAACATGTCGAAGTGTCTTTGGTCAAGACACTGATTCGCAAATTGCTCCCAATGAGCAGGTTAGCACCTTGCATGGGAGCTGCCACCATTGGTGTGCTCTTTGAATAAAAGCGCTATATAAGTGCGGTCCATTTACCATGTATGGATGTATGTGTGTGTGTGTGTGTGTGTGTGTGTCACCCCCCAGGGGATCTTAATTGATATGACATGACTAGGTTAGTTGGCCTATAGGCTGGTATTCACCATTAATGTCATTTCAGATAATCAGTAATGAGAACATGGAAGACAGACACTGAGGGTACATTCTAGCCTAGCCAAATAAACCACTGCAAATAGAATCCTGCTAACAACGGAGAAGATCAGAGACATGACAAGCATTAAACAAACATGAGTGAAAGATCTGCTCTTATGATGAGTCATATACTATAAACTAGCTAGTCCAAGCTAATGATTTAGCTTTTGATAAAAAATGCTTGCATAAAAAGTTCCATACACAGTGAATACCCATAAGTAAAAACCAACAGGATGAGACACCATAGAGGTCTTATCCATACAACAAAATAAGCCTAAACTATAATAAGATTATAGGCAAGAGACTACAGGCCTACATTGGTCTACACAAACAGGGTAGCAAAAGTTAAAACACAAATCTTAAGTAGGCTAACTAAACCACTGGATTATTAACAGAAAGGGGTCAGAATGTTCTAAATATTTCCCCACTTTAAAAAATAAATAAATATATATATTTTTTTTTTACTGCTGTCAACTACAGAGCTTTAAGTAAATAACTGGTAAATATCTCAGTAACACCTGTGTGTTCACCCATCACAGTCAAGTCCTAGACCTGAACTAACCTTGTCCAGGCTACCGTTGGCGTTATCAGACCAGTGTCGATGGAGGAGGAAACGAGGTGCACCCCCCCCCCCCCCCCAGCTTTACTGGTAACGTAGACAGCTAACATTACATTGCAATGTCTTACAGTACACAGCAGGCCTAATACTGTCTATAGCCAACGAGATGGAACCAGAAACTGCTCTCAGCACCTGGCCTGTCTGCCTAACAGTTTCTGTGTTCAGCAATGCCACACAGTATAGTAGCCATGTACAACAAGAGCAAACGTTTGCCATATGGCTGGTAGTAGGCAGAAACAGAGGCACTCATGTTGGAACGAATCTCTTACAAAATCCAATAACTGGTCCTTAGCAAAACAACATGCCACATATGTATTTTTTATTTACAAACAACTGCCCAGGCCTACTCAGAATTGCCATAGCACTTGAGAGAGCACTTCTGATAAAATGTTTTAAATGAACTAACAAACAAACAAACAGATTTACTATTGCTAATATGAGTGTAAAAGACTGGGCCAAGCCACAACGTTAGCTAACTTAGCTACCACCCGCATAAGGATAATGGCGTTAGCTAGATAGGACTCAATATCAAACTTGCAAGATGGTGTTAATGCAATATTAGACAATCTAGTAAATTATTGCCTAATAATAATAATTAGGGTGAGGATGCGTCAACATCATCCAGTTAACGTTAGTTCTGGAAACGCAAGCGTCAGTGGACAAGACTATTCCCTGGGACGTAACTTAAACACAACATAGAACCTTCCATGTTGGCAAATTAGCTTAATGTCTTGTGTGTTTTCTGTGTAGATCGTGAGTCAATTTCAAAACATACTTTTAATAAAATAGAAAAAACTGACCAAAAGGACATTTGGATTTAAATAAACAATTCGTTTGTAAACTGTTCTTGAATCTTAAGGTAACAGAGACTCTAGCAAATAGACCGCACCATGTAGCGCACTGATTGATACATTCGTTTAACAATATCTCGGCGATGGCCCATCACATTGCCGTGACGAACCGACAAAACAAATCCAGTGTGGTCAGGCTCTTCTAACCAGCTCGTTAAATCTACTGTGAAATGTGCCCCTAAAATAAATCGGACGTTAATTAAATCAGTAATTTTGCAACGGCCAGTCACGTTTCAACTTTATAATAGACCAGCTACAGTAGCTACAGTTCTCCCCGGACCGACGGAATCAGCACCGCCCCGGTGCAACGTGGGGCGGCACTGGTCTCCTAAAAATATGCTCCCCTAGCTATCTATCCAGAGTGGATTAGCTAGTTGGCTACTACTCACATTTCTTGAGCCACTTCATCCAGTAGCGAACGATAAGGCTGTGATACTTTTTGTTTTCAATGCACCAAGTCGATAGTCCTTGTATTGACTCCATAGTGTTGGAGACTCCTTGAAATCGGCGGTCCAGGGACGCCTCCAAACCGGCGGAGCCGCGAGCGCCATGGCCGCTAGCAGCTCCAGAACCCGCCGCCATATTTCCAGTTCACTGTGGTGCAGCGCTTCTCCGTGCTGGCAAGTAGTGAAACCAATAGAGCGGGGGGCGACGCATACGCCCCCTTACGTGGGCTCTATTTATCAGACATTCTAAAGTTTATCAATAGCCCCATGGAGCCTGCAGATCAAGTGTAAACAGCTTAAAAATATTTAAAACAAGTCTGATAACTGTGACAAAGGTCAATATCAGCGGTAGGCTACTTAATGTGTCAAGATCACAATTTCTCCAAACATTCCATTTGCAGTTGTCAATTATATTCCAATGAGACAAATGAAAAGTGAAAACATACTTTTTCAAGTAAAACATTTCCCAAGAAAAGTTTGTTCTGTGTATGTTTATTGCCTATGTACACATATGCAGTAACATACATAAGTGGGGAACGATACACAGGATCTCTCCAAAAGAACATTTCTCTAAAATGAAAAAAAACAAAAAACAAAAACATTTTCCAAATCTGTCAAACTGTTATTGGGAAAAACAATTTCCAGAGGCAAAGACACCAATGACACCAAAATTCCTATCAAGCTCACCCATCATTTCAGCAGAACAGTGTTTATGTTCGTACACACTGAAGGGAACCGACAAGTTTAATATCAATGGGAAAATTCCTTCAAACACTGATTGAATTCAGACAAGGAATTGTTTTCTTAAGAACATTGGAGCAATATTTCAATATTACACAACCGTATGGTGTCGGACACAGCTGGGTTTTAACTGTGGTCAAATGAAGAAGCAAAGAGCAAGCTACTTAACACACAGTGTAATCTGTCAGGTATCTGTTTAGTATTGAAACAATGACAACTGACAGACTGAATATGCCTATTCTACCACCAGGGTGGTGGACGTGGACGCATGCACACACGCATGCACACACGCGCGCGCGCGCGCACACGCGCACACCCTGTCACACACACACCCTGTCAGTCAGTCACTCATGTCTCGCTATAACATTTGCACAAGTCACCATTACCTCCATCTGTACAATCTCTCCATTCCCATTCCAGTTCTTTCAACCTCTGCGTTTTAAAACAGCCAATAAACAGAGACGGACAATTGGCTGAGGCGTGGGGCATGTAGGAGGGGGCAGATTGACCTTCAACCCTCAACCCTTTGACTCCTGACCCTCCCAGGCGCTGTGTCTCAGTCATCAGTGGTCTCCAGCACGCTCTGGCTGAGGGCCTGGTCCCAGTAATGTTCTGTGCCGTGCTTCTTGAAGTGCTCCCTGGCCATGTTCTCTGTGGGGCACTGCTTGAACTTCATCTCCCCGTAGCTCCGCTCCTTGGCCGTGCCCTGTGGGACAGAGGGAGGGAAGGAAAGAAGGAAAGGAGGAGGGAGGGAGGGAGGGAGGGAGGGGAGGGAAGGGAAGGGAAGGAAGTAAGGAAGGAAAGAATGAAGGAAGGAAGAAAGAAAGAAGCAATGGAGGGATAGATGGTCGGACTTTAGTTTCCATTAACAATAGGCTGAACTCTGACTTGAACTTCGGACATAATTAGGGCCCGAGCACTGGCGGTGCGAGGCCCTATTGTATTTCGAAGGATTATTATTATTCTTGTTCTTCTCCCCAAACAAATGCCTTTTTGGCGGCCTAAACATCGATGAAAACGGATGAAACTTTGCAGATACGTCAGTCCCGGTGAAAAATTTGATAATTCATGGGTGCCGGAAATAGGCGTGGCAAAACGGCTCAAGAGCGCCCCCTGGAAAATTTAAAATGGCGAGCCCCACCTTTCAGTTTGATGTAGGCGAACGAAATTCGGAGGGCATATGTATTTCATCGAGCCACACTTAAATGTCTCTTGGAGCTATACCCAACATGCAACAGGAAGTCCGCCATTTTGCTCTTAATGTGCCATTTTGTCCTTGTTTTGACCATTTCCATGCCTCGTACTTCGACGAACTCCTCCTACAGATTTCATCCGATCAACTTCATATCGGGTCAGCTTCATCTTAAGACCTTTGTGATCAAAAGTTATCAAAAAAATTGAGTTTTCACCAAACACCCTTGCCGTGGCGCCCCGCCAAAGTTTGACATTTCGCCATAAAACACGATGTCCTCATAACTCCTCCATACATTATCGGATTTGTCCGATATATCTCACGCTTCATGACGGTTCTGTCCTGAACACATCTATGTGTCAGTATTGCGTCATACTTATAGCGCCACCTATTGGTGAAACAGTACGTCCTCATAACTCCTCCATACATTATCCGATTTGTCCGATATGTCTCACGCTTCATGACAGTTCTGTCCTGAACACATCTATATGTCAGTATTGCGTCATACTTATAGCGTCACCTATTGGTGAAACAGTACGTCCTCATAACTCCTCCATACATTATCCAATTTGTCCGATATATCTAACGCTTCATGACAGTTCTGTCCTGAACACATCTATGTGTCAGTATTGCGTCATACTTATAGCGCCACCTATTGGTGAAACAGTACGTCCTCATAACTCCTCCATACATTATCCGATTTGTCCGATATGTCTCACGCTTCATGACAGTTCTGTCCTGAACACATCTATGTGTCAGTATTGCGTCATACTTATAGCGCCACCTATTGGTGAAACAGTACGTCCTCATAACTCCTACATACATTATCCGATTTGCACCAAATTGCTGATGCTTCATGAAGGTCGCATTCTGAACACATCTATGCTTCGGTATTGAGTCACACTTACAGCGCCACCTACTGGTGAAACAGGAAGTACTCATAACTCCTACATACGTTATCCGATTTACTCCAAATTGCTCAAGCTTGATGAAGGTCGCATCCTGAACACATCTGTGCGTCAGCAGTGAGTCATACTTATAGCGCCGCCTACAGGTCAAGCAGGAAGTCCTCATAACTCCTACATACATTATCCGATTTGCACCAAATTGCTGACGCTTCATGAAGGTCACCTTCTGAACACATCTATGCGTCGGTATTGAGTCACACTTACAGCGCCACCTACTGGTGAAACAGGAAGTACTCATAACCCCTCCATACATTATCCAATTTGTCTGATATATCTCACGCTTCATGACGGTTCTGTCCTGAACACATCTATGTGTCAGTATTGCGTCATACTTATAGCGCCACCTATTGGTGAAACAGGAAGTCCTCATAACTCCTACATACATTATCCAATTTGTCCGATATATCTCACGCTTCATGACGGTTCTGTCCTGAACACATCTTTGTGTCAGTATTGCATCATACTTATAGCGCCACCTTTTGGTGAAACAGGAAGTCCTCATAACTCCTCCATACATTATCCAATTTGTCCGATATATCTCACGCTTCATGACGGTTCTGTCCTGAACACATCTTTGTGTCAGTATTGCATCATACTTATTGCGCCACCTATTGGTAAAACAGGAAGTCCTCATAACTCCTCCATACATTATCCAATTTGTCCGATATATCTCACGCTTCATGACGGTTCTGTCCTGAACACATCTATGTGTCAGTATTGCGTCATACTTATAGCGCCACCTATTGGTGAAACAGTACGTCCTCATAACTCCTCCATACATTATCCGATTTGTCCGATATGTCTCACGCTTCATGACTGTTCTGTCCTGAACACATCTATGTGTCAGTATTGCGTCATACTTATAGCGCCACCTATTGGTGAAACAGTACGTCCTCATAACTCCTCCATACATTATCCGATTTGTCCGATATGTCTCACGCTTCATGACAGTTCTGTCCTGAACACATCTATGTGTCAGTATTGCGTCATACTTATAGCGCCACCTATTGGTGAAACAGGAAGTCCTCATAACTCCTCCATACATTATCCGATTTGTCCGATTTATCTCACGCTTCATGATGGTTCTGTCCTGAACACATCTATGTGTCAGTATTGCGTCATACTTATAGCGCCACCTATTGGTGAAACAGGAAGTCCTCATAACTCCTGCATACATCATCCGATTTGCACCAAATTGCTGACGCTTCATGAAGGTCACCTTCTGAACACATCTATGCGTCGGTATTGAGTCACACTTACAGCGCCACCTACTGGTGAAACAGGAAGTACTGATAACTCCTACATACGTCATCCGATTTACTCCAAATTGCTCATGCTTGATGAAGGTCGCATCTTGAACACATCTGTAAGTCAGTATTGCGTCATACCTACAGCGCCACCTACTGGTGAAACAGGAAGTCCTCATAACTCCTACAAACATTATCCGATTTACACCACATTGCACACGCTTGATGAAGGTCGCGTCCTGAACTCATCTGTAGGTCAGTATTGAGTCATGCTTATAGCGCCGCCTACAGGTCAAGCAGGAAGTCATCATAAGTCCTACATACATTGTCCGATTTACACAACATTTCTCACGCTTCATCAAGGTACTGTCCTGAACACATCTATGTGTTGGTATTGAATCACGCTTAGAGCGCCACCTACTGGTGACAGGAAGTTTCTCTCAGTACTGGACACCGAAATAGCACACCCTTTAACGGCGCCACACCCCGACCCGCATGGGGTGCGAGGGCCCGCTCACTGCTGCTCGCAGCCCTAGTTCAGATTGATCTAGTCGACCTCCCAGTGACGTCATGTGTTTGAGTGGCATGGTAACTGTAATCAGAGGCTTCTCTGGCGCACTCACCTCCCAGACCAGGGAACACCTGTTGTTCCTTTTGGTCTCGTCGTCAGCATCTGGATCTGAAAGGGAGGGGGGGGGGGGGGGGGTTACTTAGCTTCATGCTACTTGTGGACAATGCAATGCCGTATGTACAGTACAAACAGATACAGCCTTCCTACCATCTCTCTTGGAGTTGTGTTCCTCCCACTTGATTCTGTGCAGCATCAGCCTTTTGAACTTCTTCTGGGCTTTGGGGCCTGCGAGGCCAGAAAACATACATCAGACACTGCTTATGGTTTAATAAGTGACTTGCACCAATACAATATACTTAACATCTCTTGCATCAGCTGTGGTGAAGAAAGCTTCAATTTGCCCCTCTTGTACATTTCATCAGTCTAGTAAACTGTATAATTCTCCAAATGTTTTATGCATTGCAAGTAGTTTTTCCTGATGTCTTATCTACTGTGCTCTCACCTCCCTCCACCACCACGATGTTGACGTCTCTGTGCAGCACCACGGTACCGGTCAGGTACAGCTGGCTGGCGTTGGCCTCCACCTTGAACTTCTTAGCAGGGTTGTGGAGGTTACGGATCCTGAGGAGACAGAAGCAGCTTAGGTGAGACGGAGATTCGCCTACGTGTAACACGGCACTGAGGCTCACCCTGTGCAAGCAAAAACACACGCACGCACACACACACCACACGCACACACACAGTGTACGGTGGCACACAAACCTGTACACTGCAATGTGAACCCCGTGCGTCAGGTCCTCTTTGAGCTTCTTGACCTTCTTCTCTTTCCTCTGCTCCGCCGTGAGCTTGCGCGCCGCATTGGCCTCCTCGTGAGCTCTGTGGAGAAGAAACGTGTTAAAGAGGGCTGCCTGTGTGCGTGGGAGCGAACGTGAGGTGACAGGTGGGGCATTGGTCGAGCCATGGGCCAATGAAATCTGTGTTATTTTACCCCAAATTCTGTTCTCTTCCCCCACTCCCCCTTTCTCAGGGTTCAGATTTGGAAAACTTATTATTATTTTTATTTTAAGTTAAAACCCCCCGGCATGATTAAGTACCACTAAACAAACAGTGCTAGCCACGGAGTTTAGAAACCACTGGCCATGCCAATTGTGTTCAAGCATGTCTTTGTTCTTCATATTATGTTACAAATTGTATAGAAATTGAATGTGTAAAATTACAAACATTTTCACAATTTTCAGCACGTTCCACAAAGTCCATTAAATTATTGTCTGAAATCAGCCTGAAATTACTATCCGAAATCCATTTTTAATGGACCTCTGTTATTTAAAACTGATAATCACAGGGCAGAGAGAGAGAGAGAGAAAAGGGGGGACAGGATTCAGCTTGCTAGAGAGCAGGAGAGAGAGAGGGGGAAACAGGGATGGAGGGAGGTGAAATGACTCACTTCTGTCTCTTGGCCATCTGTGCTCTGACGTGGGCCTCCACCTTAGTGGGGTCCTGCACCGCCTCCGTCCCCAGCACCCTCATCAGGTTGGAGATGCGCACTGAGTGGTGGACAGACCCAGTTAGCCGTGTTTGCTCATGCGATCACGCGTGAGGGTGCGCGAAGCGCGAGTGCGCTCTTACCTTTGGGCTCGGGCGGGGGCATGAGACCCAGGCGGACCTTCTCCTGCAGCTCTTTCTGCGCCTCCCTGCGAGTCTGTCTCCTCAGCTTCTTCTGCTCCTTCTTGGTCAGATACACACCCAGAGTCACACCCGGCTTGTCCGTGTCCACTGGAGAGGACAGAAACCAGTGGGGGGGGGGGGGGGGGGGGAAGGTCACAGACTAAAGAATTCTCGTGTCAGGTGAAGCAAATGACTGTGTGACTAGCTTCCGCTGAGAGCTGCGAAGCCCCTTTACCTGGGGGGCTGATCTGGGCGGGGTGCTCCACCAGGTTTGTGACCCCAAACAACTCCATGTCGTCATACGACGTCTCTGGGGATCTAAGGGAAAGACGATGAAAGAATAATGATTGATTATCCCATTCCGTAAATCCAACAAATCTGATCCCTTGAATTGGACTAGAGAATATGATTCATCAACATCGAGACTCTCAAGAGAAGGGAGTTGGTTCTTACAGGTCTATGTTGGAGGGCAGGATGTAAGAGTCCCACCACTCGATGTGGGGCACATCTCCTGCCCCGAGCTCCTTCTTAGGGGCAATGAGCGCCAGCTTGGTTGACGCCTGGATGCCGGTCTTCTTGGCTGCCTGGGCTATCTCTGTCTGCAGTTTCTCCAGCTGGGCCTGAGGGTAGAGGGGACCCCAGACCGGTGTTAAAACCATGTCAAATCCCACAGATGGCTAGAGGGAGGGGGGAGAGGGGGGCGGTACCATACCTTGGTTCTGATTCTCTGGGCTATCTTCTCAAAGCGACCCTGCTCATGGAACTTGAAGCCCTTGCGAGGCCGCTGGGCTGGCGTCAAGGCCACCCTCTGGTCGAAGTAGGAGGTGGACTCCAGGTCATCTCCGGGCTTCTCCTTCAACTGCTGACGGAACTGCTCCCTTTTCACCGCGCGGATGTTGGCTGCAGAGACAGACGCAGACGTCGCATGTTAAGTCGGTGGCTTCCATCTTTCCGTGGTGTAAGACAGCAGGAGAGTGGTGCGACAGAGGCAGGGAGGAAACGGTGTGTGTGTGTGTGTGTACCTTTGAGCGTGGGCATACGGTGTGTGAGCTCCACCTCCTTGCCGCTAGCGTCCACAGTTCTACCCAACTCGTCTAGAATCAGCGGAGTTGGCTTGTTCACCTCCTTGGCCTCCACTTTCCTACACAAACGCACAAAACGCACGCAGGTCAGGCTAGAGACGAGTGCTCGACGTTCCCTCCCAAGAATCGTTTGTTTCGACGCGCGTAGCGCATGAGGCGGACTCACGGGGGAGCGATGCCCATGGCGTGCAGGTTGGCCAGCGCCACCAGATTGTGCGGCCCCGTGTTCCCCAGTGCTCCCAGTATGCCGGGCTTCATGGCGAGCTGGGACTGGATGCGGGCCTGCAGCTCCGCCGCCTTGCGCGCCTTCTCTATGGCGTCGTTCATGAAGGTGGCGGCCTGGGAGGGCGGGATGGACTGGGAGGCGCCCGTGGGGGGGGCGGGGGGCGCGGGGAGCAGCCGCGACACAGGGGGAGGGTCGCACTGAGGCTGGGGGGTGGGCAGGGGCAACCTCTGGGGAAAGGGGCAAGAAAGACAGGGAAGAACTTACTGAGAGCCGGTCTTGGCATGTGATCTGGTTACAAACGGTCTGGTTAATGCCTTACATACCCTCAAACGGAAAACACACCAGCACATTTCTTAAATATTTCTATGACGTCCAGTTATCATGAGTATACATGGGGACAGTAGTGAAATGCTCATCCGTCTTGCAGAGCAGGGAGGGAGGGGTAGGACACGTTTCTTACTGGTGGGGCTGGGACGGGAGCTGAGAAGCTCAGCTGTTTCTTCCTCTCTTCTATCTGTCTGGTGGCCGCCTCCATCATCTGTTTGATCTGAGGATGGAGAGACATGCAAAGAGAGCCTTATGTAAACAACAACATACACGCAGACATCCTAAAACATGTTCGGGCACCCGAAATACAGCGGGTGACGGTGCACGGTCTGCGTGTGAGAGTGTGCACGGTCTGCGTGTGAGAGTGCCAATACCTGGATCTTGGTGAGCATGCTGGGGGCCTCAGCGGGCAGTCCGGGGATGACCTCCGGCTCCTCCACCTCCTCGAAGCGAGGGACACGTTTCCTTTTCACCGGCGCGCCATCATCCACGTCAGGAACCTCCCGCCCTGCCGTCACCTCTGCCTCGTCCCCGAAGACATCCTGAGACACACACTGCACACTAGTATCACACCGGTGGAGCCACCCAGGTCTGGTAAATTAAGTCACTGACCAATTTGGGGTTGATATTTCAGTGAAGCAGACACCACATAATGCACAGCTGACACAACCAAGCATGAGGGCAATTAAATCTCATCTACCTTGAGGTCTCTCTTGCGGTTCCGCTCGCCAGCTCCTTTGTTGCCACGGGCAGTTCGGCTCTCTTCCAATGCTTCGAACAGTCTCTCCACAAAACTACCTGCTGACTCATCAAGGAAAGGCCTCAGCTGGTCTGAGGGGGAAGGGGGAGGTCAGTTGTTAAGCATTGTCAAGGGTCAAGCATTGCTAATCGCCATCTCTCTCTCGAACTCACAAACCTGTGGTTTTCCTCTTGTCCAGGCCCTTCCCAACGCAGTGCAGCGCTGCAGTGACCACAGTGGGCTCGGAAAAACCCAGCACCTTCTTGACGATGCGCTCCACCCATGGTCTCAGCTCCTCCACCTCCCGCTTGGGAAGAGACATCTTCCTCTACTATTGAATACAACACCACAACATGCAAGTTAACGAATGCTGGCTAAATTAGGCTAATATGTCAGAATATTTAAATACAACTCACATTTGTCATAACGTTACAAAAAGTATTCCATGAACATAGGTCTCAGGCTGAGTGATGAAACGTCTAGCTACTTGCGTGACTGGTGGAACGAAAAGGCGATGCTGAAATCGTACTGAGTGCCCCAATATAAACTTAGAAGCTAGCTACTAGCTAGCTAAGCCAGGCTAAAAGAACTAACGTAGCTAGCAAGCTTGGGCAGACCACAACGCTTTCCGAAGCATTACGGCGTGCACAGGAGGCAATACCCACAGGGAACTGGCTTAAATGTTTCGGAAATGCGACCAGACACAAATCAAGCTAGCGACTAGCGCAGATAGTAGCTGGCGTTAGCCGTGCTCATGGATGTTCGTGCTAGATAACGCTAGCTGGTTAGCGTAGCTAGCTAAAAAGATTGGCTGAAGTAGCTAGCTACTAGCTAGCAATAGCTAGCAAACGGATAATAATTAGGTTAAATCAACTTACCAAGCAGATAGTTAAGCAATAACACTTTTCTTTACCACTTGTGTATCAAAGTAGAGTGAATAAAAAAACATAAAAAGAGACTTGATTGCTCTGTTTATCTACTCAAAAACTTTCCCAGCAAACGCGGCGTTCCTTCTACGTAGTAGAGACCCGGAACCGGAAAGTCATGTCTTCTTCTTTATCACTCAATGAAAATCCAAAGAACACACTGCCCTCTCAAGTAAAAGGACAATAGGCCTACTATTGATCTTGGTGAGAAATATTATAACACTAGCTTTTCTAAGAGTGTGCACAGTCACAGTGTCTCATTTTATTTTATCAGCGTCACTGTGGCACGTCTGTAGCAGTTCAAATTAGAGCTCATGAATATATATTTGAATTCAATTCAATTCAATCTTTATTTCAGACTCACCAGGAGGTCCATATCAACATAAAATACAATAGACAATCCACAAAACAGTAGACAATATACAATATTGAAGTTGTGATACAATGTTGACCTGAGTTTAATAATAATTAGCCTACTGGAGGGTCATTTATATAGCCAGGCAATTACTCACAACACACGCATTAGTGAGATGTGACACACAACACATGCATTTACAGTGGTCAATTTATCCTCTGTATTTCTCCCATCCAAGCCATCCTCCTCCACGAGCGGCCAGGAGCAGTGAGCAGCCTCATAATGGCGGGGGCCAGGGACCATGTCTAAGTGCTCAGTCCAAGTCCTGGTCAGGGACAGGACTGAAAAGCATCTGTTCTTCTGCATGTTTTTCATATAGGGGTTCTATGTGGAGGGAACCAGAGGAAGCATGGGGAGAACATGCCAACTCCACACAGACGTGGTGGATCGCCCATGCAGGAATCAAACCCAGGACCTTCTTCCTGTGAGGCGACGGTATAATGCACCGTGCCACGCAGTTTGACAAGGGGTCAAGAACAGGTGGATCATCATGCTGTCTATCTGAGGGAATAGAACATCTTTCAGTGCTGCTGGGTGGTTTAGGAATAATTAACCGAAATAAAGAACTCAGATGTTACATTCCTGATAAACGTCCACGTATATTGTTTAATGAGTTTGCTTAAAGGTAGATTGGATGGAAAATAGGATTATCAGGTAACAGTAAAACCCCCTCAACTGGAGCCTATTTATGTTGTCATCCCGCCCCTTCCAGGCTGTTTTCCTCTCTCTGCATGTGATGTGGGTCGTCTGAGTGTGGTTGTGGTCGCGAGCAGCAGTGTGTGCCCGAGGCTACCCCAGTCTGCCGGATTATGTGCAGCAACCCCCGCCGTGATGCCCCCATCCCATTCTCCCTCTTGCTTTCCGTGTCTCAACAAGCCCCTCCCCGCTGCCGTATCGCTCTATAATCCGTCAAATGTCATTTTTGTACACTATGATTGTGCTATTCAAGTCTCCCTCGCTCTTTCTGAAATTCACTCACATCTTTCTCATCTCTCTCTCTCTCTGTATGTCTGTCTCTCCCTCTCTCTATAGCCTGGGTCCTACATGTTCAATCAATCAATCAATCAATCAATCAATCAATCAATCAATCAAAGCTTTATTTGTATAGCGCATTTCACTCCTACATGTTCACATCCCCTCATTACCTAATTCATGTCTTCAACCACTGTTGTCCAGGACCACATGCCCCCTCCTACACCTCAGTTACTCACTGCTGTTGTACCTGACATATATTGTGTCCTCTCGCTGCCAGGCCTGTTATGTAACAGCACCTCGGTATAATGTCAGTGACAATACCACAGACACACAAGAGCACACACACAAGAGAACACACACACAATGGCTTTTTTCTTTCCGTAACACAGAGAGTGCATGGTACTATTTTGAGTGAGTGAGTGTCCCTGAATAAAACCTTTATTTTTTAAATTTTTACTGGAATTCATTCTTAGGTTTGAGTTTTCATTTAAGCAAATTATTGTTGGCGAATGTTTTCATGTTTTAGTTTATTTACTGTTAAAAAGGTTTGATTGCAATGTTAGTGCTATACTAACGTGCATTTTCATTTTTTTCCTGCTGACAGTCATTATGAAACGCATATATAATCTGGTGAAACTGTGCCTTTGTTTGTGTTCACACGGATTGTGCCACGTTGTATGCATCATGTGTCCTGAATATGTTACATAATAAGCCACTTATAGAGGGCTACTCTTTCATTCATCAAAATAGGTGGTGTTTCATCATGCTGACCCAGTTGTGGTTCTGACAAGGGGAGTAAATCAGCCCGGACAGCTCCAGTATCAAGAGACTGTGAGCTGTCATTACTTCACACCAAGCTGGCGGCCTCTGTGGATGGATGTGTGTAGTTTGTGTGTGCGTGTGTGTGTCAGAGCACAGACAAAATGTTAATTTAAAAGCTAAACCATACTCTCCGACCTCCATTTCTCTCTCTCTCTCTCTCTCTCTCTCTCTCTCTCTCTCTCTCTCTCTCTCTCTCTCTCTCTCTCTCTCTCTCTCTCTCTCAATTTCCCTCTCACTCTATTTCTATGTCATTTTCTCATCTGCCCTCATCCACTCTGGGATCTCCACACCTGTCTGTCTGTCTCTCTCAACTCCATCTTTCCTCATCCACTCTGGGATCTCCACACCTGTCTGTCTCTCTCAGCCCGTCTTACCTCACCTTCCGCTCTGTTTGTCTGCCCTTGGGATGTCTCCATTTCTCTCTAATTTAATCTTTACCTGTCGCCTTCCCTCGTGTCTCTCTCTCTCTCTCTCTGCCCCCCCCCCCTCTCTCTCTCTCTCTCTCTCTCTTTCTCTCTCTCAATAATTGAGTATCCATGTAAGATGGAGTCACTATGAGCAGGCTCCGGAGAACATATTCAGGCCAGGGGTACGGATGGGGATGTTATTAGCCTGTAGCATGGTTCTGACCCAAATATCACACACACTGGCATGAGACGGATGTGTGTCCTTGAAAATGTGGCTCACCTACCTTTATTATGTCCCTTGCTGATGACATCACAGTTAGAGACACCAGTGTGAAAAACACTGTAACCTATATCTCCCATTACAGTAATAAGACACTGCAGACATGTATGGAACGGTGACACTATTATTCTTTGGGTTAGGGTTAGGGTTGAGGGGTTAGGGTCTGCTGTGCATTAATAATGCAGATCACATTTTCTGTTTTTGAGACCAGTCAGCATTCAAATCTCTGAGGGCTTGGATGAGTAAGAGTGAGATTAAGATTATGCGTGTGTGTACATGCGTGCGTGTACTGTATGTGTGTGTGTGTGTTAGTGTGTACATGTGTGTACTGTATGTGTCTGCGTGCGTGTGTGTGTATGTGTGTGTGTACTATATGTGTCGGCGTGCGTGCACATGCAGACTAAAGCAGTATTCTAATCGAGCACTGTGAATGGAGACAGCGACCGGGGTGGGGGGGGCTGTAGAATAAGTGAGTAAGCACATCACTCCTTTTCTCTCTCCCTCATCCCTCCTCCCTTCCTACACTAATATCTCTCTCTCTCCCCCTCTACCTATCTCTCTCACTCAGTCTCTTATAGTCTTAGTCATAGTCATTTTTATTTTGCTTTCTGTCCCCAGAGTTAAAACAAAACATGAAGCAGCGTTCAGTTTTTATGCTCTACATATCTGGAACAAACTTCCAGAAAACTGCAGGTCTGCTGCAACTCTCAGTTCTTTTAAATCAAGACTGAATACTTTTCTTTTTGCCACTGCTTTTTATTAAATCAAATAATTATTCATTCATACACTGCACTGTAACTTTTTTTTCCTGTATTTTATTTTTCCTGCATTTTGTTTAATTTTTTTTTTCATTTTCGTTTTATATGACCTTTTATGTGTTTCTTGCACTTTGTCTGGATGCTTTTAATGTCTCATGTAAAGCACTTTGAATTGCCTTGTTGCTGAAATGTGCTATACAAATAAACTTGCCTTGCCTTAATGCGCACCCAACTACAGTTTGCTACAAGTGCCCGGGGGCTCAGACCCTGAACATGAGAGAAAAAGGAGACACATAAGAACACAATCACTCACATGAAATAGAAACATAATTACACACACACTAAACAACATACACATTCAAACTGCCCCACGAATCAGCCTCACTAAAGAAATGGGTTTTGAGGGGTGGGGGCAGATTTGACATTGGAGGGAAGGTTGTTCCACAGACGAGGTGCCATCACTGCAAAGGCCCGATCTCCCCTTGTCACCATCTTTGACCGTGGGACCTTCAGGAGGTGTCTCTCCCTGTCCTTCTCTCTCTGACAGAGACAATAGAGAGTCCAGAAACCTTTCACGTCTCAGTAAAAAGTAATACTTTTTTTTTTAAATTAAAAAATAAATAAATAGTAGTATAGAGGACAAACACCAAATCAGGAGTGGCAGTAAGGAATGATGTATGATGTATCAATCCAATTGATGCACCCACATGCTCCATTAATCCTTCTGACGTTTGTGTGGTGCTGTCTTCTTATCATGAGTGTGTGCTGTAAACAAATGAAATACAAATGTCAGTAACCCTTTGTGTTTGTTCTTTATTATTTGGGAATTTTAGTGTACAAATAATTATGCACATTTTAATGATAATGTACTCCCTCCATAGCCCAATATGTTTGTATTTTTGGGAACAAAGACTAGAAAAAAAACAAAAAAAAGGTTTCCCAAAACTGCACTAAGATCATTGTTTCCTTTCGCTGCCCTTTTATACTGTACATCTTCTTCTCCTCCTCTTCCTCCTGGCCCTGAGTCTATCCTCCAGAGGGAGGGAGGGAGGGGGGAGGGGGCAGGGGCTTCACTCTGCTAAAAACTGCATGGATACAAGGGGGGGGGGGGGCAGGGGGGGGGGGGGGGGGGGCGGAGGGGAAAGGGGGCGGTCTTTGTTGTGGTTGTAACGTAGAACAGTCAGTGTGTCAGAGATGGGCCCATAACAGAATCAGTCAGTGTGTCATATTTTTGTGTGTTTTAGGTGGGTGGCCTGCACGTGATTGTGTGTGTGTGTACTATGTGTGTGTGTGTGTGTATGTGTGTGTTTCAGTTTCAGTTTATTTTATTTGTTAGAGAGGGACAACGTACATTAAGAGACATTTTATAAAATAGAATGTAAATGTACCCAATGTAGCCAAAAGGCTAGTTTACATTGGCAGTCCCCCTGCCAGAAATAATCGGCTAGTACCTAGTAAAAAAGATTAAAACACAAGTACAAACACATTAGCAATAACATATAACATATATAATTCAAGCCTTGCAATATACACAGTTCATCCCCACATAGTATACACATCAGTGTTCACATCTTTGATTATCTATCAACCAGTTCCTAAGATTATATTTGGAGGCATTGAATGTGTGTGTGTGTGTGTGTGTATCAGAACCGCATGGCAGTGTTTCATTGTCTGCCTCAGTAATGAGGGTTAAAAACCGCACCCTTCCAAATGATCTCTCTCTACAGCCTTCTACCACATGGATGTGATGTTGGGGTGATGTACTGTATGGAATGAATTTAAACCAAAAATATAATGAAAAATATATTGATCATGACAAGATCTTTCTGTTCATCCATGACTTGGTGATTTAAAGGATAAAATAGACAAAGGTTGGAAATAAGGGCAGACATAAAAATGAGATTTTTTTTTATGGTTGATCAACAGAAAATACAGAGTGCTCTGCTGTTTTGTACTGACATAGAGTAACTCACCAATCAGAGTGTACTAGATTATCAGCTCCATCTTCCTTGATCATGATGTCCAGCATGTGTTTTTGGGGCTTCGGAGCAGTCTGTGTGGTATCAGTCTGTGTGTGATACCAGTCTGTGTGATATCAGTCTGTGATATCAGTCTGTGTGTGATATCAATCTGTGTGATATCAGTCTGTGATATCAGTCTGTGTGTGATATCAGTCTGTGTGGTATCAGTCTGTGGGATATCAGTCTGTGATATCAGTCTGTGTGGTATCAGTCTGTGTGATATCAGTCTGTGATATCAGTCTGTGTGGTTTCAGTCTGTGTAAGTGAGCGTGGGAGGCTTTTCGATTCTCGCAATTACATCATATGACCTGGTACTTGTGGGTCTGTACAATGTTGGCTTTCTTTATCAACAGAAAAATGTTCTTCTCATCATGTTCAGCCGCACCGTTAGATTTCGCTGGACGACACTCATGAGTCAGTCTGGCATCGCAAGACTACCGCTGGACTACTCATCTTTCACCTCATGTCTGGCCTCTCATCTCATAGTGCACATATCACTGATGCCATGTAAACAAAAACACACACACACAGCAGCTGGGAGGATAAGCCAACACAACCCCCCTCCCCCCAGATTACTGAGGCTCAGAGTCTGACACCCACACCAGCCCCCCTTTCCCTGCCACCCCACTATCCAACGTACAGTCTCTAAATCCGCACCCCAGCGAGTCAAATCTGTTTGGGTTAAGCCATTCCCCCAAACACTCTACACATCGTGAGTAAACACACACGCGCACGCACGCACGCATGCAAGCACACATACAAACACACACACACACACACAGGAATAGAACAATAAGTGAATCTTTTTTTTTTTTCAAAATGTGTCATTTATTAAAAGATTTTGTTTTTGTATTATTGTTGGAAAAAATGTAGTCATAATAGTAATACCAGAAAAAGATGCAGCGAAGAAAGGAGAAAAGACAGGAAGGAAGGAAGGAAGGACGGACGGAAGGATGTGCTGGAGATGAGGGAGGAGAGAAGCGAGGAGAGAGAGAGGTAGAGTGCAAGGAGGGAAAGGAGGACTACAGTCGGCTACTACTGTACAATATGAAAAAGGCAGTTGAAATAAACAAGATATTATTCCAGACCAATCAGTAGTGGTCTCTGCAGTACATGGGGTAGACAACAAAAAATAAGTGCAATTGGTTCCTCTGTCACATGACAGCTGTATAAAACCTGGAAGAGGAGTCAGCCCTCTCCCCTGACCCAGGGTCAGAGACCCACACACCCTTCTGTCCTGGTCAAGGTCTGGAGGGCTGGGCTCATCTGACCCCAGATCTGAGGTTAAGGCTGTACTAGAACATCTCCCTCCCCATAGAAAATGCCAGTGGCTCTGTGTTCGGCTGTAGGTACTGTTGGCGGAACTTGTAGAAGTTAGGCTACATCTGAACATCGGCATTCTCACAAAGGCTTCAATAAATACACAAGCATTTATCAAGAGTTTGTGGTTATCACGTAGATATTCTTGTTTGGAAGCAATGCCAGGTTAGATTCCTGTACTTATCCAGCTGATTATATTTTTCTCCCTTTCTTTTGTGGGTTTTCAAGTTTTTTCAAGTACCAAAATGCATTCAAGTGCAGTTCAATAAGTTCCTCCAGTCAGCTTAGCCAGAGGAAAACTACAACCCACCCTGAAAAGGGGGACTGCTGTCAGAAAGGATAAAGCATAGCTAGAATGCTGCTGCTGTAGACTGCTGCATTGTGGGCAGTAGCAAACTTGTGTTGGCGGAAGAGCTTTAAGGACCTTGGAAGCCTGAAGAAAGAATGAAGACTAGATTTAGGCTTTGTGGTCGACTGTGTACTGTGCTTGTACAAAGAACAAGTAAACAATCAAAATGCATTAGAAAATGCTTTGAACGCATGAAATGCTTTTCTGTACACATCCGATTTGGTAAAGGCACAGTAGTCCAATATTTCCTTTTTCCCCTGATAACTATAAAATTACTATAAAATCACTGACAAACCATCACAGCATCTTCCAGTTGGCTTCTCAAAGCCATAGGCCAAACTATCACAAGCATACAGAAAGAGAAACTCAGCTTATCAATAAATAAATACAGATAAATAAAATCAGCAGTCAAATGAACACATGAATAAGTTAAACTGGGACTCAAGGTTGTCCTTCTCTGAGGGGTGGGTATCTCTCAGGCTGGTCTTCACAGTCTCACACTAGCTGACCTGGTGATGCCCGCGGGTCAGCGCTATTGACCCCCCACGATGGAGGGTGGTTGAGATACAAGTTCTATCTGCGAGCCAAGTCCCAAAGCAGTTCTTGGTTTACATTCTGATTTGATGCCATTTTATCGTGTGTGTGTGGTGTCCATCTTCCTCTTCAAACCAGTTAATTAAGTTTCATTCATGACGTAAGAAGAATGTTTCTGTCAATGTTCTTTCAAACATCTCATTCTTGCCACCAGGGGATATGAGGTGAGGCTGATAAACAGTATTTGAGCCAGCTCAGCACTCAGTCACAGGCCAACAACACAATTCATTTACAATTCAGTTAGAAACAGCTCTGTAAACAGCTTTTGGGCTTTAGGAATTGCTATCCAGCCCCAACCCCCAAAACTAGAACCATGTTCTGTGCAAATATGTATAATATTCTTATGGAATTGTGATTATCAACACTGATTTGATTCAAACGGAAACATTATGTCCACCCCATATGTTTGTAATTGTGGTCCTAAGTGAGTTTGTTTTTTTCCATCGTAGAAAACACCCTAGTCATCCTCTTAGCACTTACAACCCTCTCATTCTCTGGTATATCTGACCCCCTCCAGCCTCTTCCCCTGTATCCTCATAGCAGACTTAGCGGACAGGCGTATTCACACTCGACTGCTGGTTCGGAGCGATGAGTGAATCAGCTCCCTGCTCCAGAGCTCGGGTCCCGCCAGGTCTCGAAGGTCCTGGTCTCAACCTGCTGCCCGGCAACAGGCTGGCTCTGGCACCCCGTTGGCCGCTGCTGGTTTTGGGCGTCGTCGTTGTAGGGCGTGGTGGATGAGATGGAGCCGTCCTGATTGTCTGGACTGCCCCCGCTGGTGGGAGGCGGGACCACAGGGAGCGGCGGTTGTTCGTCCCCGGCTCCGGTTTTGCCCTCGCGTGGCGAGCGTGATTTTGGCGACGTGGATGCGAGACCGTTCTCAGACCGGTCGCCCGCCCCGCGGCCCGATGCTCCTCTCTCTCTGCACTCCTCCTGTTGGCTGGCACTGGCCGGGTCCTGCGCGCTTTGGAAAACCCCTCCGGCAATGGAGGGAGGCAGACTCGACCCCTCTTCACCCTCCTGCCTCCCCCACTCCTGTTCTCCGCCGCTGAGGAGACATTTGAGGAGCGCAGGGCGGGGGTCCAAGCCAGTCCAGCTGTGTCTGCGCTTCTGGAGGGAGAGAGAGGGCGGGGCGTTAGCGACTACGATCGTTTCCTGTTATCTTTACAAATAAAGCTTTGATTGATTGATTGATCGTGAGGTTATTGTCCATATGTAGGCATTGTGAGCATGTGTGGGAGGGGGCGTGCTCTCACCTTGACTGGAATGTGCAGCTGGTCTCTGTGCTTGTGTTGGGGGGCGCAGCCGGGGGTCTCTGGAGGGGAGAGCTCCAGGGGCGCGGGGGTGGAGGAGGGCTGGGGGGCGAGAGGGTTGCACACCTGAGGAAACCACTGCTTCAGCATCATCTCCACCTGCAGCATAATGTTCAGATGCTGCTCCCTGGAAAGAGAAGGAGAGAGAGATAAGGTTTAGAAAAATAAAAAAATAAAAAAATAAAAAATAAGGTCTGAGACTGTCTCTTTTGAAAATTAGATTTTAAATCGCAATGAGTTCTTTACCTGGTTAAATAAAGTTTTTTTTTTTTTAAAGTAGCTCTTACCCGCCATTTGGTCTCTGTAAAACCCCCACAATCCTCTGGATTCTATCCATGGCAATGTTCTGCTGAAAACTACTCAGACCTGTCAATCGAAGCATAATCTCAGAGTCATCATATACGGCATTAAGGGTCTGAATCAGATCACAACAAATGATCATTATCATTACAGAATCATTGCAAACACATGCACACAACCATACGCATGCACACAAACACACAGATGACCCCACAGAGCCAGTCAGAGGTGTAGACTAGATCAACATCACATCTGGTGTAGACTAGATCAACACAGACTAGGACAGTACAGAAGGGCACAGCAAGCAGAGAGGGATCAAGAACCCTTGCTACACCATACCCACTTGTGTGGCGTTGATCCTTGACACAGCTGTAAACATATATTCATACTGTACTTCTATGGCTAGCCTATGCTAAGCTATGACATTTACTCTGACTCACTCAACAGAAGACAGAGAAAAAGCCACACACGCACGCACGCACGCACGCACGCACGCACGCACGCACGCACGCACGCACGCAAGACAGTAGGTGGTGATGCTTACCACGATCGAAGCGGCCCTTCTTCAGACCATGCAACAGCTGCAGTAGAGGCCTGACGAAGCCCTGCAGCTCAGCACACTGAGACAGAGAGAGAGAGAGAGAGAGAGAGAGAGAGAGAGATGGATGAGGACGGAGGAGAGACCATGACCACGGTCCGTGAAGAAGACCTGCTCCTCTCCGGCACTCTTGACGCTCACCTTCCGAACGAACAGCAGGTCTCCTTCGCTCTTCTCCCTCTCCTTCTCGCCCTCCTCGGCCCGGGGTTGACCGGTCGCACCGTCTGACCCCTCGGACTCCTCCCGGCCAGCAAAGCCGTCGAACGCCCAACGGGACCCGGGATTCCCCAGCCCCTCTGGCTCGTATTCCCCGGCCGCGTTCTCAACGACGACTGAGCGGGAGCGCTCCGTCAGGAAGACGTCAGCGTCGTCCTCCACCTGGTCCGAGTCGCTGAACGGGAGGCTGTTGTTGGAGCTCAGCGAATCAGAGGAGGGCTGGGAAGAAGTGCTGCCCTGTGACTGCATCCCTGTTGGCGGAGGGGAGGGGGGGGGGGGGGGGTCAGAGTTGAGAGGGAGAATGCGGTCTGTGAGGCACTGCTCTACGTAAAGTCCCCCCCCCCCGAAAATAACCCCACTTCAAAATGGTGGGTCTACCAGTGGCCTATTTTAACATGGTGTAGAGTGCAACTGGGGACAGGAGGTAGGTAGTAGGCACACAATGGCAGTGCATGTCTTCCTCCCATTGAGGAACAGTGGAGGTGGGAGAGCGCGAGTGAAATGTGAGGGGGAGGGTGTTTGTAGAGTAAAGCACTAGTGAATTGGAAAAAGCCAGGCAGTCTCTCCCTCTCTCTCCCCGCTGCCTAAGGCGTTCTCTCTAGCCCCTCCCCTCTGTCTCGCTCTCCATTCCCCCTCAGAAACACACAGACCCACCCCTCTTCCCCTCTTCCTCTGTGTGTCTTCATCTCTCATGTTTTCTGCTCCACTCCCCCTCCTCTTCTTTAAGCACACGCATGCAGACTGCAAGCAAAGCATGTAGAGTACATTGTAGACAGTGCGCTTCTCTCCTTTCTTCCTTCCTTCCTTCCTTCCTTCCTTCCTTCCTTCCTTCCTTCCTTCCTTCCTTCCTTCCTTCCTTCCTTCCTCTCTCTCTCTCTCTCTCTCTCTCACACACACACACACACGCACGCACACACTCTCTGTCTCTCTTACACTCTAATCTGGGCATCCCTGCTGGTCTCCTACACCACACACACGCAGACATACGCACGAAGGGAGATAAGAAGGGTCAAGCGAGCACACTCATAGCTACATGTAGTAGTAAACACACACACAAAAAATACACACACTGTCTACCCCTCACATATAATCACATCATACTGATAGTCTCTACACACACACACAGACACACACAAGCGGTAGAAGGTAAACAGCACTGTGAAAAGGCCCTTTCTGCCATGAACACACACACACACACACACACACACACACACACACACACACACACACCGGCCTATCCGTATCATTCACTGCACTGTTTTAGTTTCAGGGAGATATTTAGCACTGATTTTTCTCAATATACAACAATACAGACAACAATATCTGATTAAAAAAAAAATATATAATAGCAACATAGGCTATACTTGTATTATACATGAATTGCAATTTTGTTTTATGCCACATTTTCTGAACTTCCAACTGCTTTGTCATAAGTGAGATTAAAAAGTTAAATAAGTGGACATTGCACTATACTGGACAACATGTGTCAAGGACAGTGAAAGATCAGGTTCATGTTGAGGAGGAAGTTCATTGAGTTCAAACCAGTTCACTTACGCCACAGTTAGTGGTTGTGTGGGGGATGGGAGGAAAGACCTACTATGTATGTCACACGACACATTGCACAGAAAACCTATAGTGGACCTAAAGCCTGTGCGTCGACTGAGTAGTTCCTCACGCTATTCTCAGCGTGGCTAATTTTACTATGCTTCAAAACCTATAGGGGTTTTCTATATTGTAGGTCTAACTTAATATGCAATATAGGCTATAACAATAAAAGAGTGTAACCCAATTGATTTGGACATATTAGCAATACTGTATATTATATTATTATTATTTCTAACTGAACAGAGACCGCTGCTAACTCTATAGCCTGCTGCCACAGGAAAAGCAGACAGAAATGACTTATCTTGCTATTCACCTGCTTCCCTGTCTCTTGATCCGCTACTATTGCCTCGGGCAAAGCTAGACCCTTGGCTGATGAAAAAGAGAATGATATATAGCCTACTAATATTTAAACTCCTATATGACTGATACAAACAACTTGCACTTATATTGTTTTAACTAATAATAAAAACTCAATATGCCAGGATGATTAATGATAAAAACGCAATAATGCCAGGATGATAAATGATTTTTTTTTTTTAAACGCAATAATGCCAGGAGCTTCTACGGGGGGTGTACCTACACAGGGAAATGTTAGCAAATTCTCACACTGTCAAACACGTACCAAGTCTGAAACGGGATTCCTTTACTATTAAATTCCTTTACTATGCGTTATTATTAGGCCTAATATTAGGCTACTTTACTATTCCGTTAGCGAATAAGATGTTACTCACCTACAACACTGCTTAAAAATACCAGCAGTTGAACCGGGCCGCAGTTGTCAGGGGATCTGCTCTCTCCGTTTTTCTAGCCTAATAGTAAACCTCACCTCACTCTCTCCTTCGCTAAACCATTTAGGTTTACTCGGGCAGTCTCCCCATCCCTTCACACACTACTACCCGGCTTTTCATTGGCTTTTCTCTTCGCTAGCTCTTTCTCTCCGTGGTTTACGAGCGTCAACATGTGTACAGACACACGTGCCCGCAATTTGTGTGTGCATTTTCGGCCAGCTATTGGCTGCTTGACTGACAGCGACGCACACCATTGGGTGATTCTCCCAGCCAGTGATTGCTTTACTGGCCGCTGATTGGTGATTCCTCGGGGCACTCATAGCCCTGCCCACACATGTGGCTTGCGCATGCGTGCGCACTACAGTAGGCTGAGAACCTCGGCGGTGTAAGGTAAATACCACAGACACTACAGCGCACAGACATGCGGGGGAAAAGATACAGTGTCTGTAGGCTAGCCTACACGAATTAAATGCAAAATGTTCATACAGGGGGGGAAATAGTGCATAACACAGTACGTTTCTAGCCTAAAACTGATTAGCGCAATTATTAATAACATCCCCTGTAGATTTAAAGGCCACCAACTCGCCTATAGCCTACGTATTGGGTGTGCCATCGCCCATGTTCCTGCAGAGAACACGCTACTATCAACGACATGGACTGGTGGTGGTGGGGACGCCTGTTAGCCATCACCTTTGTTATTTTTTATATGAATTATATTTGGTCATCTCTTGCAGTTAGGAGTTCCCATACAGTCAGTCCGGGTACTGATCTGATCCTTCCTTTTGAGAAAGTCATACTCAAATGTGTTACTTACGATGAAAACAAACATTAAAGGTCCACAAAATAGGTCATCAACCCAATTTGGGACAGTATTCTACTCTTAAGACAGTAGCCTACTCAACTTCTTTCATGATCAACTGTATTTTACTTACCTTGTCGCATAATTGGCATATCAAATAAATTAATTAACCAGAATGTCATAATGCTATCTCATTGTAAAGCCTTTTTTATGTATTTAGTTGTTTTTTATTGTCTGTTTTATACTGATGCCATAGAGTGCCGAAGATACATTTCTATTAGGCCTACTAAATGTCATGGACAGTACGTTTTTCTTATCTTACCATCTAAATCTGACCAAAATAACCTTGTTGGTGTAAACTCAATCAGAAAACAAGTGTTATATATTCTCTAGACATATTGTGATACCATGACCGGTCCTGAGTTTACCATGGGAGTCTGTAAACAGGGCTCTACCTCCTATACCTACATGATGAGCTGTATGAACAATGAACCCTCTTTAACATACAGCGCCTATACATCAAGGTCAGACAGCTGTGATCTATCCAACACAGACACATAATCGAATGTGAACACAATACTTTTTGCATTGTAAGACATGAGGTGTTTTAAGATTTGCTTTGGTATATAACAGAAGGTCTATAGGTTTTCTCACACATAGGTCTTCTGACACATAGGTCCTTCCTCCCCTCCCCCATAGAACCAACACTGTGATGTATATGAACCAGTTTGAACTCATTGCTCCCTCTTCAACATAAACCTGGCCTCACTGTCCTTGAAGCAAAACTATTCATTATAGTGCAATGTCCCCTTATCTAAGTTTTTAATCTGACGTATAGCCTACCAAATAACAGTTGGAATTTAAAATGTGACATACATAATCCAAATAAAAAATTATATAGGCTAGCCTATATTGCTATTATGTCAAAATCAATGAAGCTACAATATTTTTATTGTTATGGAGATATGCCTACAGTCTAGAAAACCCCTATAGGTTTTGAAGCATGTAAACTAGTAAACAATTTGCCACGCTGAGAATAGCTTGAGGAACTACTCAGTCGACGCACAGGCTTTAGGTCCACTATAGGTTTTCTGTGCAATATGTGTCGTGTGACATACATAGTAGCCTAGGTCTTTCCTCCCCTCCCCCGCACAACCATTAACTGTGGCGTACATGAACCGGTTTGAACTCATTGAACTCCCTCCTCAACCTGAACCTGATCTTTCACTGTCCTTGACATAAACATATTGTCCAGTATAGTGCAATGTCCACTTATTTAACTTTTTAATCTCACTTATGACAAAACACAGTTGGAAGTATAGAAACTGTGACATACATAAAAGAAAATAATAATTCATCTAATATTTTGCTATTATATCTAGGAGGTATTTTGAGTGTGTATACAAGCATGAGAATGAGGAATGAAGAGTATGAGGAACTACTCAATCAATGCTCAGGCTTCCCTCCCTCCTGGCGCATACCAATGCAGGACGAACTCAATGACCCTCCTATGGGTTCACAGGAACCGAAGACCCCCCCTCCTCTTCCCTGCCTATCCCCATAGCCTTTCACCCTTCCCCCATCCCTGGGCTCTGGGTGTTTCTCTCTTACTGCTATTGACAGTCTACAGGCTTCAGTAAGCCTTAAAGCCCTGGTATAACCTTGACTGGATAGAAGCCCAACACATAAAACTGGTACATCAACAAGTCAATCATTTGTTTTGTTTTTCCTGTCCTCAACCACATCAGGTCATATTTAATGACAGATGTGTAGTGGAGTTTACTCAATAGGTTACAACAGGACTCAAAGAAAAGAGCATATCTGAGTGCAAACAAAACAGGGAACCTATACATATCCCAGCAGCCTTTGTGCCTGTATGAGGGACGCATGAGGTGAAGAGGGAAGTTCAGAGAAACCATAGTTGGGTCATCAGGTGCGGCTTGCTAGGGGGGGGGGTTAGGCTTGAGAGCTGTATGCCTTGGGAGGACTTTAAGGTCATGGAGTCCTTATCGAACAACACACACAATGCTGAGGTGCCGCCTAACCTTGAGTGCTCCTACCTGACCCAGTCCTGCCTGATAAAACCTCCCTGGTCAACAGAGTTACAGTTGAACTGTGCGGTTTTACTGACTGCGCAGCATGCATAACTATGAGAAACTGCTTACAATTCTGAGCTAGACTGCAGGAAATTATTCCCATTTCCATTTAGTTATTGCATTTCCATGCTCCACCCTGACCTTGCATTTAATTACTGTATTTCCATGCTCCACCCTCCGCCCATTAATATATAGAAGACCCCGTCTTTTCAAAATGGTTAGTGAGTCTGTGACATGTCAGCCCTGTTGTGATACATTTGGGTCGAGATAACGACTGGAAAGTAGGTAGCCTATTTATGGCTGGAGGCTGACTTTAAATAGTTGGTGTTTGGAGGTTTACTGCTAGAGCAGAACAGGTGTATACGCTTACACAGTAGTAAGAGTATAAGCTACAACAGAAAGCTGAAAGGCCTAATTAAATATTGATTGGTTCAATGGTTGATTGGTTGATTGATTGTTTGGTTGATTGGTTGATTGGTTGGTTGGTTGGTTGGTTGGTTGGTTGGTTGGTTGATTTATTGATTGGTTTTATTTCCATGTCACACACCAATTGGTGCCCGGCCCATGAGCCAACCAAAGTAGTTCAACATTAAACATAATTTTCTATGCATTTAACAATTATATGAGCAGAGACTACACAGTTACACACGTTTTCTTCTCCCCCATGTTTTATGGATAAACAAATAAATAAATACAAATGTAGAGTAAGATATAGGCCTAACGTACACTTGAAGGAGAATTAGACAGGCTGTAAGCTTGTCACATTGTCTCTCACATTTCACCCTGAACGCCAGACATCGGTGGTGCAGCGTCTCTCTTTCCTCTCACGTGCTAGCAAAAAGAAAGTGTGTGCGTGTGAGTGTGTGAGCTAGGTACTACTGTAGATGTAGATACTAGAAGCGAAGGTAGAAATATCTATTTCGATTTAATTCTACTGGTATAAATGATATGACATATATAAATGATGGTATGAATGAAGTAGGTTATGTTGGGTGAAATACAGGGCTTCCTTGGCCATCTGGATCACGTTTGGGGGGATGAAACGTGTGTCCTGTTGACGCATTCAGCCACAGATGATATTGCGCGCATGCACTGTAGATGCCAAAAGGAGATTTCTGAATGAAACCCAACACCCACGCCTCCATTGTACATTTAGCCAATAGCCTAGTTTTGAGAAATTGGCAACCGGGCGCCCCCTATATCAACCGACCAATGCAATGCAGTTGTAGGTCGATGCCGATTACATCATAATTGCTTCATGTTTGATAGCCTATGTCGTGATTCGTGTCTTGCTGAGAGAGAGAGAGAGAGAGAGAGAGAGAGAGAGAGAGAGAGAGTAACATGGCTCAGTAATTAATCGGTTCAGAATAAAAGATGAATGATGAATAACTGATGAATTCACGCATTTGAATATTTATTGCTCTACAAAATATGGGGATTCATGCGAAAAATCTATATTTAGGCTAATCTCGCAATGATATTAGTCCTAGACAACATTTGACATTAGCCTGTTAGACCTTCCGTTTTATCTCTAGTTCTATCTTGTCTCCTAGAATATATGTATTTTTTGTTCAGTTTATAAAGGGTGGTAGCCTACCGTTTCTTATGAATAAAATCACACTGCCACACAAATGCAAACTCTAGGGTAGGCTATGGATCTCTGAGATCAAGCGTTTATATAGCCCATATAGCATAATACTTGGGCTGTGGCGCCCTCTTGCGACCAAATGTATCCCAATTAACACCATTTATAGCCGGCCATTGTCACTTACCACAGGGTACCACAGGCTAATTTCTCTCACATCAGATGATTGCATTGCAAAATGCCTTGTCTCTAAATACGTTTATAGAGTAACAGTGGCATTTCAACGTTAGCATCAGGATATAAATCCCAAATATATAACCTAATAAACCTTACATTTACATTTTACATTTATTTATAAAGAGACAAACATTAGGATAAGGCCAGCCCTTATGTGATACTTTAGCATGTAGCTAGTAATCTAGGCAGACTTCTTCCTGGTCAGTCTGAATACAGCAGTAATGACATCATATTGTGTCCCATACCCAGCCTTTTCCATACTACAACAGAGAACATGTTGGCCAACTCTCACACGTCCATGGAGGTCTTAGGCGGTAGCGCTTGTATGAATAGACGAGGCCTACGGCAGTTTACCTCTTATATTGTTTATTGTATAATATTGTGTGTCAATATATTGTTTATTGTACATTGTAAACTCCTGCTAGTCCTAGGCCAGCTATGCTGGTCTGGTCAGACCCCTGTCTCTTTCCCTTCACTGTGTCTGTTTGTCCCAGTCCTGCTGGCCAGGGCCTCATGCAGACTAATGAGGCCTTGTTCACAACTGAACTCAACATGCATTGAGCTGGAAACAAATAAACAACACTCACACACAGATCCACAGACACGCATGCACGTGCAATTGCATGCACACACGCATACTTGCATGTACTGTAGTATACACACACACACGCACACACACATGCACACGGCATGCACACGCACACACACACACACACACACACAAACAACAAATGCTCAGCTCAGAGTTAAGCTATATTCCCAATCACTTTTCTTCCTATTCATTTTATTCTGCTTTCTTTCTTTCTTTCTTTCTTTCTTTCTTTCTTTCTTTCTTTCTTTCTTTCTTTCTTTCTTTCTTTCTTTCTTTCTTTCTTTCTTTCTTTCTTTCTTTCTTTCACACGCACACATGCGCACACGCGCACACACACACACACACACACACACACACACACACACACACACACACACACACACACACACATACACTCTCTCTCTCTCTCTCTCTCTCTCTCTCTCTCTCTCTCTTTCTCTCTCTCTCTCTCTCGCCCTATTCCCTACTCCATTATTTTCACTCTGCCCCCCACCCCTTCTCACCCTCTGTTGGGTCCCCCTCTCCTTTCAGTGACCAACATTGGATTCATTCCCACTCACTTGTCCCCTTTTGCATTCCTCCTTTCTTTCTCTCTCCTCTCTCTCTAAGTATTTCTCTCTCTCTTTTTTTCCCTCCATCTCAAGCCAGTGTGGACCCACTGTCTAACCTACTCACTCTGGCTGTTAAGTTGAGCTAATTTAGAGAGAGCGAGTTGTAGCAGTAGACGAGCAGTCAGCCTGCTCTGCCTCAAGTACTTGTCTCTGTGTATGGGAGAGGAGGGTTGACATGGTCTCTGTCGGTCTCTCTCTCCCTCTCATGCTTCTGTTATGGCAATGGACAACCATCTCGGCCACAGGTAAGACCATAATAAGCATTAGGACTGATTGTTCAGTTCGTTCAGGTCGTTGTTGTTGGTGGTGTTGTTGTTGTTTGGGCAGTGGTAGTGGTGATGGGTGTGTGGTGATTGTAGAGGTAACTTTGCCATGTTGGTTGTAGTAGTAATCTAGCAGTAGATGTGGTTCTGGAAGCAGTAGTAGAAGAATGGGTACTTGTACGTGTGTGGGAGCTGAGGTAGTTCCCACTGGCTGGGGTAGGAGTAGGGGTGTTAGTATCTGCAATAATGACACCAATGGAAGTTAGTGATAATAATGATAGCAGTATTATTTAGTATATTAGTAGTAGTAGTAGTAGTAATAGTAGTAGTAGTAGTTCTAGTAATAGTGGTATAAGTATTATTATGATTGTTTTTATTAGACTATTATTACTATTGTTATTGTTGTTATTATGTAGTCATAGTAATGCTTGTAGTGGAGACAGAAGGACAGAAGGAAAGTGGTAACATATTATTTCAGAGATTATATCATATCTCCAAGACATCTAGTCAGACAGCACCTGCCCCCACTATCACCATCATAGAGACTTACAGTGAAAAACACTGACATGATTCTCTCCCTCCACTTTCAGGGTCTCACTGGACCTACACAGGTAAGAACACAGATATGCTGTTCTGATTTAACGTCTTATTTTACTGGACCTACACAGGCAAGAACAGATATTTCACTCTAAGAGGGAAATATAGGGAATGGAAGCTATACGGACAGGCAACACAGTGACACCTCTTATATATGTATGTATGTATGTATGTATGTATGTATGTATGTATGTATGTATGTATGGATGGATGGATGGATGGATGGATGGATGGATGGATGGATGTATGGATGGATGGATGTATGTATGGATGGATGTATGGATGGATGTATGGATGGATGTATGGATGTATGGATGGATGGATGGATGTACTGTGTGTGTGTGTGTGTGTGTGTGTGTACAGTATGTGTGTGTGTGTGTGTCCTTTCTCTAACCCCCCCCCCCCTCTTTCTCCACCCTCTCTCTCTTGCTCTCTCTGTATTAGTTTCAGATGACCAGGCTGGCATGAGACATGAGGAAGGAACGATAGGGGGGAGAGAGAAAGAGGGGAAGGGAAAATAGAGCAATGGCAGGTGCATGAGGGTGGATAGATGGGTCGTGTGTGTGTGTGTGTGTGTGTGTGTGGTGCGAAGGAAGGAGATGGGACGGGATGAGACGACAGGACTGAAAGTTGTGCGGCTGGTATTTCATTGTTGCGTTGCAACAATAAGCAATGTGTTTATTGACCAGTGGACACACACTAGTAGCCTATGTGGACACAAAGACCTGAATGGTCCCAGGCTCATACTACATCTCTGTGTCCTTTCACTACAGTATTCACCCTGAACCCAGCTCTGTGCCAGGCCACACTGGCATTATTATTGTGACGATGTGCTTGGTGTGTGAGGCCCACATTGTGTGAGGCATGTAGATCTTATCATCGTATATCTTAACATTTTTTTTACTATTTTTATATTGAGTTTATTCATTTAGTTACTGTTTTTATATACCTTCCTGTGTTTCTGTCCTTTTGTTGTTGTTGTCGTTGTTTATCACTGTATGTCGTTGTTCACTCGACGTCACTGTAAATGAGGGCAACCTCAGTGCCTCTCGAGCATAAATAAAGGTTTGAAATGAAATGTAGAGTGACACAGCATTGTGTGTGGTTTGGGGTGGTGTGTGACGTCTACGGCATGACCGACATGGTCTAACATGGTTCTCAACATGGTTCTCAGAGGGCTGTGTTGAGAATCAGGATGTCAGTGTCGTTTGCCTGACATGTCATATAGTGTGGTTTTCGTTTGAGTACGTCTCTATAGTTTTTCTGTGATGCTCAGACATGGCATCTGTCTCTGTGTTTGCGTGTGTGTGTGTGTGTGTGTGTGTGTGTGTGTGTGTATGATCCCAGTTGCATTGAGGACGATGACAGCATGCTGTTAGAGGTAGAACAACAGAAGAATATTCATCCTGCAGTTTCCATGGGGACCTCCATGACAACCAACTGTGGAGTTGTGGGGAAAAGTTTGGAGCTCCTTTTTTGGGGAAGGGGGGCTAGGACAGGGGGGGCTGACCCTGTGTGAGGATAGGGATGGTATATTGGCCTCTTTAATCCTGTTGGGAGTGTAAAATCCGCCAGAGCTCACTTCAGAGGAACACCAGGGTGTGTGTGTGTGTGTGTGTGTGTGTGTGTGTGTGTGTGTGTGTGCGCGCGCGCGAGTTGGTCTGTATGTATGTGGGTTCTCATGTCTTCTTGGAAACAGCCTTTGTTCTATTCCAAAGGTTGTAGGTACATGTAAACTCCTTGGAGGAGTGAGGGAGAGGTCTTAGTGGCAGCATGGGGCTTGTTAGGGGCCTAGAGACGAGTCCATGTTGAGAGCCGACTCCTGTCTGAGGAGGGTATGACGCCTGGGTCACAGTCTCCATGACCTGTTCCTTTCCCTCAGGACAATCAGAAAAGCCTCTGGCGATTTCTTCTTATAGCGAGATTACATGTATGAAACTGCTGTCATAAAACAACAGCGAGTGAACATAGGCTAGGCTAATATGTATTTCTCTCCTTCCCATTACTCTGTGGCCCCTTGCTGTAAGTCTCTCTTGCGACGTTTCTCTCGTCTGCTCATTTGCTTTTCAAACTCAATTCAAAGATTCAGACCCTTTCTCTCGCTTGTCACTCATTCATTCAGAGCCCTCCTTTCTTTCATTCTTTCTTTCTTTCTTTCTTTCTTTTCTTTTCTTTTCTTTTTCTTTTATTATTGTCGCTGAGATTCCTCTTTTTTCTTTTTCACTACATCTCTCTGTCTCTCTGTTTCCTCCGCGCCTTTCTCTTCCTCCCTCCCT
>NC_140243.1:16736950-16754450 GCF_949987555.1 Borostomias antarcticus | reverse complement strand
GGAGGGGGACATTACGGGGGGGGGCTGCTGCACATAATCCGGCAAACTGGGGTAGAGAGAGAGAGAGAGAGAGAAAAAGAGAGGAGAGAGAGAGTCTGATTCTGTGTGTGTGTGTGTGTGTGTGTGTGTGTGTGTGTGTGTGTGTGTGTGTGTGTGTGTGTGTGTGTGTGTGTACTCCCAGTCCCTGTGTTTTTGATCTGATAACAGCCTACGTGTAGCTCGACCCTCATTCAGACAGGAGTGTGAGAAAGTGTCGGCGCGGTGGGCTGGGCAGGCTGGATAGGACGAGGGCGAAGGCTCCCAGAGAAGCGGGGTTCTGGGAATATGACGGGTTGCTTGGGGGCAGGGAGAGAGAGAGAAAGGCAGAGAGAGAGAGAGAGAGAGAGAGAGAGAGAGGACAGGAGGGGTCAGACAAATGAGGGGGAACAGTGTTTGTTCACAAGCTGATTAGTTTTAGCAAAATCCCTTTTCTGAACACAGACCCCACTGTTGTCATGTGACTTGAATGGAGAGAGCAGAAAGAAAGAAAGAAAGAAAGAGAGAGAGAGGGGGGGGGGAGGGAGAGCCAGTCACAGAGACAAAGACAAAAGGGAAAGCATGTGTGAAACGTGGTCATTGTAGTGGGTGATTGAGCCAGAAGGCCTATAATATCAATTCATATTAACATAGCACAGACTATAACACAAAACAAATCATTTTAGGCTAAAGATCTTGGCTTGACAAGCTAAAGGATTTGGTTTCCAGCATGACATATCAAATAATTTATCTACAATAATGTATGAGAGAATATACTTATTATTCAGTCTGTGATGAATTCCTTTACAGAATCAGGGAAGGTGTACAATGCTGGTAAGAGCTAATTTTACATTTATCCTGTTCATAAATACTGTGGAGCAATAATCTCACCATTTATCCAGCACCTGAAACAATATGTTTAGTATAGAACATTGCACTTGTTTGTACTCATGTCTCTTAAGGTATGAAGCAATAATAATTATATCTGACTGTCTGTCTGCCAATCTGCCTTACTGTCTGTCTCTTGCTGTCTATCTGCCTGCCTGTCTGCCTGTCTCTCTCTGTCCATCTGCCTGCCTGTCTGCCTGCCTGTCTCTCCGTCTGTCTGTCTGTCTGTCTGTCTGCCTGCCTGTCTGTCTGTCTGTCTGTCTGTCTGTCTGTCTGTCTGTCTGTCTGTCTGTCTGTCTGTCTGTCTGCCTGCCTGCCTATCTGTCTGTCTGTCTGTCTGTCTGTCTGTCTGTCTGTCTGTCTGCCTGTCTGTCTGTCTGTCTGTCTGCCTGTCTGTCTGTCTGTCTGTCTGTCTGCCTGTCTCTCTGTCTGTCTGTCATAGGTGAAATCTCAGCGATAGTCATGGGAGCTCTGTGTGGCTGTGTTGGCTTGGCGGTCATCATCCGGTTCATCATAAAGACAATACGGTAAGAGGCACCACGCCGTGACAGCGATCACATGGTTTCCCCTCAGCCGTCGTCTCACCGGGCTGCTGCCGGCTCTGCTTCGCCATTGTCCATTGTTGCCACCACAAGACTCAATGAAACTGTCATTCACTTTGATCCAACATGGCGATCGCTTTTCTTTTCACTCTCTGTGTCTCGCTCCCATCTCTCGGCAGATTTATCAAACAACTCCGCAATGAAAGAGTCGTGGTAAACAGGTGCACTACCTGACCGAGATACTCAACGTGATCCAAAATCAGAACTACTACTGGGCAGTGTCTTCTGTAACATTAACAAGTTGACCACTGTAGTCGAGGCTGGGGATGCCCTTGAGCGCAGACTCTAAGATCAGCAGCTGAGAGGAGAGACAGGTAGACTGGCCTCTGGCTGGAGTCACACCTTGGCCTCTCCACATACAGGATTGGCGTTCAGTTTCACTCCAACACAGAGACAGATAGTATTATGGTTTCAGGCTAGTGCCCCAACTCCCTAAAGTCCCCAGTGGGAACAGACGGGCTCTTATGGTCCCAGTGGGGCTGTCTGGGAAAGATGAATGAGAAAGTACATGTACAGGAAGGATGGGCAACACCAAATGATCACGTCTGACTTTGGAGTAACTGATTTCCCATTTCGTCTTAAGGCCGTTTCAGACAAGGAGCGATATCCGCGCATTGTAATTCATTTTCAATGAGAGAGGCGAGCGGACAATTTGGGAGCCGCGGACAATCTGAGGCGGTGCGGCAAGCGGGCGCGACCCCGTGAAATTGTCGCGCGCGTGCTCGTTTCGTGCACACGTACGCCTGCGACAACAGCTGAATTGTAGTCAGCTTTCCCCGCTGCGCGCAGGACGCGTGCGTCCCCCGCTGATCCGAGCGAGAACGCAGGCGGAATATCGCTCCCCGTCTGAAACAGCCTTTAGCCGTGGTCTTTACTGTTGGGTAGAACTGCAGTAGACTGACCCTAGATCTGCGCTTAAGGGCAATGTCATCCTCTCTCTGGTGATGTGATTATGGCTGTGTCTCAATAATGGTTTAAGGGTTTCTTCTGATATGACCTTCCTCTCCTCATCTCCTGTCTTTCGCTGACGGGGGGTTAAGGGTGGGGCTGGGGGGATGGGAGGGGGGTGGGGGGGTTGGTGGGGCTCATCCTTTTTTGCTCCCCTTGTCTGTCATACCAGATCAGTGATCATAGAAGAAGACAGGACAGGAAGGAAATAGCTGATTACTATTGAGACACAGCCTCTGATTCTACCCCTCTGATGATATGATAATGAACTGTGCCCTGTTTGAATACTTTAAATAATTCATCCTTCCCTACTCTCGCCTTTGCTCTCAGTAGTCCAGCTGTGTTACCATGGTGATTATATCCAAAGGGAAGGATGATCTTTTAAAACATTCAAACAGGGCAGCCCCACCCCCCTCCCTATCTGTCTACTTTGATTGGATAACACTTGTTTTGTAATCACATGACTTATCTTTTGATCACATGACAGCTCCACCTCTAGCTGGGACGTCCTGCCCAGCATACGGCCCGCCCCCATACCAAGGTCACCTCTCAAATTATGACCTATGCCCTCTAATTAACCCCACCCCCTGAGTCCTGACCACACCTTGTTAGTTTTAACAGGCCATCTGTGTAGAGAAAGGCCATAACATCCTTTCTATCCTCCACCTCCTGCTCTGTATAGACTGTCCACACCTGAGGCCGCCTCACAGAATGTCTGAGATGTATGGCAAGGCTCCAGTCCCAGGCCTGTGGTTCCATCTAGGCTTCCAATGGACTTAGGGGAGCCTCTACCATAACCCCTATGCAGTTAATTCACATCTGCATACACTACCATTACCCTCCATCACCATCACCCACCTCTCTCCAGAAATTCCTACATCACGTGTTCTCCTAATCCATAGCTGTAATCCTATGATTCTAGGGACATTTCCCAACTGGATCGCTGTGTCCAGTGATGTAGTACCTATCTTAACACAGTCCTTCACTCTCAATAGCTTTCTAATGCTTTTGTCTTTTCATCAGTATTGTGTCATTTCTTAGGTCCACGCCATCATCCATTTAGAGGAGCTAATCCCACATTATTCCCTGTCTGTCTAAGACTTTAAAGTCGCACTGAAACGGACGTTTGAGATCATCAAACTTCCGTAGTTTGACGTATTTCTGACGCAAACAAGCTATGAGGGTGGGACATATGTTTAGAGGAATTTAATTGGAACATTGACAAGTGGATGGGTTTTAAGAACTTTAGACAGATTCGATAGAAGGATAGCGTTGATTTACGGGTGGATGTCGTGAGATTATTGGCCTAAAATCTAAAGTACTGTACCTGTTGTCGTCATTGCACGTGACCAACTGTTTTCCAGGAAGTAAGAAATGATATACTTTGATATAAGATTACAACAAAAGTAGAATTTTGTAATTTTTTGGGCATACATCATTGAATAGGTGAACACTATGACCAATTATGTGAACCAAAATGGGACAGAATGCTTTTTTCATTTCAGTTAACATGACCCATCATCACAGCTTCCACTGCTTTATACAGTAGCACAGTCACGCCATACGTTATGCTTTTGTTCTGTGAGTGCTGTTGGCACAACTGTTCAGTCTACCTCCATCACATACCTAGACTAATCTCATTATGCAGTCAAAGGTTTGAGGTACTTAAACTCTTTTTAAACTCTTAAGAATCGTAGCGCATCCACAAACACTGGATGAACATGAACAATGAACATGTTGTCTCCAGTCAGAATAAAACATATAATTTAGTAGCTGAATAAAGATTCCCATGAAAAGGTAAACTACAGTAAGCTAAATGGCGTGGAGTGAATGGAGAGCCAGTAGGCCTACCAGTGATGGGAAGACAGTGACCTCTGTTGGACAATAAAACAAACTGCAATCAAGTAAGCTACTGTACCATCAGGCTAAGACGAAGCACACAGGCCATCGAGGCCAGAAAGATCAGTGCTTTTCACCTTATTGACCAAGTTGAGTGTTTATGCGGGGTAAACAGATCCTAGATCCATATCTACTGTAGTGACACCTCCATGGAGCACTAAGAGGCTGAGAGAAGAAAACAGATTCAGGATCAGTCAGAACCAGTGTGATGTGTGATGCCAAGCCATCTTCATCAGAGTGACAAGAGTACCATTTTTCACCTTCCAGGACCAAGGAACCAGAAAAGGAGCAGAAACAGGATGTGGCCCTCAACGCCACCTCGGACCCCGGGAAGAAAGAGGACCCCGCCCCTACTCCTCAGACCCAGCCTTGATCAGCCATGGTTCCCCCTCAGATGTACACACCCGGTTCACACAGTCACACGTACAGCCCCCCTCCCTGCCCCTGTTTGAGGTCATCACTGGTCTGATTGGTTGAGAGGAAGAAATATGGAGCAGGGTCCTTCCAGTTCGGCAAACTGTCCTCCATATTGTTCTACTGAGATGCATATCACACCTATGCCTGCCTAATAGTCCGGGGGTCTCAGGCTGCTGTTTTGATGGACCTGGTTTTGACTTTGGGTGACGTTTTTTCCTCTGCTGATTCTTATGACTTGGGAGTACCTCTTAAAAATACAGGAGGTGCCTGATGATATCCCTTGAGCCTTGACACCCCTTTACACTTTTAATGACAATACAGGTCGTGCTGGATAGATTCAAGATTTCTTTATTTGTCACTTGTAATGTATGTGTACAGTTACAGTGAAATGTTGCTGCCGGCTCCAAGATTATGCTCAATACAGATAAACTTCAATATTCAAGTTACAAATTACCCAATACGTGCCATTTCTATACAGTATACAGATAGGGGTAAGACAAGATAGATACCGGTCTGGATGGATTCTGTACATGCTATATATGGATATGAATAAATAAATACATAAATAAATAAATAACCTTGGGGGGAAGGGGGGGGGGTGTTGTGTATATGGTATAGCTATAATAAATAGGGGGGTGGGGGGGGTTATTAACATTTGCATGTGGTTATACTATGTAGACTAGATATTATTTGTACACTAGATGTTCTAGATTGAGTCATTCAGGTACAGGGAGATTCCTGAGCCTCTCCGTGCTCGCCATGTGAGTGTAGCATCTCTTCCCTGACCATAGCAGAGAGAACAGTCCATTTCCTGGGTGGCTGGGGTCTCTCAGGATCCTGTTGGCCTTGGTCTTGCATGGTGGTGATATTCCCAGTCAGGAACACCACAGTGTCTATGTATGTTGACCATGTCCGGTCCTTGGTGATCTGGACGCCAAGGTACTTGAAAATGTCTACTCTCTCGACAAGGGTCCCGTTGATGATTAGAGGGGTGTAGTTCCTCTCCTGCTTCCTCCCAAAGTCCACCAGCATCTCCTTTGTCTTGCTGACGTTCAGATGGTCAGGAGCCTCACCTCCTCCAGGTAGGCCATCTCATCATTGTTGGTGATCAGACCTATCACTACTGTGTCATTGTCAAACTTGACGATGGTGTTGGAGTCAAAGGTGGCTGTACAGTACAGAAAACATGAGGGGCTCCTGTGTTGAGTGTGAGGGAGGATGAGGTGTGGTCGCCTACCTTCACCACCTGACAGGAAGTCCAGGTTCCACTTGCAGAGGGCGTCACTTTGCCCCAGGGCCCTGAGCTTGGTGTCGAGTCTGCGTGGGGCTATAGTGTTGAAAGCTGAACTGTAGTCGATGAACAACAGTCTCACATAACCTGACACGTTCCCCTTGCTCTTGGCTAGGTGGGATAGGGTGGTGTGGAGGATAGGGGTGTAACGGTATGAAAAATTCATACCATGATTATAGTGACCAAAATTCCTGCGGTTATCGGTATTATCACGGTATTTTCTTAAAATATGCTGAAAATGTTCAATAAGTACAACTTTTATTTTTTAAAAACACTAATAACATAGGGAAAGCCAGGCCTCTCAACGGTTGAAAGGGCATCATGTCCTTTGCTATGTAATATGGAAGGGCTGCAGTGAGGTATTTGGCATTTTTGGATGTGGGTGCGTAAGCGTATCATTTCCTCTGAAGTCGAAACTGGGAATGACGTTGGACTGTACAGTATGTCTATGGTAGCCTATTTACCATGGTTATTCAAAGCACGGTAATCAAACACGGTTTTAATGATAATTTATTTTGAAACGGTAATACTAATCATCGGGAATTTTCACCATGGTTTACCATGAAACCGGTAACCGTTTCATCCCTAGTGGAGGATGTGAACTATCGCATCTTCTGTGGATCTGTTGGGTATGTATGGGAACTGTAGTGGGTCTAGTGTGCTGTGAGGAGCAGATGTGTTCCTTGACCAGCTTCTCAAAGCACTTCCATCACCTCGTAGGTGAGAGCTACCGGGCGGTAGTCATAGAGCCAGGCCGGTCTTGGCTTCTTCGGTACGGGATGATGGAGGACTTCTTGAAGCATGTGGGGACAATGGACTGCGCCAGGGACAGGTTGAATATCACTGTGAACACAGGAGCCAGTTGGTCGGCGCACGGCTTGAGGACGCGCCCTGCGATACCGTCTGGTCCCGCGGCGTTCCTGGTGTTCACCTGTTTAAACACCCTTCTGACGTAGTGTTCAGAGAGAGAGAGTGCTCCCTCTTCACCTCCACTCTCCTCCGCCTCAGGTGCGACGGCCGCCCGGACGCTGTTTGTCTCAAAGCGAGCATAGACAGTGTTGAGGCTATGTTGAGGCTCTTTACGAGAGCAGCGTCTACACCTCCTGAGGAGAATGGAGATCCCTTATAGTCAATCTTGGTGTTAAGTCCTTGCCACACACTTCTGAGGTCGCCTGGTTGGAATTTCAATTCCATCTTCTCACCGTATCCCCTCTTGGATCAACCTTCTTGTACACCCATTGAGCCTTTGTTCATTAGCATGTAGAAATTCAGAGTACATGATACACACTGACAAGTGTACTAAACGTGAGAGTAGCTGGTGAAACTCACTCCTCAAAGAAGCACTGACAGTCCCTCCAAAAGGGATGTCCCTATTGTCCTACTACTGCCCAACTGTCCGCCTCACAAGTGGGAGAGCTTGTTGAACGTTGGTTCAAATCCTGCCCTGGGCATGCCCTTAACAAGCCCTTAACAAGCCCTGGGTCGAACTGTTGAACACAACGCAGAGGAGAGCAGGATGGTTATATACACAGTACAGGTGCATCCCCCAAAAAATGAATATTGTGAAAAAGTTCATTATTTTCCATCATTTAAATAAAAAAATAAAAAAAAGAGGAAACTTTCATATATTCTACATCCATTACACAAAGTGAAATATGTCAAGCCTTTTTTGTTTTAATCTTTATGAATGTACAGTATGTTCAGTATGTTCATTTATACACTCAATACTTGGTCGGGGCTCCTTTTGCATAAAGAAATGCATCAACGTGGAGCGTGGCATGGAGGCATTCAGCCTTGAAATATTTCACTTCATGTGTAATGAATCTATAATATATGAAAGTTTCCCTTATTAAATTGAATTAAATTACAGAGAATAATGAACTTTCCACAATATTCTAATTTTCTGAGTGCCCCTGTATATAGCATAATGCCTATAGCCTAATGCAAGGCTGGATAAGAGCAGAATGAAAAAAAACTTGATCAGGTTCAGAATCTAGGTCACCAGTCATGCATAGAGTTGTCCTCTTTATGAATACGAAAATGGTAGCGGACCCTGTGCTTAAACACCATCAGAAAGAGGGTGCACAATGTTGCAAAGAATGCTTTCACCAAACCCTGCAGCAACTGTCGAGCGAGCTGTGGTTTGTTGTTCGCAGTGATGGGAGTGAGAACCAGGGCTCTGATCAGGATGTGGGGCAGACCTAAACTCACACTTTTCTGTGAGAAGCAGAACCAAATGTATGTTTAAGAATAATGCATCCATCCACACTTCAATTCATTTCGGACAGTAAGTCAAAATTCTTTAAGTACAAAAAATGTGTTACAACATTTACAGAACATAACATTACATATAAATTGCACAACAAAGTGTTACAAAATATAGAAATAAAATAAAACAAAAACAACATTAGTATTGTCTCAATTTAAATCTATAAAAAAGTACTGACGTGTGGACTACCATTTCTATTTGTAGGATAATTGGTGTAACAATGTTATGATGATTTAAAAATATATAAATGTGCTGTGTATAACAGAATTAAGTAGTCTAGGTCTAGGGCCTCCTCTGGAAAACAATATCTGTGGACAAACCTAGAAAGTCGACCTGGGCTGCAAGTCCTTCCCCCAAGTGAAGGAGTTCAAGTATCTGGGGGGATCTGGCTTGTTCACGAGTGAGGGGACTATGGAGCGGAGTTTCACATCGTGTTCACTTCATGCTCTTTAAAAAATATATATTTTCAGCAACATCTTTGACAAATACGAACAAGTGGCTTGGTAACATTAAGGTCTTGTAGAACATTTGTTTTATAGTAGTCTAACTTTTGAAAAGTTCACAGAACTGAACGGTTCACACAACATAACATATTCTCTATAAACTAAAAGTCCCCCCCCCCCTCCCAAAAAAAAGAAAATCCTGCATTTTTCTGCACAAAGTCCTAACCTATATTTGAGTTGGGTGACAGCAACGTCGATATTTGCCTAAAATACTGCCTGTCTAGTGGGGGGTGGGGGCTGCGACTGTAGCCCATCAGCCTAAGTCAGGCTTGCTGGTCTGGTTCACCAATGATCAACGCCTCTGTTTAGTTCTGGTTTAGTTGGAGGACGTTCTGTGAAATCCATACAAGTATATCAGTAATGCACCCTACCAAGCGGTCAACTGAGCTGTAATCATTGGGTGTCTCAGAAATATAGAGCTGGGTGCATCTGCATAGCTATGGTAGCTAATATTGTGCCTCCTAATGACGTCACGAAGGGATAGCATATACAGACTGAAAAGTAAGGGCTCTAAAATGGATCCTTGAGGTACCCCACATGTCATAGAAGTGTTTTTTTGAGCTGTAATCACCAAGGGTGACAATACAAGTTGACTGATACATATGTTAGTTTTTTATTGGCCACAAATGTCCCAGAACATTCTGGAGATGCACTCAAAGAAGAACTTCCGGTGTCACAAAGTGATGTCTGGAACTTATGATGCCCCTAGCCCCTGTATGTACTGTACCTGTTTTTATGGCCCTAGATGTATGGTGTATCTGACTGTTCACTTGAAAAAATAAATGTTTCTTGTTTGTTTTTACTATCCTTCATCCACCCACCTGTCTTGATCCAGGCCTTTGAGGGCTCGGTCAACTCAAATATTAGCCTAACCAGTAGTAGCCTGAAAATACAACTAGAGCCTTGCAAACATTTTGAGGTTTTCTTTCTTTTTGGAGATGTATTTTTGGATCCACCAAGCAAATAAGGTTTCAAAGGGTCTGTGAGGCGATTTTGATGTAGTGGCCAAGCTGGGTATACAAGACAAGTCATGTGAAAATCTTCTTGTGGTGTGTTTCTCTGTGTGAACGTGTGTCTGTTTTTATGCAAGCGTGTCTGAACTCAGCTTTAAACATTATGCTTCATGATAAAGAACTGAATGCTGGTGATCTGTCAACGTTGCTATATTGGGGCTGGGGAAGTCAGGTATATATGGTCCTGGTACAGAGAGATAAGAACACAAGTCCATGAAGATTCTCTTTGAAGATCTCTTTGAAGATTTCCTAATCTCTTTGCCAAGCGTGTAAGACGAAAGGTCCAAATAATATTCCTATGTCATAGTATGAGAATGAGAGAGAGAGAGAGAGAGAGAGAAATACACAGAAAAAACGAAAATAGTTTTTTGAGTTTGGGAGGGATCTTACATAGTGAAAGTGAAGCTAGTAATTTAGTTTTGAACTTATGAAGGGTATTTTTTACTTCCCTTTAACAGTTTCCCAAAGAGTGGTAGTGATGTACTTAAATATTTTGTACAAACTTTGTATTATTTCCTCATCTGCATATGAATATATCCTACAATGCACATCGTTCCATTTAAGCATACCTCTTTTAGAATGGTAGGATTGTAGAATGATATCATTTTAGACTGGTATAATTATAAATAATCCTACAACTCTAGATGTCTCTATCTGTCTCTAGCAGCATGGCTGTAGTGCAGGTGTAGAAACGCTAGGAGGAGAAAGAGTAAACATTCCAGATGTGGAACGTCACAGTTCAAGAAAAAAATCTCAGAGAAGTCGAGTTCCCTTGAGTCAACAGCAGCTATCAGGATCACCTTTGACCATATATATTTGGCCAAGAGTACACACAAACATACACACACACACACACACACACACACACACAAACATACACACACACACACACACACACATCCTAAAATAAACCCTCACTGGACCTCGCCGAGATGTCTATGGCAGCAATGTGACACCCTAGTGCATGTCTACCCACGGGTAGAGACACTGTATACATGAACCAGGACACACCCACAAAGGCAGACAGGAACAGGAAGTGTGAATCATTCTGAATCGGTAGACCCACTACGGTAGCAGGACAAACATCACAAAAAAGACTACAGTCTCCGGATAGGTAAGACAGCAAACTACTTTGGACATGTACATCTTTAACCCAAACTATACTTTTACATGTGCTTTTACTTCATGTTAGAAGAAGAGTAGTTTGATAATCTGTTTGTTTAATGATACTTAACACTGTTGACGTTGACTGAAGATGTATTGTATCAAATAGGAGAGTACTGGAGCACACAGATTATCTTAAAAAACTTTATTTGGTGCACAAAACACTGATGTTTCGACAACACATCATCTTCTTTGACACTGTGTTCTCAATGTTGTATGTTGAAGATGTTGCCAAGCAATGCCTCCCCCTCTCCTCTCTCTCTCTCTCTCTGAAGCGAGCCTGACATCCTGTCTCTCCACAGCTCCAAGAGTATAAGAGGATGACAGCTCTCGCATCTCTCCTGCCTCTCTCCTTCTGTCTGCTGCTGAGCTACCGTGCGCAGGCGGGACTTCCCAACAGCCAACCCTGCCAGAACACCAAGTACAACAATGGACACAACAACTTCGTTCACCGACACGTGCGTGCCGGGCTCCCCTCCACCCTGGACCAGAACGCCTGGGGGAAGTACCTGCGCGACAACAAAGACTGCAGCCGCCCCACGCAGTCCTTCCTGCGGCAGAGAGACCAGGAGAGAGTGGACGCTGTGTGCAGCGGCGCCGGGGGGAGGGTCTACAAAGGGAACCTGTGCATTAGTAGCCAGCCCTTCAACTTCGTCACGGTGAGGAGCGAACCGGGAACCTGCGGCGTGAAGAGCGTCCGCAACGAGACCAAGCACCTGATCCTGGCCTGCGACGTCCTGGAGAACCGCTGCCTCCCGGTGCACTTTGAGGGGAACCCCAAAGGGCTAGAGCCCAGTAATAACTCACCGGTCTGCAGGGACCCTCTCACAGGGAGAGGCACAAGCTGGACCATGACCTGGCTACAGGTGTTGGCATTGCTCATTGTAAGCAGGATGGTTTAGGGGCAATAACATTTCTGAACCAGTTTTGATTCTTATTCTTGGCATTATTGGCCTTATTCTTGAGGATGGATGGTGTGTGCATGCGTGCATGTGTGTGTGTGTGTGTGTGTGTGTGTGTGTGTGTGTGTGTGAGTGAGGAAGGAGGTATTGTCAGTAGTCAGCAATCATTTCATTGTATTTCTGTGCTTCAAACTACATGTTGAATAAAGTCTAGGTGAAGTGAAAGCACTCTCGAATAGATCATAGTAAATTAGCAAATTAGTAGATATTAAAACTTTGTGAAAAAGTATATATACTGTATGATTTTTTTTACTGTATGTACCATATGAATAATGAAAATTCATAATTTCTGAAAAATTGACTGAAACAACATTCTGGACTTTTGGACATTTAGCTTTTTCTCAGAGTCCAGAATTGATGTGGTTTAGTTAAGAATAGAAAGAGGAAGTTGAGAGAGGGAATCTCCTTCTAGACTCACAAGCTGCAGCTCTCCTCCCACTTCCTCAGCTCAGGCCCCAGATGTCTCTCACACACAGACCACTGACCGCACACCGGACACCCTGAAAACAGAGAACCAAACACTAACAATACTATTATTGGGATATAAGGTTGTCCAATACACAAAGACACACACACACACACACACACGCACACACACAATAATTAGGCCTAAGCTGATTCAAAAGACATTGATGGATCCTCGCTTGTTCTCTTAACAATGTTCTGATCAACCCTGCTCCTCCCAAGCATGGGCATTCCGGGGGGGAGTGGAACTGACTACCCAGAGCCCCAGTAGGGGGGGGGGCAAGTGCACCTGTCACCTGTCCCTGCTAGGAGTTGGTGTGTGTGTGCGTGCGTGCATGCATGTGTGTGTTTTGCTTATGCTTGTGTCTGAGTGTTTCTGTATTTGTGTGCAGATTATGTGTGAGTGGAAGAAAAAAAAAACTACAACCGCAAATAGTTTCCTACTGTAACTGAGCATGTGACCTGGGGCATGCTGCACTACCACACTCACACCACTTGGGGGAGTGAGAGTTCACCATTTTCTCAGACTCAAGTGAAGCCTTTAGCCTGGTCTCTGTTCGTCGTCCCTCTTTTTCCCTCCTTTATTTCACCCCTCTGTTAACCTCTATTGTCCCTCGCTCTCTCGCACTCAACCAGCACAGGAATGTGTATGCTCCGTTTTCAAGAATTGTGCTTTCTGACACATATTCTCCTCTCTCTCTCTTTTTCCGAGAACCTTCTGTCCATTCCCATCCTTTCTCTGTTAGCCCCTGCTGAACTCATGAGGTCAGTAAATCTGACTTACATCAGAGTTAACCACAGGATCAAGCGCATGTTTATCTTATTCAGTCCCCAATGCCTGTCTTCTTTTAAGTGTTACTACCTGTAAAGGCAGAAAAAGGGACTGGCAGCCAGGTGGGATTGTTGCGTTAATGTGATATAACTCTGTGCGACTTGAACTAGCAACCACTGACAACAACATTCTGGTTCCTGTCCCCCCACTCTGACCTGGAGGTAACCACATCTCTCCTGTGTATTTATCCACTCAATTATCTGTGTATTAATCCACTCGACAGGTGAACCACATCTTCATTTGTGTCAACGCCCCCCCCCCCCCCTCCACACACACACACACACATTTTCACCATTTATTTAAGTCCACATCGAGGAAACTACATACTAAAGGTGCAGTCGGTATACATTCACAATTCATGGACCAGCTGTATAACTTTCGTTTTGACACATCTTTTAAGGGTACAAGTAGCAGCATCTCCACCATATATGGCGGCTGTCTATGACAGCAGAGACAGAGCAATACTTTAACCCTCTTTTTTGGCATTCCCAGTTACCCTCTTACGACCAACTTATGTGTACGTCCTAGGCTGCCAAATATGAACACAAGTAGTCTGCATCTTTACCTTAGCTCTGAGATGGTATTGAGGAGAGGTTTGTACTTAATGACCTTGGTCATGAAGGCTTCCTCTAGGCTAGAGTCAAATGTTCAGGCTACCCCCAGAACAAACACCTCTCTGGATGTCACTGACAACATTAGGTGTATTAGCAGACACGTGTAAAAGTGGCCGGGTTACTGCAGAGATGGAACATGATGGGATTGACACAGGAATGTTTATACATTCTCATTGAGGTTGGAATATTAGATATGTCCTTTACTATCAAGTCAACTATTCCGTTATGACATGCTATGTACATGCCTTTGTAGGCGTAACAGCCATTCAAGATGTGTGACATTGACTCTGTGACCTGTTGAGCGGTGTGATGCAAACAATGAGGAGCCTGAGTAGGAAAGCAGATAGAATGTTGAGTCTGGTGGGAAGGACTTGTAGTCTCACTTTCATTGTGAATGTGACAATGTCCTAATTGAGCGCAGTGTTCTTGAAGAATGAACGAGAGACAGAGTGATCAGCAGAGGGAAGACATGCAAGTTTTCCCTGAAGTTTTAGCCCAGTCCAGTGTTGCTGCTGTCGATGTTGTTGTAGATCCATGGTTCGCCTGGAACCTGCAGGTGTTAGCAGGTGACTGTGTCCACCATATGAGGCTGTTGCCTTGGCACGGATGTGGGAGTCAGTTATAATGTCCTCTGACACCCTCACAGTCCCGGGGTCAAACCGCATCCATTCCAGGGACACTCCTGTTCGGGCGCAGAGGTCATTCAGATCTGGCCTATCTGACCAGACCCCAAAACCAGCAGAGTGGGTGTCCAGCTTCCCACTGGGTTTCCACCTGGATCCCAGAAAGTGGGTCTCTGACTCCCTGGTCAGTGGGACGCTGCGTGTTCATAGGTCCAGGAACAGGGAGGGTGGAGCCAGCTCCCTAACGTCCCGGTCATCGTTGGTCAGCCTCTTCAGGAGATGGGAGATCCGTACGCTGGTGTAAATCCACTCCAGGTTCGGCACACCCAGCCCTCCCTCCCACTGGGGAGGAAAGATAATATCGCGGGGGCTGTGTGTACTGAGCACTAACCACTTCCATATTAAGCACACTGATTTATCATTCATTTCACTTAACACTTTCTGTGGGGTGTGGACGTTGAAGAACAGGTGTTGGACTTTAGACAGCGCGCTGTCTGATGGCTTCCAACTTCATGGTCAGAGGCAGTGGGCCTAAGTCCAACCTGGATGGAAACTCAGACAAGATGATGTTAACTTGTTCCTTCCATTCTCCTGCGATGTTGATTTTATGTCCGAGGTAGGTGTGTGTCTCATGAAGAGAGTATACACATATGGGTTTTATTGCTATTGTGAACTCTGGGCATGTGTCAGATTTTGAATGGTACCACCGGTTCCCTCCACCCCCCCTCTCGTACAAAGCGGTACACACACACACACGCACACACACACACACACGCTCTGGTGTTGCAGTTGTAGCATACAGTTACAAATCCCATGAGGCCTTGCAGTGTTTTGAGTTTGACTGTGGAGCACTGGTCATACCACAACTATGACATCAGGGGGCTGCACACACACGCACGCACACACACACACGCACACACACGCACACACACACACACAGGCACACACACGCACACACGCCGAAGGAAAAAGCTAAGCGCTAAAAACAATCGTTGACTAACAGGACAGAGGAAAGGGTATGAACAGAATTAAAGAATGAGTGCAGAGTGAGAAGCAATGGAAAGGAGGGGAGTCAGCGCAGGGTAATGTGATAAAAACTGGACCGCACTTTTATTGAACCTTTTTCTGGTCAAAGAAAAAAAAGAAGGAGCAGAAAAAAAGTGTGCACATAAAATAAGGTGAGAGCATGGGAAACTGCGCCTGCTTTCCTTTTCGGTTTTCTCCCGATGCCCTCTCCTCTCCTCTCCTCTCCTCTCCTCTCCTCTCCTCTCCTCTCCTCTCCTCTCCTCTCCTCTCCTCCTCCCTCTCCTCTCCTCTCCTCTCCTCTCCTCTCCTCTCCTCTCCTCTCTGCTCAGGCCCTTCTCCTCGTCGTCTCCCTCCCCGTACCTCTCCTCTCCTCTCCTCTCCTCTCCTCTCCTCTCCTCTCCTCTCCTCTCCTCTCCTCTCCTCTCCTCTCCTCTCTGCTCAGGCCCTTCTCCTCTCCGTCTCCCTCCCCGTACCCCTCCTCTCCTCCGCCTCTCATCCTTCTCGTCCAGTGTCTCTCCCTCTCTATCTCTTCCATTTCCTCACGGTCTCTGTTTTCTCACCACCGCCTCCCTTCTCTCTCTCTTTCTCTCTCTCTCTCTCTTCCACCTCACCCTCGTCCCCTCTCTCTCTCTCTCTCTCTTCTCTCTCTCTCACTTCCACCTCACCCTCTCCCTTCTCTCTCTCTCTCTCTCTCTCTCTCTCTTCCACCTCACCCTCTCCCCTCTCTCTCTCTCTCTCTCTCTCTTTCACCTCACCCTCTCCCCTCTCTCTCTCTCTCTCTCTCTCTCATCCACCTCACCCTCTCCCCTCCCTCTCTCTCTCTCTCTCTCTCTCTCTTCCACCTCACCCTCTCTCCTCTCTCTCTGTCCCGTTCGCCCCTGCGGTTGAGCGGAATAACGATTCACTGCGATCAGTTTCTCGCTCGGAACAATACGGCTTTATGACGCCCCCCCCCACCCCCTCCCCCACCCACCCCCGACGCCCCCGAGGGCCTGTAAAGCTGGAGGTGACAACGACCGGAACAGCGGCCCGGCTAACAGAGAGGGGCGGAGGGGTGGGTGTGCCGGGGGGGGGGGGGGGTTGGGGGCGGGGCGGGGCGGGACAGCCGACGGCCTGAGGCTGAGGGACTACTGTAACATCCAGCAGCGCCCAGAGAGACTGGACTCGAGGTCGCGTTCACACGGGGCTCCGCGGCCCAGGATCCACTGCAGGGTCCTCCATCCCACCCTGCCACGACGCTGTAGCCAGTTACCACCGGGGTGGGTAGTCCTCTGCCCTCTGATCCTCTCTATCCCTCTAAATCGCTCATTACCCCCCCCCCAGCCCCTCTCCCTCACCCCTCCTCTCTCGCCCTCCCTCCCTCCTGCACCTTGGTTTCCTCTCTCTCTCTTCCAGTCTTGCTCTCCGTCTGTCCAGGCGAGCTCAGAACAAATGAGCGTGATGATTAGGAGCGCGGAGAGGAGGGGGAGGAGAGACGGGGGGAGGAGAGGAGGGGGAGGAGAGGAGGGGGAGGAGAGACGGGGGAGGAGAGGAGGGGGAGGAGAGGAGGGGGAGGAGAGATAGGGAGGAGAGGAGGGGGAGGAGAATGAGGGGGAGGAGAGGAGGGGGAGGAGAGATGGGGAGGAGAGGAGGGGGAGGAGAGGAGGGGGAGGAGAGACCGGGGGAGGAGAAGAGGGGGAGGAGAGACTGGGGATGACTGGACGATGAAAGGGGGTGGAGGGTGAGTAATACAGGCGCCTGGTCTGGACCAGCTGGACACGCATCTGGAGCTGGGGTCACGCACGCACGCACACACACACACAACACACACACACACACACACACACACACACACACACGGAAACATACAGACAGACTCACACATGCTGGTTCATACACACACACACACACACACACACACACACACACATACACACACACACCGAAACATGCAGACACACTCACACATGCTGGTACACACACACACACA
>NC_140243.1:16721827-16731827 GCF_949987555.1 Borostomias antarcticus | reverse complement strand
GTTGGACCATGAGGAACTTGTGAGGACATGCTGCTATTGCTGCTATTGTGCCGCACAGTGTGTGTGTGTGTGTGTGTGTGTGTGTGTATGTGTATGGGTGTGGGTGTGCGTGTGTGTATGTGTGGGGGTGTAGGTGTGCGCATGTGCGTGCGTGGGTGTGTGGATGCGTGTGTGTGTGAAACACAATCAGCCAGCTTTGTTCACATCAAATGGGGCCACATGCTATTCCATGCTTAAGGTTGTTCCATGGATGCACGACTGCTGTGTAGAAAGTAGGCTGTATTACGTTACAATATAATAGCTGTTATTCACCGTAATTATAGCATACACGGTGTCCCTGTCATTAACTATATGAACTATGATAGTATGAATAAGTGCCGTGTTCTGTCCCTTCGTTGCGGCATTGACTGCGTACGTGTGTGGTAGCCTACCGCCGGGCGCCTCTCAAGTTCCCCCCGCCTCCCCTCAGTCGCCCCGGTTACCTCGCGCTAATCCGCCGTGCAGTGTAGCGGATAGGATCATCCATCAAGAGTCAATAGTTAACGTCGGCTTTGTACTGCGGTCGTCCATCATGTGCGGATGTGTGTGTGTGTGTGTGTGTGTGTGTGTGTGTGTGTGTGTGCGTGCGCGCGTGTGTTCGTGTGTTTATTAGGACCCTACCTCCGACCCCCAGGCCCCAGCCCTGGTTAATTCTCCGTGCTAAATGTCCCACCCCACACCCCCAGCCTCTCCTCTTTCTTCCGTCCGAACAGCGGGGGACTAGACCCAAGGCACTGATTGGTACCGCCCTCTATACTTCTCTCAGCATTTCCTTTTATTCACGCTCTGTCTGCCTCTACCCCCCCCCCCCCCCCGCCTCTCTCTTTCATGAGTTCAGGATGAAATCTCCCGCGGACCTTTGACGCGGGTCCGTTAAACGGGTAGCCAACCGATTGAGGCCAGAGGCTGTATCCCATTACCGCCGCCTTTATTTTTATGACGCGCCACCGTGTCGCGGGGATGGCGCGGTGAGGAGGGATGGGGGTGAACTTGGGAGAAATATTTGAGACATTGTACCCAAGGAGGTTATATGAAAGGCTTAGATTTCATCCCGTATTCTCTTTCTTTTTCCTTCTCTTTCTCGCTACATTTGAGTGGGTATTTCGGCATTCTCTCAGCTACCTTGCCAAGATAACATGTTGGATAACTGTTCTGGCACCCAAGCTGTTTTTTCTGATGAAGCCTAACCACGAGCCAAAAACACTGCTGAAACCACAAAACGATTAATGAAATAATATACAGGTACTGCACTGGCTGGCCTATCAATCGTTGTTTTATTCTGAGAGCGTGCGTCTCTAGGGCGCGGCCACCTCCCTGCAACACACTCACACAAGGTGCGCTGCCGAACGCTCGCTGGGCGGTAGGAGAGCGCACATGTGCTCTCGTGGGCGCGGTTGCGATATGGCACGCATGGGGGTATTGGCACTGACCCTGTGCGCCTGCTCCTATTGGCTCCGACTTAATACATGCGCGCCTCAAATGCGAAAGGGGGCGTGTCTTGCAATGGTCAAACTTGGCTTCTTTTCTATCCCATTCATAGTGCAGCCGCTCATAACGTGTACTGACACATAGGCGATAAGGATCAGAGAGAGAGGGAGCGAGAGAGAGAGAGTGTGTGAAAGAGAGAGAGAGAGAGAGAGAGGAGCGAGAGAGCGAGAGAGGGCTGGGTTAGAGCACTGACACTCACCTCAGTCAAACGGATTAGACAGACGGTCACACATACCGGTAAGGGGGCAAAAGTAACGGGACAGAGAGAAGCAACCACCCAACACAGACCATTAAACCGGTTCAGCGTGACCACGACTGACACACAGGGGGCAGAGACAGCAGGCATAGTGTCAGAGATTCAAACGAGGCTAATTTCGGCGTGTGAAAGCAACAGTTTTGAACATTACACCGGCCTGTCCAGACACCATCAACATGGAGCGCAAAATCCCTGACTTCGCTGGCACCTGGAAGATGAAGAGTTCAGAGAACTTTGAGGAGCTTCTGAAGACTCTAGGTAAGTGATGGTGGTGATGATTATGATGATGAAGATGATGATGATGATGATTATGATGATGATGATGATGATGATGATGGTGATGATGATGATGATGATGATGATGATGATGACGCTTTTGGCCATTCCATAGGCTATAGATCTCGATTGCATTTTCCAAAACTAGAAATTACAGCCTGCTTGGTTAGCCTTCTCAAATCCCCCCCCCCCCCCACACACACACTCCGTCTGGCCAAGCACTGAGGGTGCACGATACGTGCGTCGCACGAGTGGGGGGCCTTTGTCATTCTGCCGAATCCCAAACTACGTGCGTGCCCCTCAGCTTGCATCAACCCACCCTCTGCTGCCCTCTCTCCCGCCTCCCCCACCCCCGCCCACCACCCGGCCCGACACAATAGAGACAAACGGCGACACATCTGTCCGTGTCACCGCTCGGAGAAAAATAACAGTGCAGCGTGCGAGTGCGCGTGGGATCGGAGGACACAGAAGAGAGAGAGAGCGACAGACCGTTGTGATGGCTGTTTGCAATATCATCAGAAGTGACAGACAAGACAGAAAGCTGTATCTGAGTTTTACTCCACCTCACACCTTACAACACCTTCTACAGGACCACGCCTGCACATTTCAGCCTTATTTAATAATGAGGCATGTGTGCGTGAGAGAGAGAGAGAGAGAGAGAGAGAGAGAGAGAGAGAGAGAGAGATTGTCTATCATTGGGTGACACTTCTACTTTCATTTGTTATTAACCTAAGTCGATGAAACTTGGAATGCAAGTATATCAACACAAGCACATATGGCTGAGAGAAAAAGATGCGAGCTGCTAGGTCAGTGCGCAGAAATGCCGCCTCATTTGTGTGTGTGTGTGTGTGCGCGCGCGTGTGTGTTATCGGCCGTGCGCGCGTGGTTTATGAAATAGTTCTAAATGCCACCATTGTTCCTGCCAGAATAACCGGAGTCCTTGGCTCATCTCGGGCTGGTGAAAAAAAAAATTGCGTTCCATTTTCCTGGTTTGACTGACGCGCCAATTAGCATAAATCTGCTCTCCATCGTTATCCCTCATTACCCACGCGAGATGTGTGTGTGTGGGGAAGGGGGGGGGGCGTGCTGAGAGAGAAAGAACTGTGGAGACAGAGGATGGAAAGGGAGAGGCAAAACAAAAGAAGAAAGAAAAATGAACAGAGGGGACAAGGGGGACATGACAAGATGGAGGAGAGAGAGGGGAGCATTAAAAGAGAGGTTGGGCTGGGGGGGGGGACTTAGGGGGGCATATGGTCATGTATGTGTGTGTGTGTGTGTGTGAGAGAGAGAGAGAGAGGGAGAGAAGGAGAAAGGGAACTGTATGTGAGGAATGCAAGTCAGACTAGACTCAGAGACTGCCGCCTGAGCCTACTTCACCAGGGCTTACCTGACAGGTACACATCCACACACACACACACACACACACACACACACACACACACACACACACACACACACACACACACACATTCTCTAATGTGTCTTATATTGGCGTGACTGACAGAGAGGAATGGCTCATGATCCTTTGGGTTTCATTAGGGGGCAAAGCGCAGCTGGACCAAACTTGTCACCACCCCCCCCCCATCCCTCCTTCCTCTTCTCCTCCTCTACTCCCCTCCTCACTCATCCCCTCCTCCCCCTCTCCCTTGTCTCCCCCATCCCAAATGCTTCCTCTGCCCTCTGACCTCTGACCTCCAACCCGTCTGTGTGTGTGTGTGTGGTGGTGGTGGCTCCAGTGTATGTACGAGTGTGTGTGTGTGTGTGTGCGTGTGTGTGTGTGTGGTCATTTGGTAAAGGATTTTCCACATGAGTGTACGGGTCTCAACATTGGAGGGTTGCACACACACTTCTGCTAACTTCATTAGTGGGTACCAATAATGGGCCTATCACTTTGAGCCCGGTGATTGGTCCACAAAAGCCTATTGGCGACCTCATGCTAGCTACCGGCTCAGACTTGGCCTTTAAGACTGTGCCATGGTTTTAAACTTGGTGGGTCAACAAAAATACATGGGTTTGTCTGTGAGTGTCCATATGTGCTATTTTATGTTCATTTTAATTATATACTATTTTATGCGGCGATACACATCAAAGTGGATGTACCTTCAAGTGAGTGACGATGCATTTCACCTCCCTCTATGTTTTCACTGTGTGTGTCTGCTGTAGGGTGTGTGTGTATCATGCTGTCTGCTGTATGTGACTCTGCATTTCTCTCTGAGTATATATTTACCCTTGGTGACAGGTGGGAATGTGTGTGAGGTGAGAAGTGTGAAATCCAACTCGTCGTGCAGACACACGCACACACAGACACACACACACACAGACAGACAGACACACACACACTTACGCGCAGCCATACACACACACTTCCCCCTCACACATAATACTGTACTCAGAGCCCCTCACACATAGGCCACCCCCCTCCTCTCTCTCTCTCTCTCTCTCTCTCTCTCTCTCTCTTTCTGACACCCTCTTTCTTCCCTTCCTTCTCTCCGGTTTGCTTCCTTTCTGTATTCATATTCTTCTATTATTCTATTCTTTTTTTGGTCCTTTTTCAGTCTTTATTAAGTTTCCTCACATCTCTTTCTACCACCATTTTTCCTCCACGTCCTCCGAGCCTCATCCCCCTCTCCGTCTCTCTGTTCTCCCACACCTCCTACTCTCCGTCTGTCCATCAGTCTGTCTATCCTCCCTCCCTCTCCTCCTCTCCACCCCCCCCCTCTCCTCTCTGTTTCCTGACAGGAAGGTGTAACGGATTACTCTGTCCCCCGGGGGCCTCCAATAACTTCCCCCCCTGCCCCGTCTCTCTCTCTCTCTCTTTCTCTCTCTCTCTCTCTCCCTCTCTCTCTCTCTCTCTCCCTCTCTCTCTTACATGCGCACGCACACAGACACATAGACACACACACATACACATGCAAACGCACATAGACACACACGCAGGGTTAGAATGGTGTCCCTGTGTGTGTGTGTGTGTGTGTGTGTGTGTTGGCCTATTTCTCTCTCTGTGAGTCACTCACACACAGCATTGTGATGAGACAGAATTCAAGTCAGGATGTGAGTCTGAGTGTGAGTGTGTTGTGTGCGTGTGAGTGTATGAGTGTGTGTGTGTGTGTGTGTGTCTGTATGTGTCATCCAGTGGTGTCTGGTCAGGTTTTAGGAACCAGGTCAGGTGCTCTTAATTCTCTGCAATAGAATGTGTGCGTGAGCATGCGTGCTTGTGTGTGTCTGTGTGTCCGTGTGCATGCATGTGTGTGTGTGTGTGGTTGGCCGTGAGTGCGTATGTGTGTGTGTTTGGTAGCGTCTGGAGGAGTGCAGATGTGCTGGACATGCTTTGTCATATGACCTCATTGTTTCCCCCTAGCATGATGATGTCACCGGGGGTGAGCCAGAGCGTCTCGCAGCTCCGGCCCTCAGTGATCGACCCTCACTGTGCATGAGCTCACTGTGCACGGTTTCACTACCGTGTGCTCACACACCGAGATCAGCATATCTCTGACACACACACACACACACACACGCATATGCATATGCACACATGCAAACACACACACACACACACACACCAAGATCATGATATTTCTGACACACACGCATATGCACACATGCACACACACACACACCAAGATCAGGATATCTCTGACACACATGCGTATGCACACACGCGCACACACACACACACACCAAGATCAGGATATCTCTGACATACACGCACACATGCATATGCACACACAAACACACACACACACACACACACACACACACACACACACACCAAATCAGCATACACACATCTGTGGTTAAGATGACTACAGATAAACTAGTTTGTCCTTCCCCTCAGGGCTATATTACACAATCATAACCAGCAGCAGAAAACCACTGAATTATATGGAGTTGTTTGATATAAGCCACAATATTTGTGTTTCTCTTAGATATAAGTTTATGAGTTGTTTGGGTTTATGTGAGTCGATGAACATTGTGAGTGAGTCGATTAACATTTTTAAACTGAACTGCCTAATGTTTGCGCAGGAGCAAGTATTTGCACTGTTGTGTGAGTGTAAAGTCAAATGTGTGCGTTTTGTACAAAGCCTAGTGGTTCATCTGCTGTATATGTGCGTGTGTGTGTGTGCGTGTTTCAGGCGTGAACATGATGTTGCGTAAGATCGCGGTGGCAGCGGCGTCCAAGCCGTCGGTGGAGATCACCCAGGATGGGGAGACGCTGTCCATCAAGACCTCCACCTCCGTCAGGACGACCCACGTCACCTTCACCGTAGGGGAATCCTTCAACGAGGCCACGGTGGACGGACGTCCGTGCACGGTACACACACACACACACACACACACACACACACACACACACACAAACACAGAGGACTGGGAGTGTAGCGTGTTGATGGGAACATGGGACTATGGTGATGTTACAGCACCAACGCCTCTCTGAGATCCACAGATTCTATTTCATTTGGCATTTCCCATGTTTTGACTGATATCACTCGAGGCCCCTCCATCCGTCTCGTAGGAGAGATTTAACTCCCCCGCCAACCACGCCGCTGCTTACTGCTCCTCCTAATACCCTTCTCAATGTTCACCCTCCCTCCCTCCCTTCCTCCCTCCCATCCTCTCTCCTTCACTCTCTCCCTTCCTCCCTCTCTCCTCTCCTTCCCTTCTTTTCCTTATCCGTCCTTGACCTGCAGCCCTCCCCATTGGAAGCCCCCAACGCCCCCCCCTCCACGCCACCCTCCTCCCCCCACGCCACCCTCCTCCCCCCACGCCAGCCTCCTCCCCCCACGCCACCCTCCTCCCCCCACGCCAGCCTCCTCCCCCCACAGCACCGTCCTCCCCCCACAGCACCCTCCTCCCCCACGCCACCCTCCTCCCCCCACGCCACCCTCCTCCCCCCACGCCACCCTCTCTCACTCTCTCCCACAGATGGCCTCTGTTTGGCCGTCTCCAAAGCAAACACGCAAACACTCGGGACTTCTCTCTGCTAACAATGAGCACATCACACATTAACACCTCCCAGTTATCCTCCTCCTCCTCTCTCTCTCTTTCTCTCTAGTGGCCACGGAATAGCACACTCAGGTCACATCCCTCATTATCTCCAACTCTGGTTCCAACCATCCATCCATCCATCCCTCCATCTAGCTATCCATCATGTGTTTATGAAATACCAGAAATTCCTTCCACTTCACTACTGCCAACACTCTCTCTCTCTCTCTCTTTCTTTCTTGCAGAGTCTTCCTTGTTGGGAGACAGACAGCAAAATCAGCTGTGAGCAGACTCTGCAGAAAGGGGAGGGGCCTAAGACGGCCTGGACCCGCGAGCTCACCAATGACGGCGAGCTGATCCTGGTAAAGTTCCCCTATTATAACTGGATCCCTGATCTGTCAATCACCCAGTTCGTTATAACTACCTGCTGCTCATTCATAAAGTCTAGGCACAGGCTCCATTTGTGTTTTTCTTTTTGGGTCTCCCAATTTCCGTATCATGACAAATTAGATTAGCTAGATTAGATGTGTTCAGTCCTTACCTGCCCGTAACACCTCCTCCTTCTTCACGTCACAGTCTCCCAGTGAACAGAAACATTGGAGGAGGAATCTATCGAGAGAGGCTTAGCTGGAAATCTCATCCCATAGCATCTCATGTAGCCAGTCCTTCTAGATCAGGGAGGGAATGGAGTCGAGAGGGAAGTTCATGATTGACCTGTCTGCCGTAGCCATGTGTGCGAGTGCAGGCTATCAAATAAACATCCATAAAATGTCTGACGGAACACAACCGGTCCAACCAGATATCACACACCCCCATTCCGTCCAATCATATTTCTACCTGTTCGTCTCATGATTTTTTTTGTGTTCACTTGACCGTCTTGTAGATTATCTGTGTCGAAAATATCTCTGCACCCCTCTCCCTCTCAGACCATGAGCGCGGACGACGTGGTGTGCACCCGAGTCTACGTTCGAGAGTGAAAGAGGGGGACGTCTCTCTCCATCCTTCCATCCCTCGCTCCTTCAACCCCCCTCGCCACTCACTCCACAGAGCCCCCTGCCGGGGTGGGCAAGGAGACAGCAGCACATAACGTCTAATTCTTCTCTCTCTGTCGGATACCATACTATGCCATCATCCAGTCTTCTTCACAGTATAGTTTTGTAAAGTCATCTGAAATTCTAGACTGTAACGTTAGTCACTTATCAGTCTGTCTGTCTGTCTGTCTGTCTGTCTGTCTGTCTGTCTGTCTGTCTGTCTGTCTGTCTGTCTGTCTGTCTGTCTGTCTGTCCGTCCGTCTTCTCAACTCCCCCAGTCACTTAGTGTGGTTGTAAACCTCAAAGTGTGTGTTCTTCGGTGAGTCGTTGTTTATGAGTGTCTTAGTGATGACCCATGCTTCTTGTAGGAGTGTATGCGTGTTAATGGAGTTGCCATGTGTGTGTTGTGTGTGTGTATGTGTGTGTGTGTGTGCGCGCGCTATATTTGTAGTTGTGTAAGCCTATCTGTGATGAGCTCTCCCAGTTTCAGGTCAGTTATTGTGCCTCAATTTCCTCTCCTTCGTTCATATCCCCTTTTTCTATCTCTCTCTGAAGTTTTATATTTATTATTACACTAGAGCCTGATATCATACTGTGGGTTTTACTTTGTGTCTCTTTTTTTTTTTATATATAAAATGTGATCATAGGGAATGACGTTTTCTATGGGATGACAATAAAGCACGTTATTGACTCCACTGATTGTGTCTTCTCTCTCTCTCTCTTTCTCTCTCTCTCTCTGTCTCTCTCTCTTTTTCTCTCTCTCTCTCTATCTCTCTAGCTTTATCGTTTCTGGAACAGACACACACACACACACACACACATTGCTACACAACTTATTTTAGACTTTCTCTCAGCTGTCTGCAACTAGAATAACTTGTCTGTCCCCTCCTCCTCCCCCCTGTGTCTCTCGCCCTCGCGCTTTTTCCGTCTTCCCATGACGCCCTTCTCTCTCGCTCTGTCAGTCACCGCTCTGGCTGGTCGCTCGCTCGCTCTTCCTCTCGTTCCTCACCGCACTGGCGTTGTGTTGCTCTCTAAACTTGCTCTCTCGCCCGCCGCAGTAACCACGATGCTGTCTCACTCCTCTTCACCTCGCTGTGTTCCTGTGGTTTTGCATAGAGAGGAAGCTATCCGTATTTCCCTAAGGGAATATGAAAAATAATGTCCTGATTATATATTTCCAAATGTTGGCATCAATCAAACACAAATTCTTCTCCGGAACATTTAGGTCAAAGTTCTCTAGACGTTTCTGTGACTTTAACACTAGTTGTTCCTCTAGCGCAACCAACACACCTGTTGTTATAACAGGATGACTTGATGGTGAATAATATAATGCTGAACTTGATGGACGCTGGACGGCAGGTTTGCTCGGGTGGCTGGACCGTGAACTGACCGACCGGCGAATAAGCAGAGAGGAAGGGTCAGTAGGCGGGTTCCACTGGCAGGAAATGCCAATGGGATTATAGGGTACATTTGATTGACAGCAGATGTGCTTAACAAGGAGTGAGCTCGTTAAGGGACCTGGAAATGTAGAGAGAACTGGAGAAAAAAACAGGAGCTGTGGTTCAAAGAAACGCACACACACACACACACACACACACAGACGGAGAAAGAGTGATAGTGAGGGCAGAGAGGTGTAGGCTACACTTTGAGAGGAATTCAGAAATGTTCAAACTGGCCCTTCTCTATGTGTCCCTCCCTGCAGCTGTGTGTAGTTACAGTGTGACCCCAATAAAGCCCCTCCTCTGCCTCCTCTTGCCCCAATAAAAGGGGTAAATAACTGCCCCTCCCTCCCTGTTTATTACCCCCTGGGGCAGTAAAAGGCAGCTGTCTGGCCCCCTCCAAAAACGCACAGCCTGCATCGGACCCCCGTAAAATGCACACACACACACGCACACGCACACACACGTTCACATACCGAGCCAAACAC
>NC_140243.1:16706827-16719327 GCF_949987555.1 Borostomias antarcticus | reverse complement strand
AACAAGTAAAGAGTACGCGAATAAAACATTGAAACAGGAGGGAGGATTGTCAAGGAAGTCTACTTAGTGAGGTGGAGCCAGGATTTGGAGAGTCTGTATTTGATTACTGAATAAATGAGGCACACTTTATCACCCCCACCCCCCTCCTCCTCCTCTTCATCTCTCCATTCCTCTCTTTTGACCAGTTCCAGGCAGCGGTCAGACCAACTCATACCAGACACAGTGATGTCATAGCTGGACATGCCATATCACTTCCCCATTGGATAGGGTGTTCTGTGGTGTGACTTGATTGGTTGTGGTAGACTGTGTGGTTTGGGGAGTGCTAGGAGCACACCTCATAAAACTGACTGGCCGCTGGTCTGGATTTATGACAGATGTGACACACACGCACGTGCGCACACACGCACAACAAAAAATCGAATAAATTGTTGTATGTGCAAGAGGTTATAAAAAAAAACCTTCACAATACAGCACCTTTTCAAAGAGGCAGAGAAAAAGTTGTGATCAGGACGACGAAGCCAGGCCAAGTTGCTGAAAGTAGCTGACTGTATAAAATATCATAACTGTAAAAATAAAAAAAACACATAGAAAAAGAATGCAAGCAGCTCTGCTGCCAACTCAGATGAACTTTAGAAGTGCCAGGAGACAGGAGGAAAACAGGCTGGTCTACTGCTAGACCTATACCGCTGCACAGGCCACAGATATTGTTGACCTGGATTTGTGATAGGTAAAACTTAACTGCTTCCAGCCACCAGCTATATATCACATCTACATGCTGTAGTAGCTCATTCAGTCATGTCTGTATGTAAGTCATGACATATGTAAAGATAAATAGACACTTGGCGGTATCTCACACCTTACACTCCCTGTCGGTGGGACGTTTATCACCAGCCTCTATCTGACAGCTCGGGTTATCAAGTTACAGCTGCGACGCAAGACACAATGGATATTTATGACATCTGAAATGTTTGACTGACACACAGCGTATTCTACACACTGATGTCTATGGTGTAACAGACAGCATGTGCTCTCTTGCATAGCTTGGCTCAACATCTGACAGTAATTTGCCGTGTGCATATCTGAGCTATAAGCCTGACAATGGTGTGCGACGGCACAGCGTGTGGTTCTACCTCTCTGGAGGAATCTCAGGCGATGTAGGTGGGTGCTTGCGTGTGAGCTCGCGAGCTGGCGTTATTGCATAAGGCTGGGAATCATCGCTACTATGCTGCCAGTCTAGTTAACACCCACCCGCAAAGCAATGCTAATGTGGGAAACTGAGGGTGTGTGTGCTCGCGCACATGTGTGTGTGTGTGTGTGTGTGTGTGTTAACTTGCATGTGGCTGTGTGAACACACTGCAGACATGTTTTATGTGAACTTGAATGCAAAATGTCTATATATAGTACAAGTAGTGCACATGTGCACGTATGGTATGAGCTTATTGCAACCTATAATTGTGAGCAAATATATGAGTGTGAGCAAATATATGAGTGTAAAATGCACTACATGCAAATTGATATTTGTATGCTGGAATAAGTGTGTGTGTGTGTGTGTGTGTGTTTGTGTGTGTGTGTGTGTGTGTGTGTGTCTGTTGGTTTTAGTTGTTGCCCAAAACTCATCTGTATTTGATCACATGCGTTCTTTCCATTTACCTTCTCTCAAAGCCCTGAGGAGCAGAGCAGAGGAGAGAGGAGAAGAGGAGGGGAGAGAACAGCAGAGGAGAGAGGAGCAGAGCCCAGGAGAGAGGAGCAGAGGAGGGGAGAGAACAGCAGAGGAGAGGAGAGAACAGCAGAGGAGAGAGAAGCAGAGGAGAGAGAAGCAGAGGAGAGCAGAAGAACGGAGAAGAGAGGAACAGAGAGCAGAGCAGATGAAAGGAGAGGAGGTGATAGGAGAGGAGGTGATAGGAGAGGAAGAGGAGAGGAGGTGAGAGGAGAGGAGGTGAGAGGAAAGGAGAGGAGGTGATAGGAGAGGAGAGGAGGTGATAGGAGAGGAAGAGGAGAGGAGGTGAGAGGAGAGGAGAGGAGGTGAGAGGAGAGGAGGTGATAGGAGAGGAGAGGAGGTGAGAGGAGTGTTCTGGAAGGAGAAGATTGAGGAGGAGCAGACACATAATGCTGAAATATTATCGCTAAAATATATAAGAGTCAGAAAAAAACCAGGAACCCTGCCAGAGTAACCTGGTTCATTGTATCATGTAATGAAGTTTGTGACAGCAGATCCACTCCTTTTTCTGTTAGAGTTCCAAGACTGGCAAAGTTCCCTCACCACAAACAGTCGTCTTGACATGTGACTGAGAGAGTTGATTTACGAGAAAAACCAAACATGCTTACCACCCAACCCAGAGGTGACACAGAGACTGTTGCCGTTAAGCATTGATTTAGGATCAGCTTCCACTCCCCCCAAAACCATCACCGTTAAGAGGAAATGCTCGGCGTGAGCAGACTGTAGTGCGGCTTCATCCCATCCATGGAGATATGTCCCTACATCCTCAGCCTGGCCCCTGGTATGGGTTAGAGCAGAGTGACACCTAGTGGTGACATACAGACACTGATCCTAGAGGTAACAATTTCAACACGCAATTGGACCTGGCGCCTTTGGACAGTCCACGAAACCGCAGGTACAATGGGTGACTGAAGTTTGATTCAATAGCACCATCTGGTGGACACTGAAGCAGTGCAATTTTTGCTAATCCGAGGGCCCAGGACCCCTAGGGGGCCTCAGTGCACTACAGAGGGCACTATTTCATACAATAATTTAGAATTTAAATTTTAGAATATAATTTAAAATGTTTGTACTTCTTTGTTAGGACAATTCTTGTTCTAAGGCTGAGATGAGAGTGGGCTAAGAGGGAATGAGTGAGAAATAAATTAGTGAGTCACAGTGGTATAAGAAGAGATCATGATGGTGGAATGAAGAGATAGAATAGGAGAGTGGAAGTGAATTCCCCTGTCCCTCTTACAAGCAAACACACATACGCACCATGGAAGCATTACACACACACACACACACTCTCACACACACACACAAGCACACACACACACACAAGCACACACACACACACAAGCACACACACACGCACACACATACACACACACACTCACACGCACACAAGCACACATACACACACACACACACAAGCACACACACACACAAGCACACACCCACACACACAAGCACACACACACGCACACACATACACACACACTCACACACGCACACAAGCACACACACACACACACAAGCACACACACACACACAAGCACACGCACACACATGCACACACACTCACGCACAAGCACACACACACACACACACACACAAGCACACACACACACACAAGCACACACACACACATGCACACACACGCACAAGCACACACACGCACAAGCACACACACACACAAACACACACACACACACACATACACACAAGCGCACACACACACACGCGCACGCGCAAAGCAATGGCAAACACAAATCCATCAAATAAACACCTCTCTTTCCACAACTACCATTAAAAGAAAGAGTATCTAGCCAGTACAGCTACAGCATGTTTGGAGAAACTGCCCTTTCTTCACAGTGGAAAAAGTTCTGATCAATCATGCTCATCCAGCAACGTAATTATAGGGAAATCTTCCTTTATCAAAACACATACAAAGAGAAGTCGCAAAATGGGGGAACTGTATATGAAAATTGAGATGGACGAGAGAGAGAGAGAGAGGTGGAGAGAGAGAGTGAATGTGGGTTTGAGGTTTTAAAATGTGAACCAGGCGCGCGCAGAGGAGTAGAGTTGGGTGGAGGGAAGCGGGAGAGCTGTTAGGCTACTGGAATAAAAGCGCTCTTTCATTTTGGAGTGAGCTAGGCTAGCTGGGGGATAGGCATGCAGACAGAACACTCAGAATCTGAGCGATAAAAAAGCAAGGGGGGGTTCATTTGAACATCATGTTGTTAGGGGACCAACATCATTGAGCCTGTTCTGAGAAGTTAGAGGAATGTAGCCTGTGGTAGCCTAATTTTTAAGAATATATAGTATATATATTTTAAAGCATGAGCCAAGTGGAATGCCACTCTCACTGATTGATTGACAGGATTTCTTTTTTGTGGAAGCACCAGAAATACGTAGCCTAGTTGGGAAGCTGTTACGCATTAGTGATGGTTAACGACCCTAAATGAGCTCTTGTTCGTCGGAACAGGTGTTTGGTTTTGAGTTGGAACTTGGAATCAGCGGAACGTATGTTGACATGGGTCATTAAGGTGCCAGTTCCTTAACGATAGCAAGTTCCAGAATTGCTTAAAGGGTGGGCTAAGCTGCTGTCAGTAAAACATAGTAGGCCTAGGCTACATCGCCTTTTTTCACCTTACCTCACACACGCCAGCAATGCCACTGCTACAACGTTTGAACGGATTTGACCGGTCCCTGGAGTTGAGTGCGAGCTGAAGGAGCGCGTGTGTGCGCCTTGTTATGCCGACGCGCAGTTAAACCAACTCGAGCGACTCTGCAAGAGAAAACACCTTCTCCATCTGTCCACGTCCCTCTCACAAATGGAGCTGCGCAAATACCTGCTGTTCCTGAAGTTTCTAGTCCTTCTCAAAGGTAAGACATAAATCGTTTTTCCCTTTAGTCATTCTTCATTTATACTCTGGATCTCCCATCTCGTAGCCCTCCAGCGAGATGATGAATGAATGATGAGCAGTTTCACCACAAACTTTACATCTAGCAAGTTGTTTTGCTATAATGGCCCATGGCCCATCTGCTAGTGTGCTTATACATAGCTACAGTTCAGGGGGTCTAAACCGTAGCCTTGGCTCTGGAAGCCGTCAGACCTCTGCTACATATAGCTGGGGTCTTCCTCTCTGGCATGTCTGCTCTACCTACAGCTGTTTCTCCGCTTCTTCTGCAGTGTCCAACTGGGCGATAGGGTCATTAACCTGGGCAGCTTCCTCAGCGGACACATGTCAAAGGGCTAATAGCTGCCAGGATTGATGTAGTGCTTCTCGGGGTCTCCAAACCCCTTCCTATATTATACTTGGGTAAAGTGACTTCCCAAAAGAAATTCCATTCCTTATTCCTGATGCGGAGAAAAGCCTATATGATGCATTTCGAAAGGACTGTCTAACTGGACAGACCTCAGGTTTATCAGCAGGCCTAGTATCCATCTCTACCACACAAATTCTCCATGATATCTGAGCTATAATAAAAACGACATTTCCGTTAAAGTCACGTAGACTTTGAGAACACTTTAAAGTCACGTACACTGTGAACAGTTAGTCCATCACATCCATTCCATTCTTCATGTTCCCTCTTGCATGAAACCTCCTTCACCAGCCCTGCTCTGCAGCAGGAAACCACAGAGGCCTACCATTGTAGTCAACCTAAAATGAGTGTTTAGATAGGCAATAAGCAGTCATTAAACTGCCATATTACAGTACAGTAGCTGTGAAAGGTAAAGAGATTCCAGCTTTCATGGCTTGATTAAACAAGGCATAGCCATGGTTGTGCATCACAGGGCGTGTTAAAACTTTAAGTGCTTCCTCTGAGGTTGTGAGGTAGATTATGGTTTTGATATCCCTACCTAAACACAAACAGACTCTGTCAAGCTGGTAGTTTACTGAATGTCGAGGTGTTTATGTCCGCCAATGTAAAATGCAGGTTAAATACTGTTTAAAACCATCTCAGCCTGTAACGTTGCCACCAGCACGGCGTTCTGTGGGTGCCCTGTCCAGGTGCTGAGGGAGGAATGAGGACTACATCGAGTAAATTACCTTCCACTTCCCACAGTCAGACACTTTGTGGTTAACCTGCACGATGTACTTCATTACTTGTTTGAGTCAAGCATGTAGGGACCTTGTTTCATTGTATGACGTGTGTGTGTGTGTGTGTCCTTCGGGTCATGCTGGAGTACGTACTGTAGGTGTGAGCGTGTTTGTGTGTTTGATGTTGATGGCTTCTGCAGACCTCCAGTGTGGCGTCCCAGGACTGTTATGCTTAACTGAAATGTAGAACACAGGTGTGAGAGTGTGTGTATGTGTGTGTGTATGTGTGTACGTGTGTGTGTACATGTGTGTGTGGGTGTGTTTATGGGGACAGGGGAATTCCTATGCTCCCACTCTCTCTCCTCCCATTCTATCTCTTCCTCGTTACAATCCAGCTCTCCTGTCATCTACCATTCTCTCTCTCTCTCTCTCTCTCCCCCCTCTCCTCTCTATTTCAATATTTCTCAGTCTTTCTCTCCTCCTTCTCCTCCCCTTCTCACTCATCTGTTCATCCTCCCTCACATGTTTATTTCTCCTTAGCTGTTCGCGCTTTCTCCTTTCCTCTCCATCACTCTATTTCTTTCTCTCTCTCTCCCACTCTCTCTCCGCCCCCACGGCAACCCCCCCCCCCCCCCCGGGGAGCAGCAGTGATGAGAACAGAACAGGACATGATGGAGGGATGGTCTGGGAGAGGTGAAGAGAAGCAGAGAGGGAGGATGAGAGAGAGAGAGAGAGGGGGGGGGGTGGTGAGGAGGAGAAGCCTTGCAATTGAATCAGTACAAGATGTCAGAAACAGACCGACATGGAGACACCTTGACTGCGGTGGGTGGGACAGATGTGTGAGTCTCAGAGGTGACCTAGACGAGAGAGGAGGAAGATAAAAAATGAGAAAGAAGAAAGAGAAGTGGGGGAAAGGAGAGAGAAAGATGGAGAGAGTAGGAGAGTTTTATGACGTAAGCCAATTCAAAAGAGACATCAGGACCAGGTTCTGCACACTGTCACACAGGCATTTCTCTGCTACCTACGTAATAGTGTCAGCTTCACTGATACTCACACACACCCACACACACACACACATGCGCACATGCACACACACACACACACACACACACACACACACATGCTCACATACACACACACACACACACACACACACACACACACACACACACACACACACACACACACACACACACACATGCGAACACACACACACACACACACACACACACACACACACACACAGCACTGTCTTGACTTAAGTGTGTGGTTGTACACTCAGAAGAATCTGGACCCGGTTTGGAGGCGCAAATGTTTACAGTCAGTTGCCATGACGATTGCTGTTCTGACCCATAAACCCAAGATGGAACCATGAGAGGAGGAGGAGGAGGAGGAGAAAGACGAGGAGGAGGAGAGAGGAGGAGAGAGGAGGAGAAAGAGGGGGAGGAGAGAGAAGGAGGAGAGAGGAGGAGGAGAGAGGAGAAGGAGGATAGAGGAGGAAAGATAGGAGGAGGAGGAGGAGAGAGGTAGAGGAGAGAGGAGGAGGAGGTGAGAGAGGGGAGGAGGAGGAGAGAATAGAAGGGAATAGAATAGAAAATGTATTTGCCATACATAACCAGCGGGAGGAGGAGGAGGAGGAGGAAAAAGGGAGGTTTTATGTTGGGGGTAAGGGATATGATGAACATGGACAGAAGAGAATAAGAGATGGGGGGGGGGGGTGATCAGAGGAGCGGATGGCGTGGTGGTCTGCGGGTGAAGGGAAGAGATTAGAGAGAGAGAGAGAGAGAGAGAGGGGTGGACGGGCGGCTGTCTGGGGATGTGATGACTGAGAGGAGAGGGGCTGTGTGGTTTGGGTTTGGGAGATAGAGGGCGATGAGAGAGAAGGCAGACAGGATGATGAAGAGCGGTGGTTTGAGATCTGGGTGGAGGGTGAACGAGATGTGGGAGGATAAAGTGACCGAGGAAGAGGAGGAAGTCATGACGGGGGGTTGGGGTTCTGTTGCTGGAGCAGACGGGCCTCAAATTGAATTTAAACTTATGGGAGAGGCGAGTGTGAGAGCAGAGAGAGAGAGAACCATAAGTGAAGGGAGAAAAAGTTGAGGCGGCCGACTAGAAGCGTTGAGCTGAGTGGAGTTTGAGTTTGAGTCATGTCTGGCTGTCTAATGACAGTCATGGAGGAGGAAGGGACCTAACTATTACCCGCTCAAAACAACCTCCAACCCATATTCTGCTAGGAGAAGTAAAGAATGTTCTGGTAGAATTCGTTTGGAAGAAACTCCTCACACAGGAGCAGGATGACTATGTTGCTTATCCTTCTCCTATAGAGATGTGTCCGCTTACACAGAGGGTAAGAGGTCAAAGGTTAGAGCAGATTTATGGTTACATGACTGACCTGTGGCTCAAGTGGAAGGAGATAGAGAGAGAGAGAGAGAGAGAGAGTGGTAGAACGATGAGGAGGACGGTGAAAGTCTGATTATGAAGTTTGAGCAGGGGAGAGAGAGAGAGAGAGAGAGAGAGAGAGAAGTGAACAGGAGGAAGAATGAAGCTTTCAGAAGCAGTGAACATATCCAATTACCTTCAAGTCATGTTGAATCCCCCTGATTGTCCTGGCTTCTTGTGTGTGTGTGTGTGTGTGTGTGTGTGTGTGTGTGTGTGTGTGTGTGTGTGTGTGTGTGTGTGTGTGTGTGTGTGCACATGTGTGTGTGTGTGTGTGTGTGTACGCATGTGCGTGTGTGTGTGTGCGTGTGCGTACGTGTGTGTGTTTGTGTGAGAGAGAAAGAGGGAGAGAGTGGATTTGGCCCAGTCGGTGTATTGCCCCATGGTGACGGTGTGTTTATGCTGGCTCTCTAAGGTTCTGGTTCTGTTAGTGGTGTGGGGATTACTGCGTCCTGCTCATCTGAACCCTCACTCAGGAACACACTTTGATTCTGTACTACTGTACCACACAGCCAGACCCTATCCAGTACGGTACACACAGCAACAACATAACAAAGTGCAGCGTAGTGCTCAAATTAAAGTACCTTATTATTAACTATGTATAAATCTGGTAAATGGTTATTTCATAGCAAACATAGCAAACTTGATGGATGATTCTGTATGAAGTAGCTATGTAATTGCTGGTGGTAAGATGCTTAAAATACAACTTGTCATATAAATCATTAGTAACAGTACTGGTTGAAACTGAAATAGGTTGAAATTGGGCTGTAAAAATAGTACAAGGTGACCGAAATCTCTTTAGATTTACATGGCAACTCCTGCTCTCCCTTTTTGAATCGGAGCGCTGGTCAAGCTTTTTGGACCTCTCGGAGAGTCCGGTGTTTGTCCACATCTCTGCCTCTTGCTAAACGGACTCCTCATAAAGAGAGCTGTGTGGTGGTTTTTATTTTGACAGTTGGAACTAGTTTCCGTGTCTGTTTTCTTGGTCTTGCACTTCCCCAACGACCTGCCCTTCTTCCATTCCTTAAGCCTTACCTCGCCTTACCTCTCCTCTCTCTCTCTCTCTCTCTCTCTCTCTCCCTCTCTCTGCCTCCGTCTCCCTCTTTACTGTACTCTCTCTCTCTGTATAAAGGGCAGGTCTGTGTGTCATAACAGGGAGCTACTATGCTCCATGGTTTTTCTAACACGCCCTACCCCCTCCCTCCATCTCCCCCCTCTTCTCTCCCTCTCTTTTCCCCTAGACTGAACTCCCCTTCTTCCCCAGAGGTCACCTTTGGTCACTCTGTTTATCCCTGTTTTCACTCTCTCTCTCTCTCTCTCTCTCTCTCTCTCTCTCTCTATCTCTCTCTCATCCCTCTTAACTGAATCTGGGCAGAAAAGGGAACATAATAGTTACTCAGCTTGGATAATAACACCATGACAAGACAATGACCGTCTTTAAATGTCAGTACTGTATGTCGTCTGTTCATGATTTTCTGTCGTCCTATATATATTTTGAAGCAACTCTCTCTCTCAAATTCAATTCAAATTCAAATGAGCTTTATTGGCACGATAGGTGAAAAGAACCCACATTGCCAAAGCAGTACATAAAATCAATATTAAAAAAATCAACATTCAGATTATGTATAAATAAATAAATAAAAAGTGAGTGTGAGGGTATGTTATCTCTGACAGTGAAGGGTCTGGGTTGCTGCGAGTTCAGCTCCCATACCCAGACCTAGCCTCGCGGAGTGAGTATCAGTGATTATGTGATAGTAATTATGTGTTTATGTATAAAAACATAACATAACATACACAACAAAACATGAAGCTATATATCAACAATACAATCGAAAACATTTAACAATAGTTCAATTTATAATATAATAACATGGGGATCTCTCTCTCTCTCTCTCTCTCTCTCTCTCTCTCATCTCAGGGTTGTGTGAATGTTTCAACATCGACGTGAAGCGTCCGAGAATCTTCAGTGGTCCAGAGGAAGCTCTGTTTGGGTTCTCTGTGCTGCAGAACGACGCAGACGGAGAGAAATCGTAAGTCATCATCATCACCACATGCGTGTCTGGGTTCTTGTGGCCCTAGTCTGAAGGTTTTGGGGATAAGCCTTGTCATTCGTTTATTACTGCCCAAATCAGTGGCGCCCATTCATGTGGTCAGCCAATCAGTGGCGATGGGAGATTCTCCCAGACTACGTAAAACAACAACAACCTAGCAACCGCTCCGCCAAAGACGATTGTAAATAATAATAACACATTTTATTTGAGGACGCCTAAAGACAACAACGGTTGTTAACATATACTTTACTTGACGATGCCATATCCTCCCCCTGACATGATTGGCTGTATGATTCTGATGCAGAATGCTGGTTGGTGCTCCCTGGGATGGACCACCCAACAACAGGAAGGGAGACGTGTACAAGTGCATTGTGGGAGAGGAGAGGAACTCCAACTGTACCAAAGTGAACTTGGGTGAGAGGCCTAACAGGGCAGATGATGACACTTCCCACAGATCCACAACCTAACCTAACCTAACCTAACCTAACCTAACCTAACCTAACCTAACCTAACCTAACCTAACCTAACCTTCATCTCAACCTTCACAACCTAACCTAACCTAACCTAACCTAACCTAACCTAACCTAACCTAACCTTCATCTCAACCTTCACAACCTAACCTAACCTAACCTAACCTAACCTAACCTAACCTAACCTAACCTAACCTAACCTAACCTTCATCTCAACCTTCACAACCTAACCTAACCTAACCTAACCTAACCTAACCTAACCTAACCTAACCTAACCTAACCTAACCTTCATCTCAACCTTCACAACCTAACCTAACCTAACCTAACCTAACCTAACCTAACCTAACCTAACCTAACCTAACCTAACCTAACCTAACCTAACCTAACCTAACCTAACCTAAACTTCTTCTGAACCTTCACCCGACAGGTGAGACTGCTCTTCAGAACGTGTCCAAGAACCTGAAGAACTCCCACCTGGGCATGACCCTCAGCCCAGACTACCCTGATGGATTCCTGGTATGTGTGTTTGGGATAACTATGTGTGTGTGTCTGTGTGTGTGTGTGTTTCCAGAGCCTGATGATGGGATGTGGGTTTGTGGAGGTTGTGTTTGTGTTAAAGGTTTTTTGAATGAATCAGCTCGGTTGCATGTGTGTGTGGACATGACCATATGTGTTCAGAAATGTCCGGGGCACGTTGCTGACCGTGAATACAAACATACACTAGTGCGCACACACACACACAATACACACACTCACACATACACTACCATCCACGTTGTACTGGCTGTAGCTCTCTGATCTAGCTTGGTCCAGTTCCGAGGCCACTTTGGTTAAAAGGGAATTACTAGGTGAACGTGCCAGCAAGCCGCCCCTCCTGTGTGTGTGTGTGTGTGTGTGTGTGTGTGTCTGGCAGGACGTTGTTGCTACTTCGGGTGCAGAGTCATATCCAGTTCACTAACGCCAGCCCTCTCACCCTGTTTATGTGTTCATGTGTGTGTGTGTATGTGTGTGTGTGTTTGCGTTACCCCCTGCGGTCAGGGTCTATAATGGGATCGGAATGCGTCTCCAGCCCTTTGTAATGACAGGCCTACCAAAAGCCATAGCACCTCTCACTCTCTCCTCCGTCTCTCCATCATGTCATTCCTAATCCATCCCTCCTTCTCTCTCTCTCTATCTCTCTCACTGTCTGTCTCTCAGCTCTGACGGGGCCTTCCATAATGACAGGGCGTGCAAAATCAGTTTCTCTCTCTTTCCCTGTCCATTTTCACCTTCTCTCTCTCTCTCTCCCCCCCCTCTCTCTCTCTTTCCTTTGTCCCAGTGTGTACAATATGAACACTCTTCCTTTTATCTTTTGAGCTGCTCTCCTCTCTCCCCACAGTCTCCCGTTTCCATGCCTCTGCTTTCCTTTGGGTTTTAAAGCCAAATAAATAGCCTGCTTTGAAGACATAAATGTTTTTATGTGACTGCGTCCCTCCACCCCCCTCCAGCACAATCGAATGGAAATGACTTTACTGGTCTCTGGCGTTCCAGCTCTGCTAAACCACTCATGAAAACAGCCAGCACGTCAACAATAGTTTCACCCCCCCCCCCTCTCTCTCTCTCTCTCTCTCTCTCTCTCTCTCTCCCTCTCCCTCTCTCTCTCTGTTCCTTAACCACTGTTCTAGCCTTTTCCATGACCTACACTTTCTTCTCCCCTACTTCTTTACCCCGTCTTTCCCTCTCTCTGTCTCTCTCTCTCTCCCCTGCTTTCCCCCTTACTGTACGTCTGAGCCCTGCTCTACCTCAGTGGTGTTTA
>NC_140243.1:16654327-16701827 GCF_949987555.1 Borostomias antarcticus | reverse complement strand
GTATGCTGACACACGTGTGTAAAAGGACATGACAAACCGTGTGTCATCGGTGACCAACCCTGCTGGGCTGTAGTTGGGATGTGGGTCGGGTCCCTGACATCAACATCTGTATGTTGACTATGCTGTTGTGAAGCTCACACCCACTCTCCCTCTCAAACTAGTCGTTTTCTTAACGAAGCACTCCAAACTCTACATCATTTTAAGGCGGATGTTTATTCTAGATGTTTAGAAACGGTATTTTGTCCCTCCAATAACACTCGTCCTCCTTCTGTCCTCCTCACGTGCTCCTTCTGTCCTCCTCTCTCCTACTGGCTCCCCTCTCTCCTTCCCTCGGTTGTCCGTCCTCTCCTCTTCTCCTCTCTGTCATCCTCTCCTCCTCTCCTCTCCTCTCTGTCATCCTCTCCTCCTCTCCTCTTCTCTCCTCTCTGTCATCCTCTCCTCCTCTCCTCCTCTCCTCTCTGTCATCCTCTCCTCCTCTCCTCTCTGTCATCCTCTCCTCCTCTCCTCTCTGTCATCCTCTCCTCCTCTCCTCTTCTCCTCTCTGTCATCCTCTCCTCCTCTCCTCTCCTCTCTGTCATCCTCTCCTCCACTCCTCCTCTCCTCTCTGTCATCCTCTCCTCCTCTCCTCCTCTCCTCTCTGTCTTCCTCTCCTCCTCTCCTCCTCCTCTCCTCTCTGTCATCCTCTCCTCCTCCTCTCCTCTCTGTCATCCTCTCCGTCTCTCCTGCAGCACGGAGGCGTTCAGCCCGGAGCGGGGCGCCAGGGAGGGCGCCACCAAGGTGATGATTGTGGTGACGGACGGAGAGTCACATGACGGGGAGGAGCTACCAGAAGCTCTGGAGGAGTGCGAGAAGAGAAACATCACCAGATACGCCATTGCTGTGAGTGCACACACACAAACACACACACACACATACTCGCACGCATGCGCACACACACACACACACACACGCACGCACACACACACACACACACGCACACACACACACACACACACACACACACACACACACACACACACACACACACACACACACCATTTCACCAGCACAAAATAGAGCAAACCCATTGCAATCTAGATGGACCACAGCTGAAACAAAGCTCTTTTGAGTCTGCTTTGAAATAAAATCCCTCAAATTCCCAGAGTGCCGTGAGAGTGAACCCTCCTGACCACTCCGCCTCCAGCGCAGCCAGAGTAATGTTGCTGCCGCTCTGGAATAGAACCAGCAAGTCACCAAATGATCCCCTTTGGTCCCCTGAAATAACCCAGTGGCTAACAAAAACTTTTCTTCCTGCCCCACCCAACACACACACACGGCGGCTGGTGCTGTGGTTTTGGTGTTAGGGGGGGGGGGGGTAGAATCCAGTGGTTGTCTGGTGTGAGACCCCTCCCTGAGCCACAACAGACCGGCAGCCTGCGGAGCCACATGGAGGGACAGTGTCAGCCACCGAAATACTGAACATTCAAAGACTACGGTGACTAGTACAGGGAGGATAGGAGCTCTATAATCTATGGTGACTAGTACAGGGAGGATAGGAGCTCTATAATCTATGGTGACTAGTACAGGGAGGATAGGAGCTCTAGTCTGTGGTGACTAGTAAAGAGAAGATAGGAGCTTTAGTCTATGGTGACTAGTAAAGAGAAGATAGGAGCTCTATAATCTATGGTGACTAGTAAAGAGAAGATAGGAGCTCTATAATCTATGGTGACTAGTACAGTAAGGATAGGAGCTCTATAATCTATGTTGACTAGAACAGGTAGGACAGGAGGTCTATGGTGAATAGTACAGGGTCAAAGGAGGCTAAAATGTAAATCAGCCATTTGAAGTTCACACGTGTATGATCAGTAGCCAGTCTTATTGCTAGGAAGTGGTTGTAAAGATCCCCTGGCGTGGTCAGCTGTAGGTTCCCCGCAGAAATACGCTGGGGAACCTGAACTGTAGGCAGGTAGTCGACTCAGACTTGTGAATGAACTGGACTGTGCGTTCCTGGTGTTCTCATCCTCCTTCTGTCCTTCTCTCTACTCTCTCCTCCTGGCTCTCCTCTCTCCTTCTCTCTCCTCTTGGCTCTCCTCTCTCCTCCTCACTCTCCTCTCTCCTTCTCTCTCCTCTTGGCTCTCCTTCTCTCTCCTCTCTCCTCCTTTCTCTCCTCTATCCTTCTCTCTCCCCTTGGCTCTCCTCTCTCCTCTTGGCTCTCCTCTCTCCTTCTCTCTCCTTCTCTCCTTCTCTCTCTTTCTCTCTCCTCTTGGCTCTCCTCTCTCCTTCTCTCTCCTCTTGGCTCTCCTCTCTCCTTCTCTCTTCTCTCTCCTTCTCTCCTTCTCTCTCTTTCTCTCTCCTCTTGGCTCTCCTCTCTCCTTCTCTCTCCTTCTCTCTCCTTCTCTCTCCTTCTCTCCTTCTCTCTCCTTCTCTCTCCTCTCTCCTTCTCTCTTCTCTCTCCTTCTCTCTCCTCTCTTCTTCTCTCTCCTCTCTCCTCCTGGCTCTCCTCTCTCCTTCTCTCTCCTCTCTCCTTCTCTCTCCTCTCTCCTCTCTTCTCTCTGTGTCTCATGGGGAGTTCCCAGTCAGAGGACTGTAGGTTGACCCTGACATATGCAGAACATATGCTGGTCAAAGCTGCTCCTGGGGAGGCGAGGACAAAGAATGAAGACAGGGAGTTGAATGAGGAGGAAAGAGAGGAGGAGACAGTAGGAGAGAGAGGGAGAGAGAGAGAGAGAGAGAGAGAGAGAGAGGGAGAGAGAGAGAGGGAGAGAGAGAGAGTTTTTGGTGGATGTGTGTTTCCAGGAAATCTTGGCGATGACAGGTAATTTGTAGCCCTACGGTGGCCATGTTTTGATGTTTAGTGAGTGCTGCATGAATGCGAGTGTGTGTGTGTGTGTGTAATGTGTGTGTGTGTGTGTGTGTAATGTGTATGTGTGTGTGTGTTTGTGCACGTCCCAGGACAGAAAACAGCTCACGAGGGAAGCCAGAGCAATGAGATCTCAAAAAATAACAGCCATAGTCATGCGGTTGTCACAGTCTGTGTTTTACATATCAGGTTCGAGATTTAAAAAGAGATTTTACTGCTTAGCGGGGGAATACACAGGGGTGTGTGGGGGGAGACGCGTGTGTGTGTTTGATGTGTGTGTGTGTGTGAGTGTGTGTGTGTGTGTGTGTGTGTGTGTGTGTGTGTGTGTGTGAGCCTGCGTGCGTGCGTGTGTGTGAGCACTCCCTTCTCTGCATTCTCTGCATGTGCAATGGCCAAAATGTCTTCAAACTACAGTTTGAACATGTACCGTATATTTTGACTACTTTGCCTCCTCTCTCTCTCTCCCTCGATCTCTCTCTTCATCTCTCTCTCTTTGTCGGTGAGCATGTGGAGAGACCAGCAGCAGCTGGCAAGACCAGGCGGAATTTCTCTGCTTCTATAACATCTCCTTGTACATATTTATACGGTGGTTCCTTTCTCAGGACACGTTACACCTCTCCGTGCCCCCCTCCCTCTGTGCCCTTTGAAAACAGAGGATTTCCTTAGTTAGCTTGGCAGACAGAGTCACAGGGGGAGATTCATGGAATTGGATTTCTGATGGAATTTGCTCATTTGTATTGCAGGCATTAAGACCTGGGGCCGGTTGCACAAAACATCTTAAGTTTTCCCCTTAAGTATGACCCTTAAGGGTTAATTTCCCCTTAGTTAAGGGAATTACTTAAGGGTGTTGCACAGAATCCCTTACAAGGTTTCCTTAGCTAAGGAGAAACGTTAAGCGTTAGACCAAGATAAGTGAGGGACATCTTAAGGAAACCATAAGGGAAATACTTAAGGGTGTTTGTGCAACAGATTTTATTTTAAGGAACTTAAGGGAAATATTAACTTAAGGTGTTTTGTGCAACCGGCCCCTGGATACATCTCCTGAATCATCTCCAAACTCCGCTGGCTAATGTAAGCCTTCAGGCTCCCAGTCCCCATTGTATGTGGGGGGAGTTGGCCCTGTCTCTCTCTCTCTCTCTCTCTCTCTCTCTCTCTCTCTCTCTCTCTCTCTCTCTCTCTCTCTCTCTCTCTCTTCTCAGATATGGGATATCTCTTTCTTCTCTGGAAGAACATGGAGGAGTAGTTGGCCTGATACACGCCGCAGTGTCTGTTAATCGTCTCTATCTTTGTCTGTTTCTGTCTTTTCACTTTTCAATAACTTTGTATCTCTAGTACTTTTGACTCTGTTGGTCGACTGTTCATGAACCTCTTTCTGGAAATCTATATATCTCTCACTCCCTCTCCTTCCCTCCCTCTCTCTCTCCCTCCCTCCCTCCCTCCAGGTGCTGGGCCACTACATCCGCAGGCAGCAGGACCCAGAGACCTTCATCAGTGAGATCAAGTATATCGCCAGCGACCCGGACGACAAGTACTTCTTCAACGTGACAGACGAGGCGGCGCTCAACGATATCGTGGACGCCCTGGGGGACCGCATCTTCAGCCTGGAGGGTGAGCGATGGAGAGAGGGAGGGAGAGAGGGGGAAGGGAGGGAGAGAGGGAGGGACTGAGGGAGGGATGGTGGGATGGAGGGAGGGACGGGTGGAGGTGAGGGAGGGAGGGAAGGAAGGATGGAGGGATGGAAGTGAGGGAGGGAGAATGGGAGGGAGAGAAGGAGGGAGGGAGGGATGGAGGTGAGGGAGGCATGGAGGGAGGGAGGGAGAGATGGAGGGAGGGAGGGATGGAGGTAAGGGAGGGAGGATGGGAGGGATGGAGGGAGGGATGGAGGTGAGGGAGGGAGGGATGGAGGTGAGGGATAGAGGGAGGGAGAGATGGAGGGATGGAGGTGAGGGAGGGAGAGAGGGAGGGAGGGAGGTGAGGGAGGGATGGAGGGAGGATGGGAGGGAGGGACAGGTGGAGGGGAGGGAGGGAAGGAGGGAGGGAGAGATGGAGGGAGGGAGGGATGGAGGTGAGGATAGAGGGAGGGAGGGAGAGATGGAGGAATGGAGGTGAGGAAGGGAGAGAGGGAGGGAGGGATGATGGAGGTGAGGGAGGATGGGAGGGAGGGACAGGTGGAGGTGAGGGACTAGAGAGGGAGGGAGGGATGGAGGTGAGGGAGGATGGGAGGGAGGGACAGGTGGAGGTGAGGGATACAGGGAGGGAGGCAGAGGATGACAGGGGAAAGACTGGGAGGAAGTGAAGTCGTGCTTCAGGACAGGAAAGGGGGAACAGGATGGCTCCATCTTGAGTCCTGCCGGGGAGAGGGTGAGGAGAGGATGGGCGTCTCTCCCTCGGAGGGGCAGGAGGAAGGAGGAGGGGTGCGTCTGGGAACCATGGAGGAAGGCAGGGAGAAGTGTGCCAGCCCATTACGTCTGTAGGGAGGTGAGGGAGGGAAGGGAGAGGAGGATACCGCCACTATCTGGGAGAGAGTGAGAGAGAGAGAGGAGAGAGAGAGAGAGAAAGCGAGAAAGCGCTACAGGGTATATGGTGTCGTAGATCATGTGCTGTCGAGAGGAAAGAAGGGGAGCAGTGAAGAAAGAAAGAAAGAAAGAAAGAAAGAAAGAAAGCCGGTGTGTGTGTGTCTGTCACGCGTGCCTGTGGGTACTGTTGTGACTGTAGAGAATGTGGACACCCCCGAGGAAATCGATTTATCTATCCACTGTTCGGCTCCCCCCTCAGAAAAGATCTCAGCAGCCACCCCGCCGCCCTCGTCAACCCCGGGAGCACCACACCCCAGAAACATGGCTGGCTAGGGAAGCGCAGGGAGCCGGCACTGAAGGGTCGGGGGTTCGAATGGGACAGGGACAGGGTCATGCAGGGGCAGAGAACTGTACTAAACCTCTCAGTCATTTTTGGAAGGATGGATACAGTGTTAACGCTGTGATGTTGGGCTATATGTGACGTTGTGTCACACCTGTGATGTTGGGTTGGGTGTGATGTTGAGTCACACCTGTGATGTTGGGTTGGGTGTGATGTTGAGTCACACCTGTGATGTTGGGTGGGTGTGATGTTGAGTCACACCTGTGATGTTGGGTGGGTGTGACGTTGTGTCACACCTGTGATGTTGGGTTAGGTGTGATGTTGAGTCACACCTGTGATGTTGGGTTGGGTGTGATGTTGTGTCACACCTGTGATGTTGGGTTGGGGTGTGATGTAGTGTCACACCTGTGATGTTGGGTTGGGTGTGATGTAGTTTCACACCTGTGATATTGGGTTAGGTGTGATGTTGAGTCACAACTGTGATGTTGGGTTGGGTGTGATGTTGAGTCACACCTGTGATGTTGGGTGGGTGTGATGTTGAGTCACACCTGTGATGTTGGGTTGGGTGTGATGTTGAGTCACACCTGTGATATTGGGTTAGGTGTGATGTTGAGTCACACCTGTGATGTTGGGTTGGGTGTGATGTTGAGTCACACCTGTGATGTTGGGTTGGGTGTGATGTTGAGTCACACCTGTGATGTTGGGTTGGGTGTGATGTTGTGTCACACCTGTGATGTTGGGTTGGGTGTGATGTTGAGTCACACCTGTGATGTTGGGTTGGGTGTGATGTTGTGTCACACCTGTGATGTTGGGTTGGGTGTGATGTTGAGTCACACCTGTGATGTTGGTTGGGTGTGATGTTGAGTCACACCTGTGATGTTGGGTTGGGTGTGATGTAGTGTCACACCTGTGATGTTGGGTTGGGTGTGATGTTGAGTCACACCTGGGATGTTGGGTTGGGTGTGATGTTGAGTCACACCTTTGATGTTGAGTCACACCTGGGATGTTGGGTGGGTGTGATGTTGAGTCACACCTGTGATATTGGGTTAGGTGTGATGTTGAGTCACACCTGTGATGTTGGGTTGGGTGTGATGTTGAGTCACACCTGTGATGTTGGGTTAGGTGTGATGTTGAGTCACACCTGTGATGTTGGGTGGGTGTGATGTTGAGTCACACCTGTGATGTTGGGTTGGGTGTGATGTTGAGTCACACCTGTGATGTTGGGTTGGGTGTGATGTTGAGTCACACCTGTGATGTTGGGTGGGTGTGATGTTGAGTCACACCTGTGATGTTGGGTTGGGTGTGATGTTGAGTCACACCTGTGATGTTGGGTTGGGTGTGATGTTGAGTCACACCTGTGATGTTGGGTGGGTGTGATGTTGAGTCACACCTGTGATGTTGGGTTGGGTGTGATGTTGAGTCACACCTGTGATGTTGGGTTGGGTGTGATGTTGAGTCACACCTGTGATGTTGGGTTGGGTGTGATGTTGAGTCACACCTGTGATGTTAGGTTGGGTGTGATGTTGTGTCCATTACGTCACCACAGGAACCCTGGGATTCAACGAGAGCTCCTTCATGATGGAGATGTCTCAGATCGGCTTCTCCACACACGCGCTGGATGTAAGTTCCACCTGATGTGTGTGTGTCTGTGTGTGTATGTGTCTGTGTGTGTGTGTGTGTGTCTGTGTATGTATGTATCCATCTGTCTGTTTCTGTGCTTGTCTGTGCTAGTGTATATAATATATTGTACACACATACAGGGCCTATAAAAAGTATTCATCCCTCTCTGACTTTTTCAAATTTTATTGTGTTACAACAAGGAATCAACATGGATATTGTTGTGTATTGACTGGCTTAGTTATCCCTAGTAGCCGAAGTCCCGCCCCCTTGTCTGATATGACGTGCATACATTATTGTAAGGAAGTTCTGAGTTTACCACTAAAGTGATTCCATGTGCTATTATTCTTGGTCTCGTGTCTATCATATAATAGTTGTTATACCAAGTTAAATACGAGTATACAACAGATATAATTTAGTTTTTTTGTCAATGATAAACAGAAAGTACTCAATAATGTCAAAGTGGAAAAAAAACAGAAAAAAGAAAGAAAATAATTGATTCCATAAGTCCCCCCCCCCCCCCAGTTGGCCATTGGCAGGACTTACAGCAGCTGTTAAGTCTATTTGGGTTGTGATTGTTAAACTTCAATCAGCTTTTGGACGCAGCAATCGCCCCATTCTTCTATGCAAAGTTGCTAAAGGTCCACTGATTGGGCGCCATTGGTTAACAGCAAATGTTAAGTCTTGCCACAGATTCTCAGTTGGATTTAGTTCTGAGCTTTGACTGGGCCATACCAGGATGTTGACTCCAGTGTGGCTTTGGCTGTACTGTATGTCCTGGGTCATTGTCCTGCTGTCCTTCTCCCAAGTCCCAGGTCTCTTGTAGACTGCAGCAGGTTTTCTGTCAGAATTTCTCTGTCTTCTCTGTTTGCTCCTTTCATTTTGCCCTCTATCCTTGTGAGTTTTCTAGTCCCCGCTGTAGCTTGCGCTAAACATTATGCTTTAGTGTTGACGCCAAGTTTGATTCTACTCTCATCAGACCGTAGCATCTTCTTCCACTAGGTCTCAGTCTCCCTCATGCCTTTGGGCAACCGAGATTTTATCAGAACTCATTGAACCAATAGTGTGACAACTGAAGAAAGAAAGAATTGATTGTGCACAAGCTTATTTACTGTAGGTTTTTCACAGCAAAGCGGGATGAATACTTATGTAATAACTATTTACTCTTTTTAATTTCTAATTAATTTAGGAAAATATTTAATTTCCTTTTTTTTTTATTATAGATATGTTTATCAGTGACAAATAACGAAATTAAATCAATTTTGATTCCATATTGTAACACAATGAAATGTGAAAAGGTCCAAGTGGGGTGAATACTTATCATAGGCACTGTACTGTACATGCCACTCAAGCCCTCTATATCTACGTATCTCATTCTACGTTATTTAACATTAGGGTTATTCACCCCTGGCTTCCCCTCCTGTCTGGCTGTGTGTGTGTAAGGATGGGATCCTGTTTGGGATGGTGGGGGCGTACGACTGGGACGGCGGGGTGCTGAAGGAGGGGACGAACGGCCGCATCATGCCCTCCAGAGAGGCCTTTGAGTCAGAGTTCCCCTTGGAGCTCAAAAACCATGCTGCGTACCTAGGTACCCATACCTCACACTCAGAACCCACACTGCATACCTAGGTACCCATACCTCACACTCAGAACCCACACTGCGTACCTAGGTACCCATACCTCACACTCAGAACCCACACTGCATACCTAGGTACCCATACCTCACACTCAGAACCCACACTGCATACCTAGGTACCCATACCTCACACTCAGAACCCACACTGCATATCTAGGTACCCATACCTCACACTCAGAACCCACGCTGCATATCTAGGTACCCATACCTCACACTCAGAACCCACACTGCATACCTAGGTACCCATACCTCACACTCAGAACCCACGCTGCATATCTAGGTACCCATACCTCACACTCAGAACCCATATCTGCATATCTAGGTACCCATACTGTACCTCACACTCAGAAACCACACTGTAAATCTAGGTATACTGTACCATGCAGATGCACTGTTACATTCTGTCTCTGCCCGTCTTACGTTAACTAAAGCTGCATTTGTTTCACATTACAAACACAAGACCTGAAACTGAATGTGCGTGTGTGTCCGTGTGTGCGTGTGTATGTGTGCGTGTGTCTGTGGGTACTAGGTTACACAGTGTCCTCGGTGGTGGTGGGTGACTGGAAGAGGCTGTATGTGGCCGGAGCACCCAGATTCAAACACACAGGCAAGGTCATCCTGTTTGAGCTCGGCGACAATGCTGAAGTGGACATATCCCAGGCCCTCAACGGAGAACAGGTACCTGCCTGCCGTGCCTCTCTATGTTACAGTGTGCGCTGTACTGTAAACTCACTAAAACTTCACTGTGTAAACTGAACTCCTGGAGAAAACCACCGGAACAATAAACAAGATCAAGAAGAAAAGGAGCTTGCTGCTCCACCGCATTTTACTGTGCAAACCTTAAAACAAGACCTCCACCTACTGGCAGTGAAGGGAAATTTCATTTTGACGTCGGGAATACTAAACCTTGAGCATGGTTACCTGTCTTTAAAGTACTACTTCCTCTTTCTCCTGTCTCTTTCTTTGTGCGCCTGTGTGTGTGTGTCTGTGTGTGTGGGTGTACGCGTGTGTGTGTGTCTGTGTGTGTGTGTGTGTGTACGCGTGTGTGTCTGTGTGTGTGTGTGTGTACGCGTGTGTGTCTGTGTGTGTGTGCACGCATGTGTGTGTGTGTCTACGTGTGTGTCCGCGCGTGTGTGTGTGTGCTTATGTGTGTGTGTGTGCGTGTGTAGATAGGGTCGTATTTCGGCAGCGAGGTGTGTGGGGTGGACGTGGACCAGGACGGCATCACTGACGTGCTCCTGGTGGCCGCGCCCATGTTCCTGGGGGCGGGGAACAAGGAGGCGGGCCGAGTCTACATGTACACGCTGAGCGGGGTGAGTCTGCATGTACACGCTGAGCGGGGTGAGTCTACACGCTGAGCGGGGTGAGTCTACACGCTGAGTGGGGTGAGTCTGCATGTACACACTAAGCGGGGTGAGTCTACATGTACACGCTGAGCGGGGTGAGTCTGCATGTACACGCTGAGCGGGGTGAGTCTACTCGCTGAGCGGGGTGAGTCTACACGCTGAGTGGGGTGAGTCTACACGCTGAGTGGGGTGAGTCTACACGCTGAGCGGGGAGAGTCTACATGTACACGCTGAGCGGGGAGAGTCTACACGCTGAGCGGGGTGAGTCTACACGCTGAGTGTGGTGAGTCTACACGCTGAGCGGGGTGAGTCTACACGCTGAGCGGGGAGAGTCTACACGCTGAGTGGGGTGAGTCTACATGTACACGCTGAGCGGGGTGAGTCTACATGTACACGCTGAGCGGGGTGAGTCTACACGCTGAGTGGGGTGAGTCTACACGCTGAGCGTGGTGAGTCTACATGTACACGCTGAGCGGGGTGAGGCGTCCCCTTGTGCTGCTGTGCGCTGTGTTGTGCTGCTGTGCGCTGTGTTGTGCTGCTGTGTGTTGTGTTGTGTTGTCTGATGTCATGTACGTTACGTCGTGACACAACAACACGGACGGCGTTAACTTTTATCTGCTGTTTTTTGCCTCATACCTGTTTCTCTCCTCTTCTTCCATTCTTCTACCTTCTCTCTCCTCTACCCCCCCCTCCCTCCCCCTCCCACCCCCTCCCAACCCCCCTCTGGTTCTTAGGAGGAGGAGTTCGTTCCTAACGGGACTCTCCAGGCGGAAGCTAGGGCCCAGGATGCCAGGTTTGGCTACGCCCTGGCCGCCGCCCCGGACCTCAACCACGACGGCTTCACCGACGTGCTGGTGGGCGCGCCGCTGGAGGACGACCACACGGGGGCGATATACATCTACCACGGCCAGGGCATCTACATCACCCCCATATACAAACAGGTAGACAGGACTACATCCACATTATAACTGCTTACTATATTATAACCTACTAGAGACTTCAATCCAGGCCACTGTTTGTTACAGGGAGCTCAGATAAACTCAGTTTTAACATACTATGTCCCTCCCCCGCCCTCTCTCTCTCCCTCTCTCACGACCCCTCTCTTTCTACTTTCTTTCCCTCTCTTTCTCTCTCTCCCGCTCTCTCTCTCCCCCTCTCTCTCTTTCTCTCCCTCTCTCTCTCCCTCTCTCTCTTCCTCTCTCTCTCTCCCTCTCTCCCTCTCTCCCCCTCTCTCCCTCCCTCTCTCCCTCTCTCTCTCTCTTTCTCTCTCCCTGGGAGCAGCGTATCCCTGGCTCGTCTCTGTCCCCGTTGCTGCAGTACTTCGGCCGCAGCGTGAGCGCGCGTCTGGACCTGGACGGAGACGGCCTGCTGGACATTGCGGTGGGGGCGCAGGGCAGCGCCGTGCTGCTCAGGTGACCAGGAGGAGGGAGGAGGGAGGGAGGAGGAGGAAGGGAGGAGGAGGAAGGGAGGAGGGAGGGAGGAGGGAGGGAGAACGGAGGAGGGAGGGAGGAGGAGGGAGGAGGAGGGAGGAGGGAGGGAGAAGGGAGCAGGGAGGGAGGGGGGAGGAGGGAGGGAGGAGGAGGGAGGGAGGAAGGTCGAGAGAGGGGAGCGAAGAGTAGAGAGAAGAATAGAGGAGAAGAGGGAGTCCGGCATTGTTGCTCGGGCGACTGTCTGTCTGTCTTTCGGGGGCCGATGCTAGGAACAGACCCCTTAGGGGGGCTCAGCCCCTAATGAGAACGTGCCACTAATTCCATCAAATACACCGATTTTAATCATTGCATATTTTAATGAGTTTGCCTACCCGATTGTAATCTTGTGAAATCTTGTAAAGGAGAACCCTAACCGATAGAACTACAACCAGATACTTTCTACAGTAAATCACAGTAATAACGACCAATTTGACCCAACGTTCTCTGTCAGAACATTCAGCAATTTTATTTGCTAACAAAGTTAAAGTCCCAATGATTGTCACACACCCGACCTGAGGATGGTGAAATTAGTTCTCCGCATTTGACCCATCCCCTGGGGGAGCGGTGCCGCGCTCGGGAATCATTTGGTGATTTAACCCCCTAATTCCAACCCTTGCTAACGTCTCAACTTACTTGTGTTTTTAATGTGCCACCATGAAACTCACTACCTGCTGCTTGAGCGCCCTTAAAATGAGTCTAACTTCGCCAATGCTCTCCTTTGAGATGTGTTATGGGGTTATGGGGTCATGAAAGGCACTATATAAATTAAAGTTATTATTATTTATTATTATTTGTGTGCTCTGCTGTGTCCAGCTCTCGCAGCATCGTCCAGATCAACGTGAGCCTGTCCTTCCAGCCTCACTCCATCAACGTCATCCAGAAGACGTGTCAGAGGGGGGGGAGGGACTCAGCCTGCCTCAACGCCACCGCCTGCTTCCTGGCTCTCTCCCGTTCGCCTGGGACGCACAGCAACAGCTTCGGTAAAACGCGCTCCCCATACTCTGTATGCCACTGTCCTACACCCCCACCCTCTCTCCATCATCCTCCCAAACCTGTATCCATTCACCCTCTACCCCCGTCAACCCCAAATCCATCCCTCACCCCCCCATCACTGTCCTGATGATCTATGGTCCTGTCTCACTACACAGTAGTGGGTCTAGTCATTGATTTAGTGAGTGATGAGTACAGGAGCAGAAACTCATTGATGATGTAATGTGACACAACAAAAAATCTCCCCCTCCAAGAGTTGTGGGTGTCGGCCATGCTGGATGACAGGAAGTTGTCAGCGAGGGCCCTGTTTGACGATAGCTCCCTGAGGCAGACTCAGCTGGGGGTCAGAGTTCACACGGGAGAGAGCCTCTGCTACAACCTGCCCTTCCACGTCTATGTGAGTCACACGCACATGCACGCCCGCACACACGCCCGCACGCACACTCACACACACTCACATCTAATGCACTGTACACACACAAGATCACATTCCCTTTTTTCGGGCTGACCTCTGCTCTGGTCTCTACAGGACACAGCAGACTACATCCGTCCAATCAGCTTCTCCCTACGCTTCAAGATCAACGACACAGAGAGCGGCCCGGTGCTGGACGAGGGCTGGCCGACCACGGTCAAGAGATCTGTGAGTGGACACGCCTGTCCGTCTATCTCTCTGTCAGTGTCCCTCTGTCAGTCTGACCCACCGTCTTTGTCTTTCTGTCTGTCTGAGTCGCACGCTGATATTACAGTGTCCCCATTTACTTCTCTCCAACCGCCCTCCTCCAGATCCCTTTCTTCAAAGACTGTGGTGAGGATGATGTGTGTATGACCGACCTTGTGCTCCAGGCTCATATGGATATCTCCGGCACGCGGTAGGACTCCCCCCCCCCCAGGCCTCAGTCCACAAAACACAACGCACAACACATGCTCTGACACTTGGCTCTCGGTATCACCGTATTCATGTCATATTGAGTAGTATTGTGTTGTTGTTGTTGTTGTTGTTGTTGTTAAATGTTGCTCTCCTCCTCCAGACAACAGCCCTATGTGATCCGCAGTCCTCGAAGGCGATTGGCCGTGGAGGTCCAGCTGCAGAACAGGCTGGAGAACGCCTATAACACCAGTCTGACGCTGCACTACTCACACAACCTGCACTTCTCCAGCCTCAGCATACGGGTATAACGCACACACACACACACACACACACAAACACACACACACACACACACACACAAACACACACCACATACCACACAAATACACACACACACATACACACCACACACATACACACACCACACCACACACATACACACACACACACACACACTCTCACACCACACATGCACGCGCACACACTCTCACTCGCACACACTCAGGCTTATAACATCGACCTTCTCTTCTCTCTCTCTCTCTCTGTCTCTCTCTCTGCAGGAGGATGCCCAGTTTAAGATTGAGTGCACAGCCCTCAGCAACAACAGCCATTCCTGCAACGTTAGCTACCCAGTGTTCCGCTCCCAGTCCAAGGTCTGTCCCCAGGGGGAGAATTGGTCCTCAATTGATTTTATCTGGTTAAATAAAGGTCAAATAAAATAAAAGGACTGTGCATCACGGCCCCCATCCACGGCCCTGGGCTGTCTCGTTGTTTCTCTCACAACCTTTTGTATCACCGCGTCTCCTCTCTCTCTCCCTCTCTCTCTCCCTCTCTCTCTCTCTCTCTCTCTCTCTCCCTCTCTCTCTCTCTCTCTCCCTCTCTCCCTCTCTCCCTGTGTAGGTGAACTTCATGTTGGAGTTTGAGTTCAGCTGTACTCAGTTGCTCAGTAAAGTGCAGATGAAACTCCTGGCCGCCAGGTACTGAGCACATCAGCGGCGCCACAGAGTCTCGCGCAACACGACTGTTCGTCCGTGCGTACGCCACGGTCAGCTGGTGATCGGTTGTCTTTTCCCCTGGTGTGTGTGCGCGTGTGTGTGTGTGTGTGTAGTGACAGCGTTGAGAGAGAGGCTACGCTAGGAGACAACAACGTTCAGCTCCAGACTATTGTTCAGTACGAACCAGACCTGTTCATCAGCAGGTAGGTCTGTAGCAGAGTTCACCTTCCCACGCTAACGCCGCTTAGATCATCACAAAGAGCCAGTCCAGACTAGTCTTAGATAGTCTGTTGTTCTGTTTTAGATTAGCCTGATGCTCTTTCTTTCTCTCCCCGAAGTGACTCTAATCTGAACCGCTATGAGGTCCACCCAACCAGGACACTGTCAGAGGCCATCGGGCCCGAGTTCCAAACACATTTCAGGGTAATGGGTTTAACAGACATGTACACACACATCAACAAGATAGATTCTTTATTTATCTTTACATGAAATGTAATTTTCATGTGTGTACAGTGCTGCACATAATACAAACCCATTATGATACAATCCCCACATCACTACTACTGTTGACTACGCAGAAGCATTAATGCGTGTGTGTGTGTGTGTGTGTGTGCGTAGCTGCAGAATCTGGGCTGTTACTCGGTGAGTAATCTGGAGCTGAGGCTGAGTCTGCCCTCAGTAGCAGCAGGAGACAGAGTCTTCATGACCGTCACAGACATCTTCTCATACAACGTAAGTATTGTGTGTGTGTGTGCTGACGCGGGAGCAGGGTTGTGTGTGTGTGTGTGTGTATGTGTGAGGGGTGTGTGTGTGTGTGTGTGTGTGTGTGTGTGTGTGTGTGTGTGTGTGTGTGAGGGGTGTGTGCTTACGCGGGAGCAGGGTTGTGTGTGTGTGTGTGTGTGTGTGAGGGGTGTGTGTGTGTGTGTGTGTGTGAGGGGTGTGTGCTTACGCGGGAGCAGGGATGTGTGTGTGTGTGTGTGTGTGTGTGAGGGGTGTGTGTGTGTGTGTGTGTGTGTGTGTGTGTGTGTGTGTGTGTGTGAGGGGTGTGTGCTTACGCAGGAGCAGGGTTGTGTTTGTGTGTGTGTGTGTGTGTGTGTGTGTGTATGTGTGTGTGTGTGTGTGCATGTGTGTGTGTGTGTGTGTGAGAGAGAGTGTGTGTGTGTGTGTGAGGGGTGTGTGGTTACGTGGGAGCAGGGTTGTGTATGTGTGTGTGTGTGTGTGTGTGTGTGTGTGTGAGGGGTGTGTGTGTGTGTGTGTGTGTGTGTACGTGTGTGTGTGTGTGTGTGAGGGGTGTGTGTATGTGTGTGTGTGTGTGTGTGAGGGCAGTGTGCTGACGCCGGAGCAGGGTTGTGTGTGTGTGTGTGTGTGTGTGTGTGAGGGGTGTGTGTGTGTGTGTGAGGGGTGTGTGCTTACGCGGGAGCAGGGATGTGTGGGTGTGTCTCTGTATCCACATTTCATGCGTGTGTTACTATGTTCCCAGCAAGGTTATAATAGTTTTGCGTTTTTCATTTGTTTTTATTTTTTTATATCGTTTTAACTTTTTGTTTTCAATTTCAGTTTAGTTTTAATTCGTTTTTAAAGCAGGTTTGCTAGTTTAGTTTCTATTTTTTGAAAATGCTTAGTTTTAGTTTAGTTTGTATTACTTTCAGTATTAGACTATCCTGATCTCGCGAGCTCATGTCGTTTCACTCTTTTTTAAACAAACCATCTGGCGCACGTCAGGTTTCTTCTGCGCAGGGGCACAGCTAAAGAAAAAATGGAGGATAGATTTCATATCCACCCAAAGTACTAGGCTTATGTATGAAATAAAAAAGACTAAAACTAAAGACATTTTCTTTATCATTTTAGTTTATTTTAGTTTGTTTTGTAAACACAATAAAGTTCTAGTTAGTTATCCTTTTTTTGTAAAGTATTTTTATTTCAGTTAACTAAAATGTTTTTTTCACACCTAGTTTTTGTTTTTGTAGTTAGTTTTCGTTAACTATAATAACCTTGGTTCCCAGTCGACAGGGGTGAACTGCAGTGTGGAGACGGATCTGACCCAGCTGAAGGCCAGACAGAGAGACGTGCGACCGCTACACCCTGAGGACATGCAACACTCTGACATACTGGTGAGAGAGACACACACACACACACACACACGCGTACGTGGCATTTGAGTGAATCACTGTTCGTGTGAGAAACATCTCTCTCTTCCCTGTTTGTGTGTGTGTGTAGAACTGCAGTACGTCATGGTGTACAGAGGTTGTGTGTCAAGTCCAGCAGCTACTCCGAGGGCAGGTAGCTCTCATACGGATCAGCCGGAGAGTCCACGACCACTTCTTCAGACACGTGAGATACATACACACAGAAAAACATACAATTATAACACATACACCTGGATGATGTTATTACATCATGTCGTATGGCCTCTGTCTCTCTCCCCAGGCTAAGTTCAAGGCGGTGAGGATCGTGGGTGCGTATCGCCTGGCTGCTAAGGAGTCAAACCTGGTCACTCTGGGCAGTGGCTCCCTCTGGAGGGAGGTAAGAGAACAACAGCAGGCCGGGCTGGCAGATAGTAGTGTGAGATGGTGTGGAGGACCGAATGTCTGTCCTCTCTTTCTCCGACGTCTCTCCTTTCATCCACCAGACTGTGTTGGAGGTGCTGAAGGGGAGGGCCATCCCCATTTCTCTCTGGATTCTGATTGGCAGCATCATCGGAGGCTTGCTGTTATTGGCCCTCATCATCTTCATACTATGGAAGGTACGTCGGCTCATCTCAAGCGCTCCATAAGTAAACCGTTACAACGTCTACGGTTCTACACTCATCCCTCCATCTCTCCTCATCCCTCCAGCTGGGGTTCTTCACCCGCAAACAGAGGGACGGGGAGGACGACGCCCACGAGGACTGAAGCCCGCCCCCCGGTACCATGACTAGTCAATGCAAACATGCCATTGGCCGGCCCCTCCCTATGGCACAGAGACAGAGTACCTCACCCCTGGGTGCTGGGCTGAAGCGGCTCACAGCGCAACCCTCCAGGAACAGCAGAGCACACACACTTCCCTCGGCGGCCCAGTCACATGGAAATGCACTACCCACTAGTTCTAGGGTTGGGGGCACTTGTGATCATGTAAATATTTGTTTTTTGTATTTCAAAGAAATGCAAAGTGTATCAAGCCACGTTACGCCTATTTAATAGCCAGAACTGATCACGGCTTTACATTTCAAATCACCAGTTTCTCACTTTTGTCCTACAGTTTTGTGTTTGTCGAAATTAAAATTGTTAAAAACAACAAAAAAAATGTCTTAATTCATCTAAATGTTTTATTACTATCGCAAACCAGGTTTTCCAACACACTTTAAAGCTATACAATTTGATGAGCTAAAAAAAACCTGAACATACAAGTTCCTGAACATAAAAAATTCATACTTTAAGTACATTTTGCACAAAGAGCCAAGCGCAGGCACAGTGGCCGGACTGGCCAGCTTGTTCTTCAATCCGCTCTCCAACCATCATTATGTTCTCTCAGTTTTTGGTAGTGGAGCTGATGTAAGACTCCAGTAGAAAGACGGTCTCATCCACCTGGTTTTCAGTTGAGTCTAACCTGGAGGGAGAGAAGACAGGAGACAGACAGACACAGTGAGAATGAGGCCTTAACTTCGGACGGGATAACATGACGCTGACCGGTGTATGGCTGCCATGGTAGCGGCTGTAGTACTTGTTGATGTGATGTCGTAAGGACTCCAGCTGCTGTCTCTCGGGGGCGGTGATCATCTCTTCGACCTCGGTCAGCTGCTCAGGCTCCGCCCCACTGGCCTGCAGAGACGCCAGGATCGCCTCGATTCGCTGAGACTTCTCCAGGAGGCGCCTGTCGGTCAAGCGAACAGTCCGTGAGTTGGTTTTATGGATCTGATGCAATCAGACAAACGACCAATACACACACGTGGAGGGACAGCTCACAGAAGAGGACTTACTTGTTCTCCTTGGTCTCGAACAGGCGTCTCTCCATCAGGTTGGCCACGGTCTGCAAGAGACAAGACCAGGGGTCACACTGTCCTCACAAACATGCAATATGGCAATAAGCTGCCCAATCCCATCCTCCCAGAACTGTGGGGCTTGGGGCTTGATATTGTCCTGGACAGTAGAGTGGAGAGGAGCAGTAGAGAACCTTATAGCAGTGCTGCAGTAGTAGTCTGGCTGTGGAGAGCTGGTTGACGGTGTACAGATAGAAGGTTCGAGAGGGGGCGTGGTCAGGAGTCTTGGGGATTTCCTGAGGAAGAGAAAAATGATGAAATGAAATAAATAAAAGAGCATGTGGATTGTACAGTGTGTGTGTGTGTGCGTGTGTGCGTTACCTGTAGCTGAACCAGGTTCTCAGACAGCAGTGTGTACAGCATGTCCTTGGCCTCCTTGGCTGGGATCATTGCGAAATCCTCCACCTGCTTCTGTTCCAAATGACGTTTCCTTAGCAACAGCCGGAAGATCCGAGCAGACCGGGAGCCAAATCTGAGAGAATGTTACAGTTTGATTTAACACATCACCCGCACAAAAACTGGCAATACTTCAGAGAGGACGTGCACAGGCCCAGGCCTCAAAGAGATCTCTGGGTAAATCAAAGAGAAGTACACCCCCCACCTCTCCTGTACCACAGACTCCAACGTGGCCCTCGCCAGGTTGGCCAGTGCTCTGTGAAGATCTGAGAGATCGGTCAAGAAATTACATTTCCCTGTGATGCCAGGTGTGCGTAACGATACTGTGTGTGTATAACAGACATTGTGTGTGTGTGTGTTTATGTGCGTGTGTGCGACTGGTCTCCATGATAAAGGATACTGACTACATACATTCCTCCTCCACTTTCACCTGACCTCCCCACAAACTCCATCTGTAAAAAGACAAGACAAGAACGTGGTGAGAAAGAGAGAGAGAGGGAAGGACCTCCTCTTTTAGGGAGGGTAAGATAGATATGCCGCCACTTCGAGTGCCCCAAAAGTTCAAGGTACCCCACCACTTTAGTGCGCAATGAGTGCGATGCAAAACGTCTATGATGAGACAGTGAGGAGATTGTTTAGGCTATTTATACCAGTATGAATATTAGGCTACTTGTATAAAAATTAGGTTATCGAATAGGCCTATCATAGCCTATAAATGGCAAATTATTCATTTGATCTGGCTCCGAGAGACAGCTCAACTAGACCGAATGGCCAATCAAAATACAAAAAAGTTATTTCAATCTTTATTTGCACGAGTGTGGAAACGATTTTAACAACTCAGTTCTGCGTGTAAAAAAAGAAATCATGTAGGCTAGACAACATTGCCTCTTAAATCATTGGGATATGTTTTACCGTCTTTAACAATAATAAGTTACATACATGTAGTCTAAGAACACATAGCCTATTGGTAGGCGAGGCAGATAACCAAAAGGCTGAACAAACAAGTTTACCCCGTTAGCCCCTATCATTATAAGGCTAACCCCCGCCCCCCCAAACACACTCTTGGAAGAGCCGGTGAAACTCTCCATGTTCCACTCTACTCTCCAAAACTAGGATGCACCCCAAACTTCTGTTTCCTTCATCAGGAGGAGGACAAGATCAATATCACTGAAGATGTTGAATCCATCATTTTTACTTCAAGAATGTGCTGGCGCAATGGCTACTCTCATTTAGGCTACATGGGCTATTTTTGCATAGGCCAACTGATCTAATGATTTCCAGCATTTATGGCCTATGATTATGATTCACAGAATGAATTTGCCTCATCCACGCACATTACTTGCAAAGTTGTACTATGAACAAGAATCTAAAATTACATAACTTCAGGTCTGTATGAAAAAATAGCCCGCCTGCAATAGAGAAAAGTCAACGACTTTTTGTTGCAATGTAGCGATGATGCAATATCATGTGGTAGTAGGCGTTAGACTTTTCCTTTTGCTTGCGATTTGCGTTCGGTTTAATGGCGCATTCACCGGCTGCCGTAGCGCCAGGGGACTGTCCAAGTATTCGCCACTCGACTCGAAATCACCGCGAGTGGTTTTCTGACGAACTGGGGTCCAAACGAGAGAACCGGCTGTGTGTGTGTGTCCCTACCGGGTCGTCCACCAGCAGCGTGAGGTACTGGTCCATGATTGGCCGGGCGATGCTGTAGTTGGGCGGGAGGGAGCGGAAGATCTCATTGGCCGAGAGGGGCTGTGTGTGGGCGGCGGTGGGGGTGGTGGTCACCTCACTCATCCTCAGCATGGTCCTCACTATCTCACTGCTGGTCTGGGGTCAGAGACGACACGGGGGACAGGGAGGGTCGAAAAAAACACAAAGTTACAGCTACCAACCGCGTCCCGTTCACTGTGATAGGACAAATGTTTTTGATGGTCTGTCACTGACCTGGTCCAGCTTGCTGGCCACAGCGCTGATGATGGCCTGGTCTCTGAAGTGGAGGTGGAACCTCTCGAAGTTCACCTGCCAGTAGATCCCCTCGTCTCCATACGTCCGAGACTGAGGAGGGGGCGGGGGGGGGGGGGGGGCGCCACAGATGTCATGAAAGGGTATGATGGCCCACCGTCGCAGCTGTGGCAGTGTTGCAGGGAGTGTCCGCAGCGTTGCAGACTCACCTCAGTGTCCAGCTTTGCCTTCTTCAATCCTATTGGCTCCTCACCATCCTCACTGGAGCGACGCCGTTTGCCCCGACCTGACTCGAAAATCACAACGCACGTTTGAGTGTCAGAATATGACAGAATATTCACTCTGAGGGCGTTTTAGGCTGGCCACGAGGCAAAATTATAAATGTGCCCTTATAGAGGGCCAATAAATGGTAAATGGACTGCACTTATATAGCTCTTTTATCCCAAGTGCTTTACAATATTGCCTCTCATTCACCTAGTCACACACACATTCACACACCAATGGCGGCAGCTGCCGTGCAAGGTGCTAGCCTGCTCATTGGGAGCAACTTGGGTTTCAGTGTCTTGCCCAAGGAGACTTCGACATGTAGAGAGAGGAGGAGCCAGGATACGAACTGCTGATCCTGTGGTCATCGGACGACCCGCTCTACCTCCTGAGCCACAGCTGCCAACACTGTGTAAGTAACCAAGTTGCTGTGCTACCTGTGAGTGTGACACTGGGCAGTTTGTAGCAGTCGGGGAAGCTCTCTGGCGTGGCCGTGGAGACGGTAGCTGCAGGTGCAGGTGTGCCTGTGGTCGCCTGGGTAACAGGGGCAGCAGCCCCAGCCTCACCCACCGGAGGGCAGCGTTGCAGGAAATGGGTCTCCACCAGTTTAGAGAAGGCATTGACCACCTCACTGTACTCCATACTACGACCCTCTACAGAGAGAGACAGAGAGAGAGAGAGAGAGAAAGAAAGAAAGAAAGAAAGAAAGAAAGAAAGAAAGAAAGAAAGAAAGAAAGAAAGAAAGAAAGAAAGAAAGGACAATCCGGTCAAAACTATGAAAACATTCCCTCTCACAGACACGCATTCACACAGACGCATAGAGACCGACTGACCCTCCATGTTGTGTGTGAGGCGGTCTGCCACCGTCCTGACAGTGTTGCTCATAGTCATGTGTCCCCTCTGCAAGACCTCCTCTACGATCAGCTCTCCCGTGTCGCCGTACAGGGTTTTAGCTGTATAGATATAGCGCGGGTAGCGCAGGATTCGGAGAACCCGCTCGTAGCTGGCGCCGTACTCCACTGGGCTCCCCGGTCCTCTACGACCCTGGCTGAACTCACAGGCTCCGTGCTGCATCAACACGCAGAGAGACTTCTTCACCTGGGGATGAAGGGAGAGTCAAGAGTCAGGGTCACGATTCTCTCTCAGGGTCTCAAAGCCCCGGGTCTCTCCATCTCTCCTAACTACTCTACTGCTAGCTATATCTTCACCAATAGAGAGAGTGTTTTGAGTGTTAACCTGTGTATGAATGTGTGTTTGTGTGCGTGTCTGAGTGTTACCAGGTCCAGCGGGGTGCCACTCTCATTAACAATGATCCTTAGGTTCTGCGCTCCCCCTCTGAGCAACTGCGTGCCCACCTTCTCCACCACCTCTCCAAAGTGCTCTTGCAGCAGGAGCCCGCACAAACGGACCTCCTGGGCAGTCATCTGCAAGGACAGGGAGAAAGACAGACAGACACGGATCAGACAAAAACAATTAGCTGTGAGCTAGCAAGCTTTTCCATGCATTTTAGCAGTGCTGTGAAGTTCAAGCTTGCTGGCTACTAGCTAGGCTAACGTTACATCATGTCATCATTACATGAGGCTGGCTAAGGTTTGTAATGCGTTCCTGTTATTTCCACAAACCTTTCCAAAACGGACTGTTGGGGGCCTGAGCCCGAGCTGTGTCCGGGTCCGGGATATATTTTAATTTAAAATGTCTCTAGAAAGAACCCAAACACATGGGACGACCACAGCTGAACACCACAACACACCAATCCGCCCTCACTGGATTCACATGTAACTTTGCTTCCCTGCACTGACCAAAAAACGTAGTGTCGTGAGAGCACCAAGGTCTCGCGAGCGAACAGCATTCCGCCGTGCATGCAGGGCTGGCGTGGCGGCGGACCGACCGACAGACCGACCGACCGACAGACCGACCGTCCTCTCTGGTCTCCCGGAGGATCGACGTCACTGTTTGTGTGCTATTCTGGGGAAGATGGCGGAGGCTGCGGCTGTATCCCCGCATCGGTTTTTCTGTCACTGTTGTAAGGGAGAAGTAAACCCCAAGCTACCGGTAAGACAACTCTTACTCCGTGTTTTGTCCCTATGATTTCCTCCAACCGATTCTATTCGTAACTTGCCGTTGACAGCCTGGGCACTATTTTTTTCCGCTACTAGTAGGGGCCCTTGATCGCTGAAAGATAACAAGCTAGCTAGGCTAGCTATCTAACCAGCAGCTAGCTTGGCTAACGTTGTCTAGCCAGCTACATTCGCTTGGTGTTTATGTCCGATCGCATTGACAGTAAGTTAGCTGGACTATTGTCCTTGAGAGCTAGCTGACAGCATATGTTCGACAACAATCGTCTATCGGAGAAGTCAGTCGTCTATCACAGAAGTTAGACTATTGGTCAACACCAGGGGTTTGTTTTTGTGCCGCCCTAGCGTCTGTGTCAAATGTAATGTTAGCCTCGCTAGTTAGCCTGCTGTAGCATAAACCAACAACGTTAGCTAAACCAATAGCCGGCGAGGCTTTCTGAACGACTACATGTTAAGTTACACTGCGAAATTTAAAGTGAAATGCTGAATGTTCAACCTGGCGTTGGACACCATGACCTCGATAGCTAGATACGTATTAACTGTTCTTGTTTTGTTGTCATTTCGTTGTTTTTACGTGGAGTAACGTAGGCCTTTCTGTTTATTTATCATTTGTTTCGTCCGTGCTATCTATCAGTGTGTCAGTATGTCAGACCGTCTGCTAGGTTGAATGCGTTTAGATTACGGTTGGCCTGGACGGTAATCCCCTGTTTTTCCCGTCCAGCTATTGAGGCTAAATCTGCCCGCTGGTCTCACTCGTTCTTTGCTGAGGCATGTCTTCGTTATGTCCACTGACCACACGCACCAAGATTACCCCTACCACCTCATAACAACATCTACAAGTAGAAAAGGAGTGCCTTGCGCACATGCTGGCCAACATTCCTCTATCAGTGGTTCGCAGCGTCCCCCCCCTGAGAAGCAGGATGTAGGTTAGCCTGCCACATGAGGTAGACGTGCATAATGGTATGCATGCGCATTTTAATGATTTCAGTCTGCAGCGGTAGACTAGGAAAACTGCCCCACTCCAGAACAGCTGTCGTGGGCCACTTCCTCAGTTGTTGTAAAAAGTTGCTTAGAGTAAGTTCCCATATTTGGCTGTCTGACTCAGATTGCGTCTGGGGTTTCCCCGTTCTTCACTGTACCTCTGACTGACAAAACTGCTTAGACAGCCCAGCCTCTATGGCTTGCTGTAGGCTTTACCATCAGAAATCAGGGACTAGTTCATATATATCCAAAGCTGTCAGTAATAACCTGAGCCATATCAGCCTGTAAAGATAGTGCAAACACAGCGGTTTTGAAGATATGTGGGTCTGACTCAGAGTCTGTCAACACAGTTACAGTATGATGACATATTGGTACAGTATGACGCCATGTTGGCTGTGGCATGTCCTAAGTGTGAGAGACTCAAGAACAAAAACCGAGGTCTTGGTGAATCATGTTTGTGTCTTTGTTGCCGTCTATGTGTGAGACATCTCATTTGGTCCAGGTAGGTTGTCGGATAAAATATAACTTGAATAATTGTGTTCGTGTGTGTGTGTCGGTTTGTGTGTGTCTGTCTAATCTGGTGCTCTGTGTCTTCCCAGGAGTACATCTGTCCCAGATGCGAGTCTGGATTCATAGAGGAGGTGACGGAAGACTCCAGGTGAGATCTCTCTTCTCTCTACCATAGAGACACCACTTATGATGTAAAAGCTGCCATCAGTGCTGGACTGGAACAGAAGCCAGGCCATACTGTGTGTGGATCTGTCCGAACTTTGGCTCATCCGCTCTGGTCCTCCTGGAGATAACCAGGAATGCGGCCGGATTCCAGCCCAGCACTAACACGCTACATTGAACCATCCACCTCCAGACTAATCACAGACCCGAAGGCCTGTTGTGTGTCTGGGAGTGGATGGGAGGGAGTAGAAGTCTGTGAGTGGCAGGTATGCGGATGATCCTAATGACACGTCTCTTGTCCCCTGTGCGCTGCTTCCTCCAGTCTCCTAGAGGGCGGCGCTAACGGGGTAGATGACACGGCCACGCAGTTTGCAGAGGTACGAAACCCACTGCTCTGCTGGCTCTGGGGGGGGGGTATTGGAGGGGCTAAGAGGCATTCTTGAGGTCACTGTGGCTCTCTGTACTCAAATGATTCTCTCCCTTTCTTTCTCAATCCCCCCTATCCCTTTTTGTCCCCTAACATCCGTGTTCCTCTCCCTCCCCCCCGCCCTCTCCCCCCCTCTGCCCCCCAGCTTTGGCACCTGCTGTTCGTTGAGCGGCCGTTCACAGCAGACGGGGACAGCCCGGACTCGGAACCCCGGCTACCTGTCGGAGGAGGGGGGCTGGGAGGGCTGGGGGGCCTGGCGGGACTTGGAGGGGGTCCTATTGGGGGGTCGGTGCCAGCGGGATTGGGGGGGCCCCTGGGGGGTCCGTTAGGAGCTGGGGAACACTGGGACCCGGGGCGCCCCCCTCGCCTGCACAGCCAGAGGAGGTACAGGTCCAGAGGCAGTAGTAGACCTGATCGCTCGCCTGCTGTAGAGGGGTGAGTCAGCCTCTCTCTTTCTCTCTCTCTCTCTCTCTCTTCTAGCCCCCCTCTACATGGTCGTCCTAACGCTCTGTCATGTAGGTGTCACACCCTGATCATCACAACCCTGATTTTATGTGTGACTGTGTGTGTGTCTTTTCTCCAGTATAGTACAACAGTTTCTGGCTGGTCTATTTGCCAACTCTGGAGTTCCTGGTTCTCCTCCCCTGTCATGGTGAGGAGGATGTACATTTTTAAAATCCTTGTTATAGTTATTTATTGCCACAGTGGTAGCTGAATAAGATGAAACATTCATGCCTTTTTTGTCATTTTGTTCTGTGCGTGCGTGTGTGTGTGTGTGTGTGTGTCAGGACGGGGATGTTGCACTCTAATCCAGGGGACTACGCGTGGGGACAGGGAGGGCTGGACGCAGTCATCACACAGGTAAGAGCACCAACTCCACATTCTGACTCACTCACATCAACTTCTACATTATATCTAACCTTTCAGTATTCAGCGTTTCCCCAATAATTTTTCTCAGTCCTGGTGGTACGCCCCTACAGTAGGGGGACACACTAAGCGATGGGTCTGGTTGTCCCCCGTCCCCCAGGATATTTTGAGCGTCAAACACTTAATTTCCTGCATTTTTATGCACCAATTTGTGCTGGATTAGCTTGTTGGCTGCTAGTTAGCTAAATTGAAGCTTTAGTTATGGTACGGTCACACACGTGCGAAAGTTATATTTGCCAGGTGAATGAGCATCGCCTGCGGAGGTGAAATCTTGGCTCACTACCATAGAAAAACTACAGCCAAGACTGGGGTCAATCCCACCCACATCTTTGCTATTGGTTGTGGTTGCGAATTCGCCGGTCAAAGTTCACCAAAGTTGAACTCCACGCAAAGGAATGAGGCGAATTAATTTCAACACCAGAAGCGAAAGTTTTTTTTTCACCTCTTCTCTCTCATAGAATGGAAGTGAATGGGAGGGGAATATTCATTTCGCCCATGTGTGACCGCACCCTTACTCTGTTGCTTGTGGTCGTAGCTTTTGCGGTACAATCGTCTACAAGTGGCTGAGCTTCCTATGCACGTTGTCTGACCAATCAGTAGTCTGCAGTGTTTTCTTGTCATCTTTCGGCTCGCTTCAGCTCGCTCGGAACCTCAAAGGAGGTGATCCGAAAAAATTAACAACTTGACTCAGCTGTACTCCTGCTGTACTTGCCTTTTGCGCAGTGGAAAAGCAACACAAGGGAGTCGAGTTGGTACTTTTTAGTGCGGTGGAAAACGGACCAGCCTATAGTTACTGACATCAGAAGAAAGACTAAAAACTGTGGTTGCATTACTACAGCGTTTCATATTATATCTTGTGTGCATTGTCCCTGAGAAATAATGAACTGAAAATATTTCAGTTCATTATCCAACTCTCACTCCCAGTCAGAAAATGTCTGCTAGCCATGATGCTAATTTTCGCTATGACTCCATTGACTTATGCTAAAAAGCAATTTTTTTGGCATTAAAAAATATTTTTCGGCAGCTTGGCAGGGTCCTCATTCTCGTTGGCCTGTACAATTATAGCGGAAACACTGGTATTATGTTTTCAAGTTTATTAAATAAATGTATATCTGTGTGTGTGTGTGTGTGTGTGTGTGCAGTTGTTAGGTCAGTTTGAGAACACGGGTCCTCCTCCAGCAGAGAAAGAGAAGATCACCTCCCTCCCCACAGTCAATGTCTCTCAGGACCAAGCAGGTCAGTCTCTCCTCTTCCTGTCATCCTGCTGTCATCCCTCCTACCCTTCCCTCCCTGTCTACCGTCACCTCGGCTCTGGAACATGCTCATCGGACGTTTCTAGAATTTATTTTCCTCTCCGTTCTCCCCATGTTCTTCTCTCCTCCACATTCTATTTTTATTCTCTATTATTCTATTCTTTGTCTGTCGCTGCAGCGCGCTTACATGGCGTCAGGCCCCTGTCCTCCCCCTCGTTGTCTCTCTGCTCTGATCTCTCTATCGCTCTGTGGCCCAGACAGTGTCAAAGCACAACTGTGAGGTTGTTGCAGTGCTGTCATGAGCTGACTCACTGGGGTAAATGAGGACTCCTATCACCCTCCCACCCTCTCTCTCTCCCCCCATTTCCTTCCTCCCTCTTTCTCTCTCTCTCTCCCTGTCTCTGGGCCACATAGTTGTCCACATAGTCTCACGCTCTCTTGTCAGTAGCGGGGAGCTGCTTGTTAGTCTTCGAACATCTCAACGGGTCACTCAGGAATTTTTGTTGGATATGTTGATGTCTTGTGAAAAGCCCCCCAAAAAGCTGTTGTTTTTCCACTATCCCTCCCACAAGTCATTATCTTGTTGCCGAGAGCCGAAAAACACAAAAACATTGAGTACAATGACTTCTATATGGGGATAGCAGTCACTAAGGCTACAGCAATAACAGCAGCAGCTAATCACCCCTCTCTCTCTCTCTCCCTCTCTCCGTGTTTAGACTGCAGTATGGAGTGTCCGGTGTGTAAGGAGGACTTTGCAGTGGGAGAGCCTGTCAGACAGCTACCCTGTAACCACTTCTTCCACTCAGACTGTATAGTTCCCTGGCTGGAGATGGTGAGGAGGGTGGGAGGGAGGGAGGGAGGGAGGGAGGGAGGGATGGATGTGTGTCGGGGTCGGCGTTTGGGTGCAGTTTGAATTTCAGAACAAACGATAGCACCCTCATAAGGATCTCATCAAGTAATTATGAGCAGAATGATAAAGAGCGGTGCCAGCTGTCTTGGGTGCGCCAGTGTGCCTGAAGGCCTGTCTAAAGCTTGCATCTGATTATCTCTCTCCCCCCCCCCCCTCCTACCTCTCTCTGCAGCATGACACATGTCCTGTGTGTAGGAAGGGCTTGAATGGAGAAGACAGCCAGCCCCCGCCAGAGTCCCCCTCCCTCTCCACGGACCCGCGCACACAGGAGAGATGGTCCTTCTGAGACACACCTTCTTTTTCACCTCCCTCCCCCTCTTCCCCGTGTTCTCTCTACATGACCCGCAAACGCAGAAGACATGGCCCCTCTAAGGGTGGGGGAGGGGTCTTCTGAATCATCTCTACTAGGACGATCATCTCAGCCTGCCTATGCCTATACCAATGCCTCTGCCTGTAACATGCATACATACAGCACACACACACAATCCAAAAGCTCGACCGTGTCATGAGAACCCACCCCCTCCTCTGCTTTCATCAGACCCATATCTTGTTTTCCTCCACCTCTTTTCTCTCCACCCCCCCTTCTTAAAATGCACTGCTGTAATATACCGTCGTCTGGAAATCCAGGTTGTATCCTGATTCTGAAAGTCCTGTGCCCTTCACCCCCTTCCCCCGTCTCCTAGTGAGTGAGAAGACTGGACGAGTCCCCCCAGACCCATAGCTCTCCTGGAATGTTGTGTACGTGGCCGGACCGTCACCTGTCTGACGCCTGTAGTCTGGAGACGACAGACGTGTCCAACACAGTGAGCACACCCTGGACACAGGTCCCCATTGGAATTCAGAACCCCCCCTCGATCCTTATCCTCCTCAAGAGGCAAGGACATAGGAAAGGAACCAAGGCTTCATAATGGAACTGAGCCTCTCCCTTCCGATTCCCTCATCCCCTCATTCTGGTGTATATATTACAAACAGATGGCCTCCCTCCGTCATTTTATTCCTCTGTTGATACGTTTTGTCTTTTGTTTCACATTTCTATCACTCTATTTTTTTAATGTAAATAATTGTAGTCCAAGTTCTGGTTTGAAATGGGGAAAACAATCAACATTGAGAATGGAGAAACAAATGTGAAATCCCTGGGTATTAAAAGTCCTATGTATATTATTATATATATGAAAAAAAAAATGTGTATGATGTATTCATAAATTGAATAAAGAAGAAAAAACTTGAACATTGTGTTTTGTTCATCGCTTGTCAGTCTGTAAACAGAATAATTTAATAAAGATTAAAAGGCATTCAGTTTCACAGATATTTATACACTCAAAACATTGCTTCAACATGATTTCAATCCAGGCCTTTGTTATCAAAGAGATGCAGTATGACATTCCATTCCATACGCAGCTCTGTTGCACAGACGAGACCTTGGGTGTGTCCAGCCTCCCCACAGGCCAGCTCAGAGGGGAACCGCACACCTCAGCCAAAAAAGATTTCCTCCCTACCTGTGTAGTTGATCATTCCTTTTATCATTTATTCCCAGAGTTAAGATAAGTGCAAACAATCACAGCAGAGGACCACCCACGGTTATAATGACTTCATTGGCTGTATTATCTCAGTCACACACACACACACACACCCTCTGGGCTGATAATAGCCATGCTAGTCTGCAGTGACTGAGGAGAGAGTGGCGGGCTGGTGTGATAAAGCAGCATCAGACGTGGTTCAAAAGCAGCTCAGAGAAGAACTTGGTCCACACAGAACCAAGACCAACTCCTGAGTGCTGAGAGAAATGTGTTTGAGCGCATTCATGTCAGCGGCTCCAAGGACATACTGATCGGTACTGTTGATAATGTGTTGGAACTTGTTGATAAGACAATGTTTCAGACCAGCGGGTGTGATTAAACTGATTTGGTCGTGAGAGGGATTAGCCTGTGTCCAGCACGGAGCCCGTGTGGGTTTGGAGTGTATGTCAGTGTGTGTTCCAGGCCAGTGTGAGCAGCGAGTGGGCCGGGGATGAGGAGGAGAGGTAGCCCACGGTAGGATGCCACACCTCCAACTGGACATCGGACGACGACCTGCAACACACACACACACAGTTTGACAAAACTAAGAATAAATATGCTCTGTTTCAATATGCTCGCGCTCTTGTACTCTCACACACACACACACACACACACACACACACACTTTTACCTACCTGTTAAGGATGACGAGCACCACTGAGCCATCCGGCCTGACAAAGGCGGAACTTTCCAGAGCCGTTTCCTGACTGAAGGACACGCCCACTCTCTGAGACCCCTCCCACAGGAACTTGCTGTAGAACAGTAGAGGGTTACAGGCGTGAAGCTGTACACACTGAGCAGCACGTCCGAGGTAGATACGGGCCAAGCCCAGCTGGGCCTGAGGAGGGACAGTACCTGAAGTGGGCCATGCTGTAGAAGGTCGGCTGTTTGTAGAAGACATCTGCGTTGGGGTTTACGATTATGGGGCTGTCCACAAAGTTCTTGACCCAGTTAGGTCCTCCGCTTAGGTCCAGGGCCAAGTTCCAGTCAGTCCAACCCACTACATAGTGGTTCAGGTCCTACAGGATAACATGGCAGACCGTCGTGTTGTGGTTAAGGCTTGGTTGCACTGTTCCGTTGCCTGACATTCTATCTGCTTAAACGCCCCCCTGTGACTGTCAGCGAAAGTGAACATTCACATGCAAAATGGATGAAGTGAACAGGCGCGGAGTCAGATTGCACTGGAGAGTGAGAAATTAAGAGAGAGGGAGGAAGACAGAGAGGGACATGGTGTGTGTGTGTGTGTGTGCGTGTAAGAGAGAGAGAGTAACAGCAAGAGAGAGAGAAGGGGAGAGAGGGGAGAGAGAGCTGCCGTGCCCCATCCTGTGCGTCTGTCTTAGTATGACGTCATGGCGGCCGACCTGTATGATGTCATGGGCGTACTGCTCGGCCCTGTCCCAGCTGCCCAGCTTCACGCCCCTGTCCACGGGGCTCCAGCCGGCGCACGCCTCCGTGCCGAACAGGTAGTACTCTGGGTACAGGTGGTGGGTGGTGCCCAGGCTCAGCTCCGCTGGCACCAGGCTGTCCCAGTACCAGTGGACGCCCACGCCGTGGATGTACTGGGCCGCACGCACGTCACTCAGCACCTGCACACAAGAGCTCGTTCAGCCGCACCTCCCTCAACCGTTCCTCTCTCTGTCCGATCCCGCCATGATGCTTTCCTGGTCCTTCTCTAAACCACCAGAAAGCCCTTTACTACCTTCTCTCTCTCTCTTCCTCTACCTCTCTCTCCCTCCCTCCCTCCCTCTCTCTCTCTCTCTCTCTCTCTCTCTCTCTGTAGACGTCTCTCCCTCCGTCAACCCCTCTCTCTCTATCTAAGTCTTTCCCTCCCTCTCTCTCTGTCTGTCTAAGTCTCCCTCCCTCCCTCTCTCTCTCTGTTTAAGTCTCTCCCTCCCTCTCTCTTTCTCTCTCTGTCTAAGTCTCTCTCTCTCTCTCTCACCACTTTGGCCCAGTGTGGCAGCAGCAGCCTGTTGTCGTCCAGGATGAGGACGTGTGTTTTGGGGTGTGACGAGGCGCGCAGGGCGGGGCCCAGGTCCAAAGCCACCCAGTCCCTCTGCTCCTCCGCGGTGAAGCCCAGCGTCTGGAAACTGGAGGCGAACACACCCTCCACATTAATAACAACTATACAAGTCCCCTGATAGCCAGGATAACAGCCCTGCACTTCCAGTGCATCTGGAAAGTATTATTCTTGAGATGTTTCTACAACTTGATTGGAGTCCCCCTGTGGTAGATTCAACTGATTGGACATGATTTGGAAAGGCAAACACCTGTCTATATAAGGTCCCACACTTGACACTTTTTCCACTTTGTCATTATGGGGTATTGTGTGTAGATTTTTGAGAGAAAAAAAAGAATGTGATCCATTTTGGAATAAGGCTGTAACATAACATGTGGGAAAAGTGAAGGGGGATGAGTGCTTTCTGGATGCACTGTACATAACATCTGTCTTGGATGCAGCCCTGCTGGTTACTAGAACTGTGAGGTGAAAGGAGTCGCGTGAAGGGGGACCTGTAGTTGGTCAAGAGTCCAGTAGTGGGCTCGTTCCCCGTGGTCATGGCCCAGAAGGTCAGGTTGTGTTTGGCGTACTCCTCCAGGAACCTGACAGGGAGAGATGATCAGTCAGGAGTCAGGACCCAGTGTCCTGTCACTCCTGTGTGTGTGTGTGTGTGTTGTGTCCAGGTTGTGTGTATCACCTAATGTAGTACTGGGCCCAGGTCTTGTGCTCCTTGCCTCCAGGATGGCCCTTCAGAGAGCCCTTTCCGATGAGCGCACCGTTGGTCTTCAGCCAGGCGGGGGCGCTCCAGGCACTGGCCAGCAGGGACAGAGGGCGGGGAGCCAGGGCCTGGGCACGCTGCAGCAGAGGGATCTGGGAAGACGGGATGAGTGAGAGGAGGAGAGGAACGAGAAGAAGAGAGGGAGAGGGAGACTCAGACCTTCATGTTGGTGTCCTCAGGGGCCAGGGTGAAGTTGTCCAGGTTGTAATCTCCAGGCCAGTCAGCATAAGTGTACAGGCGGGTGGAGAAGTCACAGCTGGCCATCGGCACACGCACCACACTGTAGCCGATACCTAGGGAATACATACACACACACACGCACACACGCACACACGCACACACACACACAGCTCTGTCATCCATAAGTTCACCAACAGAGTTCCTCAGTCTCTCACGTGTGTCTGTGTGAGGCCACCTTGGGGGGAGAAGTACTGGCGCAGCAGCTGGTCCTGGGTTCCAGGGGAGAGGGCCAGGATGTTGATGGCCGCTGCATCTGTCATGGCTCCGCCGAAGCCCCTGATCCTCTGGTACTTCTGGTAGGGAACGATAGTCAGCCTGAGGGCTGAGATGGGGGGTTGGGAAAGAAAGTGTTAAAATCTCTGAAAAATAGGTCACTGCAATGGTTCTATATGAAATAGAACCATTGCAGTATACACACACACACACACACACACACACATACATACATACATATATATATATATATATATATATATATATATATATATATAAACAGCAGCTCTGCCAAGGGAGCTAGCTCTCTTGGTGTTGCAGTTAGCGAGCCAGGTTTGGAAGCGGGAGGTCAAGGGTGAGTTCTCTTCTACCCCCCCCCCCTCCCCCCACAGTATGTATATAGGCTACAGGTACCCCCCCCTTACAGTATGTATATGGGCTATTATACATTTGTGAACGATGACACTGATGCCCTCTCCTGCACCCCCTACACCTCACCTCTGGGCAATACTTGCATCGTTGATGTATGTATTCAGTTTTACCCAAAATAAAAATCAATCAATCAATCAATCACCTGCCGTCCCGGTGCTGTTCTTGTGGACCGGGCCCACGCCTCTCTCCAGTCTGCTGCCAGCCTTGCTGCTCAGGTAGGAGGAGAACTGACCAAACCCAGGCAAGACGTCTGGTCCCATGCTGTCACAGTGTGTAGAGTTACACTCACACACCACTGAGCCATGGCCAAAGTTATGGGCCGCACATTCATTGCTGCCTGGGGAGTGTACACACACACACACACACACACACACACACACACTATTTTCATTCCATGAAAACTTGCACAAGAAGCACTGACCAGATGATGCAGTTTAATAGCCCCACACATTGGGCTGCATACTACTTCTTATCCTTTGGCTTTTTGAAGTCCTTTGGCTGTTAAAAGTCAATGTGTAAGTAGTGTCATGTGGGACGCTGACCTAACGTTACTGTAGAACATACCTGTGGTGAGTGTAGCTATCCCTGTCAGCAGGACAACAACGGGAAAGAGGGCTGGCAATGATAATGCCATGATCTATCTACAAGAAAAGGAAAGTGTGTCCGTTATTAGTAAATCACTACGCCCAAGATAATACATGCAAACTGTCATATAGTAGGCTACAGCCAATGAATAATGACCCAGGAACAGGTGCTGCGTTCATTTCGCTGACACAGACTTTACAGCAGCCCTTTTCAGCTGTGGCAAAGAGCCTCAATGCAATGCATTTTCATGTCGTTATGTCTCCCGCAGAACAATTTATCTTACTCAGTTTGTGTCCAGATCCTTGTCATGTCACGAAATGTATCTTAGGTAGACAGTAGAAGACCCATATCCCGCTAATACTGCGATTTCCTGGTTTTCCAAAGTTGTGGATGGTAGTCATATGACTAACAGTATATCGTCATGCATGCAATGCGCCTTTCCTACCGCCAGATGTCTCCATTTCCGAAGAGACACCACTCCGTGTCCAGGAAATTAATTTCTCATGTTTTCAATTTGCAGTACAGCCTTGACCCAAAGTCTACAGAACATTTGTCAAACCTCAAATGACTAGCTTATTATACATTCTAGACAGGGTCAAGGAGGCAAAACGTTGATAAAAATGCTTCAAGCTGTATATCATTCATATAGGCCTACATCAAAAAAGATTACAGTACCCAAGGGGGGGGGGGCTTTATTTGGCCACACAGTGACACACCATTGCACACACTGTGAGTGGCGATACGGCAAACAGCACACAAACATGCAGTTTCCGAGAGTCGCCGGTGGAAATTGTTCCCCGCATTTTTCCCATCCAAACTGTCCTCCTACAGGGGCAGCCAGGAGCAGTGGGTAGCCATCGTTCATGGCGCCCAGAAACCAAATCCAAGTGCTCCGTCCAGGTCTTGGTCAGGGACCAGACTGAAGAGCATCTGTTCTTCTGCATGTTTTTCATATTGGGTTCTTTGGGAGGAAACCCAAACTCCCGGAGACCTTCTTGCTGTGAGGCGACAGTAGATACTACCGCATGTGCATGTGAGCGATTTAGGAGCTCAGTGTCTTCTCATATCTCATTCAATCATCATTCTGTTTTTCATATTCCTTTTATTATGAAAGAGACATACAGTATCAGGCAGCACAACAGAATAATTTATGTCTGAAAATGCACACATATATGGACTATAACATAAGTTATATACAGTGTGTGTGTGTGTGTGTGTGTGTATGCGTGTGTGTGTATGCATGTGTGTGTGTATGTGTGTGTGTATGCATGTGTGTGTGCATGTGTGTGTGTGTGTGTGCGCGCATGTGTGTGTGTGTTTCAGAGGAAGGCACACAGTCTCTCCAATGTAGCTGGATTTCTGTTACTCAGAAAGATGAGTTCTTTCTTCCCCTCCTCTGTTTGACCTGATGGAGAGAGAGAGAGAGAGAGAGAGAAAGCAGACAAAAAGGAGTGAGACTCAACAGAAAAACATTTTTTTCTCCAATAAAGGACAAACCATTTGTATGTAAATGTGAACGTTGAAGTGGTAGACTCACTGTGTGGGTGCTGTATCCAGTTGCGGTCCAGATAGTACAGGTAACAGCTCTCCAGCTCCTTCTCGCTGTAGTTGGAGACCGGCACTGGGACAAACGGGTCCATGTTGTCAAAGCCCTCCTGAGGGGGAACAAAGAGACAATTGGGATGCACAGTGTGCCCAGTGTGTTGATTGTTCAACAAGAGAGAAGGGCTCTCTCGTTGGTCAACAAGAAAGAAGTGCGAACAACTGATGACCCCTGACCTCGCCCAGCATCTCCTGTGGTAGGTAGGCGGAGCTTGGCGTGTAGAGAGACCCTGTCTGGGACAGGGTGGTGATTATGGCCCCTCCACACTGAGAGAGAGACAGAGAAAGACAGAGAGAGAGACAGACAGAGAGAGAGAGACAAAGACAGGCAGAGAGAGAGACAGACAGGCAGAGAGATTCAGAGAGACAGAGAGAGAGACATACAGAAAGAGAGAGAGACCAGAGAGAGGGAGAAAAAGAGAGACAGAGAGAGAGAAATGTAAACATCAAAATTCTCCTGTCTGTAACCTAGGAAATCCCATCCTGTGTGGTCCTCTCACCCAGTCGTTCTTCACCATCTTCCTCAGGTTGTGAACCAACGTCAGCTCCTCTGGGACCACCTGGGACAGACGGGGACACAGAGGCGGGAGTCAGACCCAGCTGACACGAGCGCCAGACCCCCCTCTCTCCCTCCGAGGGTGAGACGCGAGGGAGGGAGTGGTGATTCTCACCGGGCTCTTGTCCTCCTTCTTGAGCGTGGTCCTCCCCCAGAGGGCGTTGACTCCATCCACGGCCACGGCCAGTCTGAACCCCCCCTCGGGGTCTCCGCTCTGGAGCCTCAACTCCTTCATCAGCGCCCCCACCACGTCGCTGCTGCTCTTCACGCGGGACACGCCCTGCCGGCGACAGACACGGGTTTTGTTTTTATCCAAAGCGCTTTACAATTCACCCATTCACACACCAATGGCAGCAGCTGCCATGCAAGGTGCCAGCCTGCTCATTGGGAGCAATTTGGCGTTCAGTGTCTTTGCCCAAGGACACTACGACATGTGGACAGAAGGCGGCGGGATTCTAACTAGTCCTAGACGTCAGGGTGCATCTCTGTCCATGATTCAGGTTCAGGACTCACCTGGTCCACCAGCTCCCCTAGTGGTCGTCCCTCCTCGGTGCTCTCTCTCTTGGTCCACACATAGCGCTGCCTGGTCTTAATCTGAGAGGGCGACAGCAGGGGTCAGTCAAGGTCAATGAGAGACGGGCGGATATACCAGACAGATAAGACGGGTGGAGGCCGTACCGATCGGCAGAGATCGGAGGGTCCGTTTGGGATGTTGTTTTTGGTGAGAAGTGTGTACCTTGGAGAGGAAATGCTCGTTGGTGATCCTGAAGTTGCGCAGCCAATTAGAAGCTTCGATAGGCTGGTCGAAGCGAGAGCTGTGATAGGACGAGGGAAGAAGCTCCTTGCAGTTTTTCACCCATAGGTGGGCTGTGGTGGGGAGGAGAGAGGGGTTATTGTAGACGCAGGCCAGCGGATGGCTTCGCTAATCGGTCTCAGTCTCAGCATGTCTGTGTGTCTTACCATCTGGTATGTGCATCAACAGCCATCCCTGTGTGGAGCAGTAATGGACAGTGTGACAGAGGGACATGGTCTTCCCACTGCCCTTCACTCCATCTACACAGCCAGTCAAGGTCGTCAACATCACTACATAGATGAATGACTGTGCCTGTGTAACCAAGTGAATCGTGAGTCCTCGTAAGCCCTCGTGGAGTGAGTGTAGTCCTCCAAGGTGGTGGTAGAGAGTGGTTGGTGAAACTCACTCCCCTAGTATAAAGGATGTGCTAACAACCCTGTTGAGAGGGATATCTCTCTCGGCACAGTTGTTAGCACATCCGACTTGCGAGCACAAGGTTGCAGGTTCGCGTCCCGCCCTAGACAATCCCTTAACATGGGTGAAACAGAAACACAATGACAACACAGACACCTACCAGTACAACTGTGGCTCACTGCAAATTTACTTATTTGTTTAGATAAGATCAGGTGTGTGTGCATGTGTGTGTGTGTGTGTGTGTGTGGATACAGAGCAGGTAGCGCAGGGCAGGTTTGTTGTAATCAGCTCTCCTCAGGTGGGAGATGAGCTCCAGGGCAGGCTGCCTCACCATCACACAGGGCTCACTGAACGTCTTCACCTGAGAGCGCACACACACACACACACACACACACACACACACACACACACACACACACACACACACACACACACACACACACACACACACACACTCCATTACACCTGAGACAAAGTGTCCTCAGCATAAATCTTTACCTTTGGAAGGACAGAAACATAAACAGTATAAAAACACACACTCACCTGTAGTTGGAAGCGCGGGGGCAGACCGTGGGGGAAGAGAGTGCGCATGTGTGCCGAGGGCAGAGTGAAGTACTGTCCAAGATGCTTCTCTGACTGACAGGCCTGCAGAGGACAAACACAGTTATTTCGACGTCAGATACACAGTAGTTGTGTCCATACCAGGAGGGGTCTGGGGACTATGTATGGAGAGGTTTAACAGGAAAACTAGAGCCCGACTCGAAAAAAAAATTTGTTGTCACTGTGCTCTTGAACTAAGGAACTCCAGGGCACTGCCTCCTGTCTGTGTGTGTTCTGTGTGTCACTGTCGGTTCTACTAGTACCTACCGGGTCGCTCTCCTGGGTTCTGAAGATAGCTAGTGCCTCGTGTCTGGGTTCAGGCTCTATGGCCAGCGCCTCCTGCTGCTGCTGGCCACATCCACTGCCATGGAGCGACCGCACATGTGCTACCTGCCCATCACATCCCACAGGTTAGATCAATGGATCCAGACTTAAGCATGACACGAGGCGGCCAACCAAAGAGTTTCTACGTGGTACATACATGGCATTTGTGCATACCATTGAGCTGTAATACGTCAAAGTAATGCATTACTCATGAAAAGGCATAATGACCGCAGGGAACTGAACTCACCGTTTGGCGTAATCTGAAGGACAGTCTGTGAAGGGCCATGATCTGAAAGATTGATATTCATTTGCCACATAACTATATCTAATAACAGCTTTCAGTAAATGTAAAGTCAGGGCAAGCCATGTAACTAAGTACGATATGTAGGCTACACAGCATCCAGCTGACTCTCTCTCGGGGAAGCTTTGCAAAGGTCCACAAACCTAGGTAGCTATAGCAAGCAAATTAATCGGTGATGGTAAACAGTGATCACAAAGGGTTTTAGACTTTGTCTAGTGGAATTGAGACATAGTTTCACATATTCCATTGCTGAGAACATGCATACATCGTTCAATGTTGTACACAATCTGACATAAACTTGCTAGCTAGTTAGCTAACCTTGCAGAGCACATTCACTAGCTAGACAGCTAGCCGTTAGCGTGAGCACATATTCACTGGTCTAACGTTATATGGTAGACTAGCAAGTTACAATGTAGCAAACGACTACTAACCTGAGAATTAATTCATTAATTAAAATTCCAAGAAACAATTGTGCAATGTCATTTAATTTTTATATAGTGTCCAGGTCTGACTTGAGATGGAGAGTTGCACAATCTCGGTCGAACTGTCACGGTGCTTCCTCCATGGACGTCGCCATTTTGCAGTAGAGTCTGGAAATTACGTAGCTGGATTCCTATCCTCCTAGGACTGTTCATTTGATCCGCCTGGGCAACACCTGCGGGGCGGTATCAGGTCCCAAGCCCCCCGTCCCCCGGCTGTAGGCCAATATTTTGCATACAGTGTTGTCTCTTAAAAAATGCACTATTAGACCATTACTCCCCAATATGCAATACCTTATCAACAACAAGTGAACGTTTTTATATTTGTGAAGATGAAATCACTGCAAAATCGTGAAAGGTCTTGATGTGGGTGGATTCACATCCACATTGGAAAGGGGGGTGTCATCTCGAAAATGTCTGATGAAATCCATGTCGTTGATAAGTTTATCGTCGCCATTTTGTGTGGCTACATATTTTTTATTACATTCTGTATGCCTTGCATAGCCTTAAAGCCTACTTCGAGTGGGCGCTCCTTTCTATACGGCAATGTTAAGCATTCTCTAAGTTATTTTAACTCTCGAATGGGTAAGACAAAATCAACCTGATTGATTGCTTATATCACTGCAAGGATAGCGCCGTCCACCTCTTATGAAAACTCCAACAGAAAGGCGCCCGCTCATTGGGCGTTTCGTGGGAGTGAAGGTATGGATACAATGTAACTTTCTCCGTGAAGTGACAAAACAAACATGACTACCGTAACAAGCTCGCCACCTAGCTGTAGGGACGCGTTCTCGGATCACTGTCTCGACTCACTGATTATGAAAACACCCGCGCGAATGCTGTTGCACTGTATGTCCTAGAGGAATTGGAACTCGCTTTCAAAGGAGGAGTAACGGATTTACTTATGTAATCAAAACAACATCGAATGCATCATAAACTAAAGATTGCTGCTGGCGCGAGCGAGAGGGTAGGACAGCAACACCTTCTCTATCCAGCCACGCAGTTCTGGGACGCGCTCTCGGTAAGTAGCCTACGTAGCCTTATTGCAAAATGTCATGGCAGTTTGTATTAATGTGAAGGCCCGTGTCAATATCACAGAAGAAGTGGCACAGCCTTTGAAACATTTGGGTTATTCGGCTATTTTTAACGTGATGCGGGACCCGCGCGTTGGCATTTTCTGCTCTCAATGTATGATCATATTTATCATGCCAAATGTTGCTGACACCAGCATAAGCAGGCAGATCGGAGGAGAGGCCATGGACTCACCCACACTACAAGCGCAAAATTCAGTGGCTTCATTACTACTGTATGCTACAAATTTTTTTGGTCAAATATACCTATCTCGACTTAGCTAAGATAAGCCTGATGGCAACATGAATGACAACAACAACAATGGCACGTGTCATGTGTCATCACGAACTAAAGTGCGTCATGCCAATTGAAATGCCATTATGCGCAAAAGACGCTCTCTTAAACGAACCTGCTGTGTGTTGACTTCCACACCGTAGGCGCTAATCAGTAATAAGAGCAGAGTGCGGTACCGAACTCCCCCACTACAATTCAGTATAGCCAGCCCAACCAACACAGTAGCAACCGAGGTACACAATGTACAAGCAGGAGTATGATACAATAACTATACATTTGAGGTGTGTGCGTGCTAGTGAGAGAGAGTAACTGTGTGTGTGTGTGTGTGTGTGTGTGTGTGTGTGTGTGTGTGTGTGTGTGTGTGTGTGAGAGAGAGAGAGAGAGAGAGAGAGGGAGAGAGAGGCAGATCGTTTGTGTCTCTGAGGAGAACCTCTTGTAACTACATGTGTGGGGCCCACAAGAAAAAGCTTGCAGCGTTCTGATATAGGTACCTTCTCTGTCACACCATCTCATCAATATCAGATGCTGCTGTCAAGTCTGTTGTCAGGGAGATGATAATGTGATGGATGACAGCAGCAGCAGCAGAAGTAAGATGGTGATGATGGGATCTGGAGGAGGCCATTAGAATGATTTAATCCATGGCTCCATGGCTGCCGAGAAACCACAACGAGATGATCAGTGTCATGTCTGTCCATCATTCTGCCATTGGAAATAGCTCTTGGCCTAATGTTAAGATAATGTTGAGTTATGGTTGAAAGGCTTTCCCCTGGAGCAGACAGAGGCCTATTAGCCTACACCGTGACTAATGGGGAGTAGAGATGTAGCCTACCACTCCCGTTTGAAGAACGTTTCCCTCACTTTCTCTTTTCTTGTCACAAGCGCGGGAGTTGTAGTACTAGCCTGCTTGTTGACTTGTTATGACACCGTGACCTCCCACCGTGACATACACTCCCTCCCTCTCTCCCTTGTGTCATACCAGCGTTGCTAGTTTGCCTTACATAGCTATCTGGGTCAGTCCCTGGTCTCACATGTGGTCACAGTGCTGTGCTGTCTAGTAACACTGTCAGTCTGTGAGTTCACACCTCTACTACAGTGCAACTGTTGCGTTCAGTGATTCGGGAAGAAGAACACAATGAGTTACCTTGTTGCCAAAGACCTGAAGACATGTTTGTCCGATCTAAAGCCTTGACTTTAGCTCAATGGGCTGATGCTGTCTGGTCTAATGACCCAGTTTTGATATTCCTAATATATAACCCCTTGGATTAGCCAGAGTATCCTGTTTGGTGTGGATCAAGTGTGAGGCCTGTCTACTCATATCTATTCAATAGGCCATTGATAACAGGTCTCCATCCACACAACGCAGTCTCTGAAGGCTTTATGGAACGTATTATGTAACGACAGTTGCTGGTGCAGCTGTTTATTTGGGCCCAATCTGATTCAAACTGTTCATGTGAATGGTTGGGCCGTAGGGACTCGGTAGCCAAACAGATCCAGAGTTTGACATGAAAACATGGCCTGGGCGCCTCCTCTACAGCTAAAGGGTAGGAACGTGTGGAGCGACAGATGAGCTATTTCATAAGAGGCTCTCATGAGAGAGAGAGAGCCAGAGAGAGAGAGAGAGAGAGAGAGAATGCAAGGCAAGGCAGGGTGTGTTTTATTAGAAAACTGATGCTTTTTTCGGTGAGTGAGAGAGGGATAGGAGTTAGTAAAAAACGGAGGCCAGATAGAGAAAGGATGTCATGGAAGATGCTGTTGCTCTTGGCTGTACGGCACGTCGGTCTGGACGGAGAGAGGAAGGTATCACGGCTAAAGGGGAATGTTGTTTTAGGGTGTGCTACTTGCCATAATGTCACATTAAAAAGCCATTTACAATGGGGTCAATGAAAAGCTTACTTGACTTAGAGGAAGCTACGGGAGGGGGAGGAATTCACGCTCCCTTTCCAAAAATAAGTTTTGCCCTTTTCTACGGATCCGTGTTACCACTACAGAGGGGGGAGGAGGGGAAGGGTCTGATCGTGAATGGAGGGATTTAAGTTGGAGCAGAGAAAAAGAAGGGAGAGGAGGGAGAGGAGGAGGAGGAGGAGGAAATATGGTTCTGATTAACATGGATACACTGCCTGCCTGGGTTGACCGTTTTACTGTGTGGTCTGCTTCAAGAGAGAGAGAGAGAGAGAGAGAGAGCGAGGGGGGGGGATGAAAGGAGATCGTATGCCAAGGGATGCTGACGAACACGAAGCAGAGAGAGAGAAAGAGGTGGAGAGGGGAAAGGGCGAGATACGGCTGGGGAAGGTAGCGATCTATCCAACATGTCCAGGCCACGATTGATACCTTTTTTAAAGAATTTGTAGAGTACACGGCAAGGGCCATGTCGACATCTTGGGAAGGAGCCGCTCCTGGATTCTAATTGGTCTCGCGGGGTTCTGTACAGTGAGGTCATCCGAGTGTTCTGAGCACCTCGGCGCAGACGGAAGGGACTTTCCCCTGGTCATCCCCCTGCCACTGCCGCTCAAATCTGATGTCACTGAAATTAATCACTCACCCGTCTCTCTCTCTCTCCCTCTCTCTCTCTCTCTCTCCCTCTCTCTCTCTCGCTCCCTCTCTCTCTCTCTCTCTCTCTCGTCTACTCCAGCCCGCCCTCTCTGCTCAAGCGTGAAGGGGAGAGAAGAAAATATTAAGAAGAGAGAAATCACGGCGCGCTGTTGAATTAAGAGAGACCGTCTCCACTTTGACTTTGACTTTGACTCCGCTGGTGGACAGTACTCCCCTCAACGCCGCCCCCCCTCCCTCCCCCCTCCCCCGGCTCTTTTACTAGTGCTATACTGGGCCCCCCAGCACCACTCCGCCCACCCCCTGATATATCTTATGGACCAGAGAGCAAAGGGGGTCGCCCCCCCTCCCCCCACACAGACACCTCTCTCTCTCTCCACCCCCCCCGAGGACTCTGAGAAAGAGGGAGGGGGTGAGAGGAGGAGGAGGAGAGAGGGGGAGAGAGGGAGCACGGGGAGGAGGGAGGAGGAGAGAGGAGGCGCAGGTCGGAGGGGTGAGGGGGACGGCGGCGCAGTACTGGAGGTGCACATCGAGGGGCGCTGTGGCGGCGCGGGGCCGCGGCCGCTGCAGTTCCCCGGCAGAGAGAGTAACTGCTCGGAGGGCAACGTCAAGCTCAGGCTCGGACTGCAGGCCAAACGAACCAAGAAACCGCCCAAGATCCTGGAGAGCTACATCTGCAAGCCCACCATCAGGACCTACCAGAGACAGGGGAGGGGCGTGGCGGGGGCGGGGGATGGCGAGGAGGGCGGCGGAGGAGGAGGAGGAGGGTCCAGATCGGGGAAAAGCACCCCCTCCCCTCGAGGGGGAGACGGAGAGCAGGAGCAGAGCCAGGGGGCAGACCCCCAGGCGACCCGGACGCCTTCCTCCCCGAGGCCGCCTTCGTCATCATCGTCTTCGCTTCCGCCGTCGTCATCGGCAGCTCCTGCGACAAGCAGTCACACCCCTGCCAGCGCTGGGCGGGCGCCAGCCAAACAGGTAAACAGAGCCATCTGTTCCCTCTCCGAATATCACCCCCCACCGCCAGGCTGCTGCAGTGGTGTCATTGACTTGAACTTTAACTCAGCTTGATTCGGACAGTCGTTAGCGTTCTGTGTCGGTGCGCCGGGATAAAAAAAGAAAGAAAAGTCACCTCAAAACCTACCCAGCGGGGGGAAATACCTGACTGTGGTTACCATGGGAATTTGTAATCACATACCGGGTGTACTATGACTCATACATGCTTTAGTTATGTTAGCGTGTCTGCTATCCACTCATACAAGCGGATTATTTGGTGCAAATTACCCAGCTGTGCGCGGTGCGGTAATAAGGTCAAATGAGCTATTGTCTCAGTACTAGTGAAACCTAAGCAGGGGAACGGGACTATAAATAGGACAGGAGCACAGCAACTCTGAGGAGCCGACACAGACATTGGTTCATCAGCTCTCATGACAATCACCCAGGGGGAAGATTATTGCTTTAGCAGCAAATGTGCCACTCAAGCCGCCGCGCTGCGAAATTACAGGACGAGCATGAAATGTCAAGCCTTCTCATCTCTATTTGTGGCGATTTATAGTCACCCAATAGTGCAGCTGCCACCTCTCTCGTTTTCTCTCTCCTCTGTCTATTTTTACCTCCCCTCCTTATTCTACCTGCTCTCATTTATCTTCCACTCCCTCCCTCTCTCACTCCCTCTTTTTTTCTTTCTCTCTGTCCCACTCTCTCTCTCTCTCTCTCTCTCTCTCTCTCTCGTTCTCTCCCTCCCTCTGCCTTTGTGTTTCTCCTCTCTCTGTGGCAACCCCATTTCTTTCTCCATCAGCCCCCCCCCCTCCCCTCCCCCTGGCTTTGCCCTCCTTTCCCTCTCTGCTTTTGTCATTTTGTCCTCTATCCTCTTTCCGACGGTCAGACGAAACCCTTTAAAGGAATTAGACTTGTTTGCGCGCCCTGGGTCCTCACTAATGCAGACAGGATATGGAGATGCAGTTGCATTTTAATGCGTGCGTTATAAATCATGTTCTTAACCGCAGGTCCCTCTCAAGCTGGCCAACAAGACGGGCGTGAGGTCGGACGTCGAACCCGAGAAGCTTCCTGGCTGCGGCTCGCCCCCGTCGCCCCTCTGCCCCGCCTCAGCAGAGGAGCCCGGGCGCCGCGGGGAGGCGGGGCCTACGGGCTCCCCTCACCTGCTCAACGGTACGGCCCAGGCGGAGAGGGCGGGGCCGGGGCCCGCGTCGCCCGCGGCCGCCCCCCGCTCCGCCAAGTCCGCTAAGGTCAGAGGTCGAAAACAGAACTGCTCCTCCTCGCCCGCCCCCACGGACGCTAACGCCGCACTGAGACCCCCGGCCTCCAGCTGCCGCAGAGAGCACCCCGGGGCCCAAAACGCAACCACGGAACGACCGCGCTCTCCCTCTAAGACCTCAGACCCCACCCCTCCTCCACCCGGGGCCCAGTCCTCCGGTCAGACCGCTCCGGGCAGCACCCTGGGTCCACCGGCCAGTCCCCCGCACACGCCGCCCGCAGCGGACAAGGAGAGAGGGAGGAGAGGAAAGAAAGAGAGGGCGAAGGAGAAGAAGCAGAGGCACAATAAAGGGAAGGAGGAGACGGGAGCGAGCGAGAGAGGGAAGGAGGACAGCTCCAAGAAGAAAAAAAGGGAGGGAAAGGATGACAGAGGGAGGGGAGAGATGGCGCGAGAGGAGAGATGGAGGGATGAAGCGGAGATGGATGGCGAGACCAGCCCTGGCCTCCTCAGGGGAGGAGGGGACGGCGGGGAGGGGGCGGAGCCCGACAGCCCCAGAGAACGGGACGGGGCCGGCGACCCGCCCGGCGCGGGCGGACCAGAGGAGGCGGAGCCTGCGGAGGAGACGGGCGAGTCCGCCGAACCGGCTCAGCCGGGCGACGGACCTCCGGAGCCCCCTGGAGCGACGGTTATTCCCGCCGAGCCCCCCGCCGCCTCCCCCTCCTCCCCCCCGGGCCCTCTACCGGCCTGCTCCCCCACCTCCCCCCCGGAGCAGGATAGCCGGCCGCTCAAAAAACGCAAGGCGAGGCGCCCCAGCTGGACCAAGCTGGTGAACCGGGCGCAGAGACTGGAGACCCAGGACGCCCCTCTAGACGCCCACCTAGATGCCCCCCTGGATGCCCCCCTGAAGCCTGCTGCCAAGGCCTCCGGTCATCAGACGCTTGAGGCGCACCAAGCCCACCCTCTCTCCCCGCCCCCTAACTCCTCCCCTGTCTCCGCCCCTCTCAAACCCCGCCCAGCGGGCCGCCCGCCTTCGCCCACCTGGACCCACCTGATGACCTCCGACCCCGACCTCCCGATGGCACCTAAACACCCCGCGGCTCAGGCCAAGAAGAGGGGTCGCCCCAAATCCCGGACGCCCAGCGTGGACGAACCCCCGCCCAGGCACTCTCCCAAATCGGTCCGGACCGAGGAGCTCCTTCTGGGGTGCGAGGAGGCTCGGGAGCCCCCTGGCTTGGATCCAGCCCTGGATCTCAGTCCGATGTCCCCCGCCGCCGCCAACCCCAACCCGAGCCCCAGGAAACGCGGACGCCCCAAGCGGCTGCCCCCAGCCCCCCAGGACCAGACGGGGGCACCACCGACCCCCTCTGAGGGCAAGGAGGGGGGCGAGAAGAGGAACAGGCAGCTGAAGATCCGACGGATCATCGGCGAGATGAAGAAGAGGAAGAGGAGGAGGTTCCCCAGGGAAGTCCTGTCTGCGTACGGAGGCGGGACAGGAAGTAGAGAAGGCGAGGAGGACGGAGAGAGCTCGCCCGGGGGTCCGAGCGGAGGCCGGGGGGGGTCAACGTTGGTGGCTTCGCTCTCGAGCCTGTCCTCCTCGTTCGGGGGCAAGCTGGGGCCTCAGATCAACGTGAGCAAGAGAGGCACCATCTACATGGGGAAGAGGAGGGGCCGCAAGCCCAAAGCCCCCCCGGCGAACCCCGTCCCCTTGTCCGGCCTCTTCGGCGGCGGCGGCGGCCCCCCCACGGGGCCCTCCCTCTTCTCCTCCCTGCCCTCTCACCCCTTCCCCTCCCCCTCCCTCACCCACTCCAGCGGAGCCCAGAGCCCTTACAGCGAGGGCAGCCTGGCGGAGCCCGCCTCCTCCTCCCTCCTCTTCCCTCACGCCTTCTCCCTCCCCTCCCCTTCCTCGTCCTGCACCTCGCCCCACAACCCATCCTCCGCCTCCTCCTCCCTCTCCCCCTTCGCCAAGAGGAGCTGCCCGTGCCGCGGCCGGCACCACTTCCCCTTCCACC
>NC_140243.1:16636827-16649327 GCF_949987555.1 Borostomias antarcticus | reverse complement strand
GCAGGAGAGAACAGGCGCTCCAAATAAATGACACTTCGTTCCCCACGTCTCGCCAACCTCTCTGACTTTGTCTCTCTCTCTCTAACTCTCTCTCTCTCGACCCATCAACCTCTTTCTCTCTCTCTCTCTCTCTAACTCTCTCTCTCTCGACCCATCAACCTCTTTCTCTCTCTCTCTCTCTCTAACTCTCTCTCTCTATCTCTCTCTAACTCTCTCTCTCTCTCTCTCTCTAACGCTCTCTCTCTCTCGACCCATCAACCTCTTTCTCTCTCTCTCTCTCTCTCTCTCGCGCTAACGCTCTCTCTCTCTCGACACATCTCCCTCTTTCTCTCTCTCTAACTCTCAACCCATCTGCCTCTCTCTCTCTCTCTCTCTCTCTCTCTGTCTCTCTCATTTACCTCTATTTCTCCCTCTCTCTGCCTTTATCTATCAACTGTACCTCCTTCTCCCTCTCTTCTCAGGGAAGTACCTGAGGCTGAAGCGGATAGATTTCCAGTTGCCCTATGACATCCTGTGGCTCTGGAGGCACCGGCAGGTACGAGACTGTGGGGGATCAGAGTGGGGGGTGTGGAGTTGGGAGCGGGAGGGGGAAGGGGTGGGGTGGGGTTTAAGTCTCTGCCTCTTTCCCGTTACGCTGGGATAACGAGGGCGCGTCTCTGTGTTGCAGCTGCACCGGGAGCCGGACGCTCCCCTATACAGGAAGAGAACCCTCTGTGAGTCACCCCGCAAACAGGCACTAGGTTCTGCATCGGGCATAACGTCAGAGGGGCGGATGAATGGGACGCCATTTTTAAAAAGTGAAACTCTCTCTCTCTCTCTCTCCTTCTCCCTCTCTGCTTGTCGTCTGCCAGGCCGTCCGAAGGACAGCGTCGTGTCCCCCCACCACCACCACCTCACGAGCGTAAGCGCAGCCCGTGTACAGCACGCTCGGCTCGTTTACCTGTCATTTACTGTACCTGTATGGTTGTGTAAACTGTAAACTCTCTCTTCCTCTCCTCAGGAGGAGTGCTCTGGGGGCCTCAGAAACCTCTTCCCTCATCTGGACATGGAGCCTTTGACCAACAGTGAGAGGTAAAAAAATAAATAAATAAATAACATTTACATGGAATGAACTGTATTGAAGTAATTGATTCATTAATTAATATGAAAACAAGTACAGTACCAGTCAAAAGTTTGGACACACTTTCTCATGAGGAAGTGCGTCCAAACCTTTGACTGGTGCTGTATTTGTTTTCATATTTGATATGTATTGATAATTATTTTGCTCTCTGGCAGTCACTAATGATTAACTCTCTCTCTGTCTCTCCCCCCTTTCTCTCTCTCTCTTACTCTCTCTCTCCCCCTCCTTCTCCCTCTCCCTCCTCGTCCTCTCTCTCTCCCCCCCTTTCTCTCTCACCCTTACTCTCTCTCTCCCCCTCCTTCTCCCTCTCCCTCCTCCTCCTCTCTCTCTCCACCCCATCCCCCGCTCCCTCTCTCTGTGTGGGATAGGTGCTTCGTGCTGAAGCAGCATGTGTTCCTGGTGAGAAACTGGCAGCTGGTTCGAGACAGGCAGATGCAGCTGAGGACAGACGGAGGGAGGGAGCGAGAGAGAGAAGGAGAGAGGGATGGACATCTTTACTGTGATGGAGGGGAGGGGGACGGGGACGGCATCTACATCAAGTCAGGTCCATGAAGCAAGTGTGTGTGTTAGTTTTCGTTTCTGTAGGTGTGTGTGTGTTTGTGTGTTATTCTTTTTGTATTTGTATGTAGATACGTTTACTTTTGCCTTTACTGTGGCTGTCTCTTAGCAGTGAGTGTATGTCTATGTAGTTAAAAGAGAGAGAGTGTGTGTGTGTGTGTGTGTGTGTGTGTGTGTGTGTGTGTGTGTGTGTGTGTGTGTGTGTGTGTGTGTGTGTGTGTGCGCGCGTGCACACGCTCAAGTTGTGTGTTTACCCATATCATATTCAGAATTGCGCCCACAGTGGTTTTCCAACCACAGAAATAAGTATTTTCCCATTTCTGTCATCCTCACCGGAGTCCAAGAACTCCCACCAGCTTTCAAACTTCTCCCATAAACTATAAACCCAACTTCATTTCCATCTGACATTCACTGACTGTGAGCAGATAGGCATGGGGAAACTTATGGACACACACACACACACACATTCGCGCTCACATGTGCCGTACACGTGTATGAAACGCCATTCCCGTGCGCATTCAACGTGACGCCGCGAATGTGACCACTCCCCCTCTTTCCGCCCCGGTCCTAATGGATAGCAACTTGACCTTTGACCCTACAGGTCAGCCGACGGGGGTGAAGGAGGTCGCGGTCGCCAGTGACCCCCGCTCCAAGACCCAGGGCACCCCTACCCCCCTCGGTGCCAGGGCCCATGTGAGTACCCGCCGGACTGCGCACGGCGTCAACAGGAAACGCGCGCGCTTGTCTGCTATGACTGACCTGTCCTGTCCTGTCTTCCCCCCATCGCAGCTGAGCACCGGAGACGAGGAAGAGGAGGACGAGGAGGGAAAGATGGAGGAGGAGGCGTACAGAAGAGAAGTGCAGAGAGAGCGGCTGGACATGATACTCCTGAGGCTACGGCGTGCGTGAGGGAGAGAGGGAGGGAGGGAGGGAAGCAGAGTAGGGGGAGGTTGGAGAGAGAGGGGGAGAGTGTGAGGGGCAGTAGGGTGAGTTAGCTGGGCAGTTAGGACCCGAGGCGACGGAGGGCTGACGTTCTGACTCTCTTACCTCCTCTGTCTGTCCTTCACTGGGCACAAGCGGGAGCGCTTTCTTGCCGACGGACTAGTTTCGTGATAGGACAAATTGACAGGAAGTGATCTCACAGCAATGCCCCCTTGTGTGAGTCAGAAGAGAGAAGGACAGATAAATGACAGCTACAATGAGAGAGAGAGAGAGAGGGAGAGAGAGAGAGAGAGAGAGAGAGAGAGAGATAGTGTCCTTCTCAGCTGTCTGCCCCCCCCACACTGTTCCATGGAGATCAGATCAAGGATGAAACCATGGAAACGGACACTGGGTGCTGGAGGCGGAGCCTGAGCTGGTATTGGTGTGGAGGACAGCCACACACACACTACAGCCCTTGGAGACAGAGAGAAAGATAGACCAGCTGAACTGAATTTGCACTAGTGCTGGATAGAGCAGCAGCACACTAAAGACTGCATCCCAAGTGATCACACTAAACCAGAGTCACATAGGCACACACACACACACACACACAGTTTGATACCTTTACTTTGGCACCTTAAGCAAACTGGCCGTCTCCCAGTATTCTCTGCTCATAGAGACAAGGGCTGTGTCTCAGTAGTTAAATATAACTTCCTCTCCTTGGGGCCCTATTTTACTGGTAGAGCAATGAGCAAATTCCTTAAAATACCTAGAATAGATGCACCTAAAACAATGTCTGAAAGAGAAAAAACAAAAACAGTTTGATGATTTCCCTAAAGAGGATATAATCAGTTGATGTAAACAAGGCAAAAATGTGAAGCAAGATATGCTGTCACTGATATCCGGGACTATTTTTGAGGTGCTTTCCCCACTATTCTAAGTATTACGGGTCTGTTAGGCTTTTTTTTCTCGGTTTGCTCATTGCTCTCCAGAAAATTCAGGCCCCTTATCTATTGTCCCTCATCGACCTCAACTGAGATAAATGAGATGTCACAGACAACTTTCATTAGCCCACTTTATCTCATCGGTGTTGATGGAGGAGGCGAGGACAGGAGACGAGGTGAGGAGGTTAGGAGAGGAAGCCTCTTCAGACTATTGACTAGAGGGGAAATGTCTTGTCGCCCAAAATTTGGACTTCACTGCAATAAGGTTTATAATGAGGATTTTTGAAAGAGAATTATTTTCAAAAGACAATTTTAGCGCTCACTATTAAAGGAATATATAAATACAGTATATATTAATAACGGTAATATGTATTGGTGTATCTATTTTCAGCGTTGTTTCCGAGGTGGGGAAAGGCTCTACAGTGATGTTGTTTGCTGTTCTTCAGACTGCCTTTGAGAAAGTTTCCGTCTTAACTCCTGACAGAGCAGGGACAATCAGTCAGAGAGAGAGAGAGAGAGAGAAAGATAGATAGATAGATGGAGAGAGAGATAGAGAGAGAGAGAGATAGATAGAGAGAAAGCAAACCTAGTCATACTGCTCTGGAGAAGTGCCATGGTGTATGTTGTATATGTACCTAAATGAATGCATTCTTTAAAAGCAATATCTCCCGTAACCATTTCTAGCTTTGATTCGATGAGTTGTGAACTGGTGAATATGATCATTTGATTTCATTTCACTGTACAGATTCTGTAGTATAATGTCTGTATAGGTGGGGCAACAGTAGTTGTGTAATGGCATTGAGCTCCATGTGAATGTACGTACATACATACATACATACATACATACATACATACATACATACATACATACATACATACAGTACATACATACCTGCCTGCATACCTACCTACCTACATACATACATACACAGTACATACATAGGGTGAACAGAAAAATTAAGCTCATAGATTTATGCACTTTTTCTGATATCAGTAATGTAATTATTAGTATTATACCTAAGAGGAAAAGCTAATAATCAAAGGCCTTCATTTTACTAAAACGTATTTAACAAAAACTGACCAATGTGAAATTGGATCAAATATTGCTCTTTTAATGGACTATGATTGTATATGACTTTTTTATGTTTTGTTTTCTATTTGACATGTTCTGTTTTTCTGAAGTGGAAGGTTGTTGTTTTTTCTAGTTTGGTCGGACAATCAGGGAAGTGAACTGTAGTTAACAGATTACTAGTGTTGAATTTCTATACAGTAGCTCTCTTTTTGGTTTAGTGTGCTCGCATCACCAAACCAAGAAAGTGCCATTTCTTTGACTGTTTACATGTGTATCTTCTCATTTTAAAGTGAAAGCACTACATCATTGCCAGTGGTTGATTAACTTGATATCAAATATAAACATAGGTGAAAGTTATACATTTAGTTTGCATGAAATGTAACATTTTGCAATAGAAAGCTTCTGAAAACTATGAAAAAGAACAAAAGCATAACTCATTGTCATCAAATGTGATTTAAAATCTTTGCCTTTATATTGATGACAATAAAATGCAATTTTCGTCGACATAGCTATGTTTGGTCTTTTCTTGTTCCTTATCACATGCTTTCTTTTCTGAGTGTTTTGTTCCTCTGTTCAACCTTTCAGGGACATTCCTGAGTCTCCCAGCCTCCAGACTGTATAATCCTTTATATAACCCCCATGATAGGACAACAGCGCCCTCTAGTGGCCAGAGGGAGAATGGCCAATGATGCAGTGTGGTCCTCCATGATGACCCTCAGTGGAGGTCACCCTCTGAGGAACACTTGTACCAGATGATGGCGGGCTAGTGTACTGAGAGCTGTCAACCTCCCCCTGACCTCCACTTCCCTTCTCAGATCTCAACAGACTGACCGAGTGAGAGAGGAATGGAATGGCCGTGCTCTGGGTCCCCAGAGCCCCTCTAATCCAGAAACCACATGTACGAGGGATTGGTTGATATTGATTATTTATTGGGTATTTACAAACAAGCACATGCAGGAGTCTGACAGTGACGGACACTACTGGGGCACAGTACTATATATGCAACAGTGATGCTGGGGCAGGGCAGGCTACATCACACCAGAAAGAGAGAGCTACAGAACCCACTGCTACACCCACTGACACACGCACATACACACTCTCACACACACACACACACACACACGGGCATGTGTGAGAGGGCAGATGCATGGACTCACACAAACATACACACACGCAGAACCCCAGATAGATAGATTGAGACAGATTAGAGACAGATTAGAGGGGTCAGATAAAACAGAGCTATATACCTTTTCAGAAATCTCTGCACATCTCAATAAATAGCACATCCAATAAATCAACAGTTTTCATTCAAAAGCATTTAGCCAATCATGAAACATCTAACACAATGAAAAATATACCTGAATCAACATAATGAAAAAAAATATTTTGGCATAAAGTGGTTTTAATAATGACAAAAACAATTGATATTTCCTGATATTTGTCCTCATTATTAAGGTCTTATAATAATGATAAATTAATATATCTTGCCTACATCTAGGCCTGAATGGCAACTACAGATTGTGGATACACATGACCTCTGTCTTCATGGTATGGCTATGTGTTCACAACAGGACACCATACAGTTCAACTCTGAGGATAGGCTAGCTTATGGTTGCTGAGGTTGTCATACTCCTGAGCGTCGTCATAGTAACGCTAACCTCAGGCTCCATGGCTTGTTGGCACAGAAACCTTTAATATGAGCCGTTCCTTGTCAACATCTTCTTTTTCAAAAGTCTGCCTTTCCTGACCAAATCAAAGGGAGGTACATTAATAATATGCTACTTTATTGAAGACGTACTTCGCTTTTTTTCATGCCTCAAGTAGGCTACTTTATACTCTGGACTTATACAATGTTAGCTTTGAGAACAAATAAAAAAGAACAAAATCAAGATTTCCGTTAAACCACCCGGTTTTGAGAAGTACTATATGCATAGTCATGATGCTAAACCTACAGAATAAGAACTACCAACCAAATCATTAGATACCATACAACGTACTGTTAATGACAAACATTGTAATCAACACATTACCACTTCCACTACTAATAATATTCATGATGATCATCTTACATGTTTAAAGAGGACAGATATGGTAGGGTCAATATGATGGCGGTGGGGTGTCAAAGGCATGGAGACCAGCTACTGACACATAGGTAGGCTTTACAGTAGTGTGTTTCAGTAGGACAAGACAAACTGCTTCATCACAGAGCTTGAATAGTCCTCCACAAGTGCTGAGTATGTGTTTGTGAGATCAATACCAGATCTGGGTAAAAACACTATTTCAAAATACTTCAATTTACTTTTCTGTGCATGATTGCTCGTGCCTAGCACAGTGGAACCAATGGACTCCCAAAAATGCAAAACCCCACCCACCTGGCACTCCAGGCAGACTGATGCAAACGCTAAAGTGATCGAAAATATTTCAAATAGTATTTCAACCAAGGTCTGGTCGATACTCTAGTAGCCTGTGAGGTATGTGAACGTGAGGCTGAAGAGTAGAGTAGAATGATCCAGCTACAGCATTGCTACGTCACTTTAAGAATACAGCACTGCCTGATAAGATGTCCTCCAGTCGCGTAGGTAAGATAGGCCTACTCCTGCATTCACTCAAAGCATCCATAATATAATGCACTCAGTGTCTAAACGTATGAGACTAAATCTAAACAGGCATGTGTGTATGGTCAATAAATACACTGTAAGACATACATACTGTAGGGAGAAGCCATTGGATTCCAGATTTGACCAAGTGGCACAACATGTGTGCGGTCAGTGTGTGAGTAGGATTACCATCTGTCACTGTGATTAGAGAGTTAGAGATGTAGGGAAAGCAACAAATTAAAGGATAGATCATTCAAATCATGATCGCCCTTCTCAATTTTATCTGTGAACTATCACTTTTGTTTTCTGTTTTTCTCTTGTTCATCTATCTATCTTGGTAAAATCTATCTATATTCATATACCTATATATATATATTATGTATGTATATTTATACAGTCAAATAGTTATCGTTTAAGAGTAGCAGAAATATGTCAACACACACAAACCAGGCAATAGGGGTGGAAGGTCAGGAGGGGTCATAGAGAGGTCAATAGTACACAGAACACAGCTAAGGGTCACTACTGTTACTACTGTACTGTATGCAATGGGAGCTAAGGCCCAATACTCTAACATGGCTTCCTCCACTGGTTAGCCTGCTGGTCAAAGCTGTCGCTGCTTCAGATGACAAAGGTGGGACACAGCAGATCGATCTGGCTGGCAGGCAGTCACCTCCCACCCTCTCATGATGACTGCTGATCTGACAGTGCCTGGATGAGCTGAATGCAACACAGATGTTTTCCCTGGTGAGCCCATCCCGGTCCCTCTCAGATCAGACATCAGCGAGGAAAGGAGATGGTGAAAAAGGGGGCATTGATCGAAGGGATACATCGCCCTGAAATCAAAGATGGGGACTGGTGCAGATTTGACTCCTTATTGCACACCCCACATTTTGTTCCCTGCTAAATTCCATGGAAACCAATTCTACCTTATTAGGTTGATTCAAAAAAATCTTTCCAATTCACCTGGGATTGAGGCGTGCAGTTTACTCAGTGGAGTCTACATAGCAGACGGTGTTGTACGCTATGAACCTACATTTCTGACCATCCTGATTTCAGTGTGAACTATCCCTTCCAGAGCGCTGGTACAGCAACACAGCCTCTCACTGTTTGCCTCAAATCCTTTTTTTTCCCCCCAGCAGCAATCGAGCAGCTGAAGTTACATGATTAAGGAGGTGTAGCCAATGGGCACCAGGCCTTCTTTGTCTCCTTGACGACAGCGAATCCAGTCGTGGTCGACGCCACCTAAGACCACTAACTCCTCCCCCTTCTGGAAGCTCAGCTCAGCCCCTGTGCCAGAGTGTTCACACAGTGTTCTGACTGACCTGGAGAGACACAGGACACACACACACACACGCGCACGCGCACACACACACACACACACACACACACACACACACACACACACACACACACACACACACACACATGAGATGGTTTACTTCTAAGTTTCATCTTTTATTAATATTTTTGAAAAACAGTGAAGTCTTTATCACCGCCACACGTATCACCCTCACATATTTTACCTGAGGGGTCTTGGTTTGTCCCTGGCCTCCTCTGTCTCCACCTCTCTCTGTCTCTCCATCTCGATCTGGCACTCCCCCTGGGGCTCCATCCCCCTCTTCAGGATGGGAGTGGAACTGCTGCTCACCATGCGAGTCAGAACAGTCACACCTGGAGTCAGCCACTGGGAGGGGCGCCTGGTAGGGGAGGAACAGGGGGAGGAGAGAGAGATAAAAAGAGGGACCGGAATTCAATTTGGGTTATTGTGTGTTGATGAGCTGAAGCACCAATAGAGCCTCATTCCAAATGCCACACCTATAAAAGGTTTTACACCCAGCTCACCTTGTGGGCTGGGTGGGTGTTGTGGGGCTTTTGGAGGCTCCAAACAGTCTCCCCAGACCCCAAGGGACCGCGGCAGCACTGTCTACCCGAGGAAGATCACCCCTGGCCTGGGTACTGGCGGCAGACTGCCGGGCCTGATTCTGGTGGTCCAGAGGATCTCTGGCTATCCCCTCTGGATCCGGGCTGTGGCCCGCTGCAGAACCGCTCAGCTCGGCCAGGTTCTGACCCAGACGGTCCCCCCAGCGCAGCACGGCCCCCCATCCCTGCTGGATGACCTGCGCAGAGAACAACCATGGAGTCAGTACACACACACACACACAAATCAAGTATACCACACCCACATGCACAGGAAAATGAAATTCATTAGTTATCAAGTTATCACCTGTCCTGCCTGCTGGGATAGACTGGCCTCCCCAGCACTAGGGGGAGCTATGTCCCTTATCTCTTTCTCCTGCACCCACAGCAGCTGAGGACTTGTCTGCCCCACACTGACCGGGACCTTCACCTGCGCCGCGCCGCCAATCGCCGACCCCGCCAACCCTCCAGCCGCCGGATTGGCCGAGGACGGTAGAATTGCTTCGTCATTGGCTGCCCCGGGTTCCAGGCTGCCAAAGTCGAGCTCTGATAGGCTCTCGAGGTAGCTTCGCCCCTTGGCCGCCGACCCCCGGGGTGAGAGCCTGAATCCTAGATCCTGATTGGGTGGGCTGAAGATCTCCGGGCTGTGATTGGCCGGCTCGAGGTGGTGGTGCTGGAAGAGCAGGTCGAGGTTAAACGTCAGCAGACTGAGAGGCTGCAGGAGGAGGAGGAGCTCCTCAAACAGCGACTGGCAGGAAGTCAGCGACAGGCGCATGAAGGAAGAGGGCCGATAGAACGTCTCCAACACATCTGGGGGTGAGCAGAGAAGAGAGAGCAGAGGGGAGAGAGCAGAGAGGAGAGAGCAGAGGGAGTTAACGCTTCATCTTGACTGACCTTTTTATTTTTTTTTTATTTTTTTACAGATAGAGAGGTATTTAATCGCTGGGATGTTAGGAGGGCCAGCCGGCGTGAGATTTGGCTTTAACACGCGTTCTTTTCTATGGATATATATATATATATACCGTAGCTTGAGATGGCCTCAGACTCACCACTGTTGGACTGAAGGTGGGAGAGCCAGAAATCCAGAAGCTTAATACTGTGTGAGAGAGAGAGAGAGAAAGAGAGAGAGAGAGAGGGAGGAAGGGAGGGAGAGAGGGAGAGAGAGAGAGAGAGAGAGAAATGGTTGACAGGTGAGAGCTGGAATAGAACACTAATTGGAAATACGACAGCACTTCCATTTTGCTTTGTCTCCCGCTGCCGGGTGCGTCGGGAGCATATACAGTAATGTGATGACTCAGGGCTTTGTCATCGGCCCCAGAGGGGAGGGGAGGAGGAGGAGGAGGAGGAAGAAGAGAGGAGAGAACGAGAGCAGAGGAGCCAGGTCTTACTTGAGCAGGCCGAGGAGGAAGGCGTTGAACCTTTGTTTGCTCTGCCGGAGCTGGGTCAGTTGTCCAACGCGAGTCTGCAGGTTGTACAGGGCCTGGGTGCTGGGCCCTGGGGGGGGGGCAAGGGAGGGAGGGAGGGAGCAAGAGAGGGAGGGAGAAAAACGCGTAGTCAGGCTTTGGCTCTAAAAACAAATCAAAATCAATATCTAATCAATTGGTTATGTTGACGTGAGCCTGAATTTACTGACATTGAATTGAACATTTGTATTGGTTGCTGGGGAGAGGAGGAAAGGAACATTGCAAAAGAGGAGGAGCAGAAGAGTGACTCAACACTGCAGAATAATGAGTACGAGGGGAGAGTGGGAGAGAGATGGAGAAGAAAGACGAGACAAGCCCGGGAGGTTATAATGAGAAAAATCAATAACCACATGTCTGGCAGAGTGAAAAAGACCTTTCACACGGTCTTTATCGAGGCATCCACAGAGCGAGAGCACCAGCCTGTCTAGTCTATTCCGTGAGGCCGCTCACTGCTCTGTACTGAGCTCCTGTGTTTCCTACCTGGCCTGGTGGAGGCCTGGACGAGTCCCCAGACCGAATTTGGCCTCCTGCCTGCGATCAGGTCACTCTGGTGGGGCTTGAGGCCGTCGGAGAGCAGGCTGCACAAGGCGGGGCACAGGCACTGCAGCACCAGGCGACCCAGAGACGGGTTCACACTGCTGTCTCCTGATAGAGCCTGGACAGAGAGAGGAGAGAAGGAGAAGGAGAGAGGAGAGGAGGAGAGGAGGAGAGAGGAGGAGATGAGGAAGAGAGGAGAGGATGAGGAGAGAAGGAGAGGAGGAGAGAGGAGGAGAGAAGAGGAGGAGATGAGGAAGAGAGGAGAGGAGGAGAGAAGGAGAGGAGGAGAGGAGGAGAGAGGAGGAGAAAAAGACAGAAGGTAGATGGAGAGAGGGGTCAGAGTTCCAGGATAGAGGAGGGTAGGAGAGAGGATGAGTGGGGAGGGATGATGAAGGAGAGAGGATGAGTGAGGAGGGATGATGAAGGAGGGAGGATGAGTGGGGAGGGATGATGGAGGAGAGAGGGGCAACACACACAGAAGAGGGTAGAGAGGAGGGGAAAGACGAAGGAGACAGATTTGGAAGGGGTAGTAGGGAAAGAGCATGGGTTTAGTGCACAAAGAGGTTATGACTATGGAGAAAGAGGGATATCTAAAGACATTCTATTAGTACCTTTTCAACTGAGAGAGACTAGGGACAGAGGCAGATACGAGGCAGAGAGAAAGAAAGGGAAGAAGGGCGGTATTTTTCCATTATTATTTTATGGATGATTCATGTATTGACAATGTTCCAGAACACAGCATCCAGAGGCTGATGCAATTTCAATCGCTCTATCAAGAGTGGGCCCATGTCACTCACTCCAACTGAGCTGAACAAAACCACAGCTGGCAATGTTAGAGTGAGTTTTAATTCTGGATTGTGGCCCTGATCTGGGGTCTGGTGCTGGGACTGACCTTCTGTACCAGGGTCCTGGAGGAGCTGAACTGGGCCAGAATGGCCTCCACTGCCACACTGACCACACTGACCAGAGCTAGGGGCAAAGAAACCAATGAGTACACACTTATACACCCCCCCCCCCCCCCAACACACACACATCATGAAAGCAGGGACCCCAAACTGCACATGCAAACATATACCTCTCTTTTCCTGCAGGCACAGAGAGGACAACCCTAGACCTCTCTGAGGACCCTTCACATCTTCGCCCATCCAGGAAGTGTCACCTTTCTGTACAGAGCCAGCGAATGAGACGCTGCCGACCGCTGAGATTGACAAAGACACAAGAGAGACGATGTACAGCCATCCACCAATCATTCCATTCCTTAGCAGAAATATACTGACATAATACAAGACCTTTAAAACAATGGCTTATTAGCACAAGAATGATCAATAGGAATTAGTATTATTAGTGGTAGCCGGTAGCAGCTAATGACAG
>NC_140243.1:16599327-16631827 GCF_949987555.1 Borostomias antarcticus | reverse complement strand
TATCCGGGTCAGGGGTTATGACGGTGGGGTCGGGTTCTGGGCTGGTTATGACTTGGGTGGCGGGGAAGTTGGTTTTGCTCCGGTTGCGCAGCTCCTTGAAGGTCGTGACCCTTGACCCTGAGCCTGACCCCGAGGACGATGCCAACGATGAGGTCTTCGACTTTGGTGGGGTCACGACCTCGGATGTTCTCGGAGGCAGCGGCGGCGTTTCCCCATCGGGTGAGAATGCCATCAGCCAATCGAATCTCTCAGGTCTGGAGGAGTGGATGGGGAGGGTGCAGACCTTGAGGGGGGGCAGAGTGGGCGGAATAGGGGGTAAGGGACGTGGGGGGGGAGGGGGAGGGGTATCTGAGAGTATGGGGGAGTAATTGAAAGTCTCAAAGGTCATATTGTTAGTTTTTGCTGCAGTAGTATTGTTGAGGCCAGTACTATAGTAGTTATCAGAGGCCAGGCTAACATTAGCCCCAAAACCACTGTTCCTCTTCCTCCTCCTCGCCATCTCAGTAAAGGAGGTGGTTCTGAAGGAGTCCCTGTTCTCCTCTCGCTCTGCCTCCTCATCCTCCACTTCTATTACTCTATCCCGTTTGATCTCTAAGTTCCCTCCATCTCTCCATCCATCCACGGTCATCCCGTCGATGTCGTAGTCCTCCTCCTTCTTGCCTTCCTCCCTTTTACTGGTCCCTCTCTCCTGCGGAGGTTCTCCACTGTGGACTTTCTCCGCCTCTTCCTCTTCCTCCTCCTCCTCCTCCTCCAGGCCCCCCACACAGACGCCCAGCTCGGGGCTGAGTTTGAGCAGCTCCGCCTGGGTGAGTCCAGCCAGCATCAGGAGCTTACGGATCTCCACGTCCAGCGCGTGGAAGGAGGGCGGAGGGGGGAGGGAGGGCGGCGGGGGGACAGCAGGGGGGGAGGAGGCGGAGACGGAGATGACCGGGGGAGGGGGGAGAGGAGGGGGACGTGAGGTGGGCGGTGGGAGGGAAAAGGGGGTCTTCTCGCGCTCCGCCTGGAGGGCGGCCAGCCTCTGCGCCTCCTTGCGGGCGAGGTGTCGCCTCCGAGGCGGGGGGACGGGGGGAGGGAGAGAGGGGAGGGAGGGAGGAGTGGGCGGGGCCGTGTAAAGGGCGAAGTACGGGATAGGCTGGGCGACGGGAAGGGGAGGGATGGACGGGGGGGAGGGGGGGAGGGGCTTCTCACACCTGAAGGTGGAGAAAGATGGGGAGGCGGAGGTGGGGGAGAAGGTGGAGAAGGTGGGGCTGGGCGAGGTGGAGAGCGACATGGAGGAGGGCTCCCTGCTGATGTTGATGTAGGTGTGGAGGTCAGAGTTCACGCTGACGTGGCGGGTGGGAGGTTTGGGGGGTCTGGGTGGGGGTTCCGCGGGTGACGGCGTGAGAGAGTCCGGAGCCAGAGGCTCCTCGCTGTCCGAGGGCGCTGTGAGGTCCACCCCGGCGTCGGAAAACTCCTGTGACTCTGCCAGCGATCGGCCTTTATACAGCTTCCAGGGAATGTCGACGTTCCCCATTTCATCCAGCACGTCGGAGAGGTCCTCTTCTTCCAGATCCCCCAGATCCAGCCCCTTCTCCTGGAGCCTGGCGATGTGGGCCAGCTTGACCTGCCTGTTGACCTTCTCCAGTCGGTCCAAGTGATCCAGTCGATCCCTCAGCAGATCGCCCCGGGGATCGGCGTCCATGTCCCAGCGAGCCACCTGGATCACCTGACTGAAGCGTTCCATCTTCCCAAACTCTCCCATCGATTCAAGGAAGTCCAAGAGGCCCAGTTTGCTGACCCCTGAACCTAAATGCCCCATTTGACCTTTGACACCCATGTAGTCGGAGGACGGGGAGGCAGGGGCGGAGGGGTAGCCCTCGTCGGGGGAGCAGGGGGTAGGGGGGGAACACGACGCAGAGCGGAGGGGGGCGGCGTCCGCGACTTGGAGGGGCAGGGATGGGGGCGTGGGAGAGGGGGGGTAGTGCTCGGCGGCTTGAGCGAGAGTGCCGTCCTGGGAGGAGAGAGGCGCGGAGAGACCGGCGTGCTCCTGGGAGCAGGAGAGAGACATGGAGAGGTCGATGCAGTCCAGCTCCAGGTCAGAGCAGGAGCTGATGGATGTGGAGGACGAGGAGGTGGAGGAGGAGAGGGAGAAGTCTAGGAGGGAGGGCGGACAGTCGCAGCAGGAGGGGACCAGCGTGTCATCGTCGTCGTCGTCGTCATCCTCGTTGCCCTCCTCTTCGTCCTCCTCTTCATCAACCTCAATGTCGACGTCCACACCGTTTTCCTCCTCTTCCTCCACCTCCCTCTCTTTCTTGTTGTCCACGCCCGAGCTCTCCTCTGTCTTCTCCACCTCCGGGGAGGCAGGGGAGCAGGCTGAGGCCTGAGGCTGGGGCAGTGAGTCGCTGGGCTGGGCCGGGCCCTTCACCCCTGTGCCCTCCTGCCTCTGGGATGGTGGAGGCGGAGGAGGCTGGAGCTTCAGCTGGTGTCTAATAGAGATGGTGTTGTTGTTGTTGTGATTGTGGTTAAACATGCTGTTGTTGTCCTGCGGGGAGCGTCCGTCACAACACAAACAAGGCAGGCTGGGCTCGTTGCAGTTGGGGTCCAGGGGCGGGACAGGCGGCAGGGGCGGGGGAGGGGGAGGAGCCACGTTGGACGCCGCTGCTACTCGTAAGCTCTTGGGTTTGGGTTTAGCCGTGGCGGCGGGGGCGGAGCTGTGCTTCTGTAGGCCCAGTTTAGACTGAACCGCGGGGCCACGAGCCGCAGCCCCCGCCCTGAAAAAAGACTTAGCGGGCGCTGCGGTCGCCCGACGGGGGGAGGACGTGGAGATGGTGTTCATGTTTTTATCTTCCCTCCGGAAACCGGGGCCATGCGGCTTTGGTTCTGCCGTGGCGGCGGTCCGTTTGCTCGTGTCGATGCGGCGAGGCCTCGCAGGGGCCGAGGTTCGGCTTGAGGAGTGCATTGTGGGAGTAGCAGGCCTGCTTTTGTGATTGTCAATTACTTCTGTTGCTATGTAAACCTGTATTGGGTTTTCTATCTAAAGGCTGGAAGGATCCAAACCATGACTGGCCATGACAGTCACATCTTGGCTTGAGTCCAAGGCTCCTGAAACACCAAGAGAGACATTGAGTCAGAGGAGACAAGAGAATACTCTGTCACCATGTTCTGTTATCAGCATGCGTGTGCTCCTTTTATTCTGCTCATATTTTCATAGATATTGGAAGTAAATATTGGAAGTTTAAACCATCCCATGGCTTGTTAATTATAGCCCAATTGCTACTGGGCTTTTCCACTTTGTAATTAACTCCCCAAGTGATGAAAGAAGCCGAAAATGAAAATCATCTCTCCTCCGCTCTCTCTCCTAAAAATACAGATGCATGAGCTCACTTAAACACACACACACACACACACACGCACACACACACACACACACACACACACACACATGCACACACAACTCCTAGATTCCACTTGATTATGTTGCAGCCTTGAAAGAGGGTTACTGTAGAGAAGGCTATCTCTTTCTCCATCTCTCCCTACTTCAATCTCTCTCTCTCTCTCTCTCTCTCTCTCTCTCTCTCTCACACACACACATACAAAGGCATTGCTTCTGCTTTATTTGATCAGATAAAATGCCAAGGATGAACTCTACTGGACGGCTATACATTTGGACATTTGCTCATATTATGCCGCATATTAGTAGGCTGCTATATTATCAAAAACAACTAGCGCAGAACATAACCAGGCAGTGCAGGGACAGGCCTAGCCTGTTTAGTGTTTTTTTTGTGTTTTTTTTACATCGTAGGCTTTATTGCTGATATCACAGTGCCCTTCACATCAAAAGGCCGAGAATGTCGAGTAAATGACTATATAGAAACGCTCACATCGGGCCTTGTCGGAGTAGGTGCCTTGGACGAAAACATTCGAATAAAAAAATCAAGCCACAAAGCAAATACTCAGCTGAAAATAGGCCGATTCTCATAGCTCGACTATTTACCACCAGATTGATCGATCCGAGGTGGCTGATGGAGAGGGGGATTGGGGAGAGAGAAGGGGGGGGGGGGGGGGGTGCATATATAGATATATAGGTAGCCTACCCTAAGCCGCAGCGCCTTGCCATAGCCTACCCACCCCCGCTTTTGTGACTAAAGGTATCCCTTTGCAATTAGCCAACCAACATGTTTGATAGGACTATTGCATTCGAATGTTTGATATTGCATTCGTTCGGCTGTAATTCAATAAATCTAATTAAGGATCTAGAGATAGAAGGGTCGGGGAATATACAGAAGCCAATAGAAAAATCAGCCTATGTTATAGCCTAGATAATATTAGACATCAACAAAGTCAAAGTAACAGAGATTTCTACTCACGGTCAGTGGGGTTTATGAGAAGATGGAGATGTAGGAATCCGTCTCCAGTAGCGGATGCGAGCGTTCGCGACCCCGTCCGACCGAGAATTTTCTCCGAGATACAGCGAGAGCATCTCTTCTCGCGACCACCTCCTTCCTCGTCATAGCACCGCCCCCCCCCCCCCCTCCCCTCCACCCCCAAAGGAACCACACCCGTCGCTGCCTCACCAGTCCATGCCATTATAATCGAGCAATCCCATCTCTTTCCATCTCTCCTCGTTCCTCAGCTCCCCCATCCTCTCCCTCGTTCAAAGAAATGCTCTAATTTGTTCTCCCAGTCACTGGTATATCCAGTCTTCACAATTCACACACAAACAAACGGCTCTTGGTCACATTTATTCATTTATTAAAACCAATAAGATTCCATAATTAGACACTGAGTAATATGGGACATACAGACAGGAGAAGGTGTGAGTGAGGAAGTCCTCAAAGATTTTCACCATATTTGAGATACAGAAGCAGTCGTCCATTAGAAATTGCGTGTGCCTGTCAAGGCTTTCTCTCTCCTTACACTGTCACAGACAGAGGCACGGAGATAATGCAAAAATATATATAAAACGACAGAAAGGAACAGTGCGTTCTAAAATATTGACACGGCATCAGACCAATGCTGGAAAGTTGTCACTGCCATCCCTGATAATTCCATAGGATTCTAGAGCAGACAGTCAACAATTCTAGAGCAGACAGTCAACAATGGTTATGATACAGTGTTTGCCATTCCATTTTACCATGCCATTCTATTTTACCATGCCATTCCATTTTACCATGCCATTCTATTTTACCATGAACAATGAGTAGAGGGTTAAGGAGAACAAGACTGGCTTCTTGTTGACTTGATATCTAGGTCTAGTTCAATTTCTATCTCTAGTCCCTTCTTCCAACACTTGCCACACTAGGATGCTACCAAGCTCTGCAGTAACCAAGTGCTGATTATACTAATGCCAGTATTCACTACTCAGATCTGTGGACTAGGATGAGTCTAGGAGCTAGGCTTGGGTAAGAAAATAGGGACTGAAGTAGAACAAGGTCAAAGTCACTTGCCCTCTACAGTGTAGCGCTTGCTAAAAAAAAACAGAGCCCACAGCCCGGTTTTCACTTGTTCCTCTTGTAGATTTTCTTGGCGAAGTTGAGAAAGACAGCATGGGGAAGGTTTTGGGCGTGACACGCAATGAGTTTCTTTAACCGCTGGTAGCTCTCGTCCTCATGTTTGTGGTACAAGGTGGGCATCTGCAGGGTGCTGTACAGCGCCTTGACCTTCTCCACACTCACATCGTCATGGCGGCCGTAGCACGACTGAGAGAAGAACAGAATAATTTTCAAATCATAAAATGTTTATCTTGCATTTATCAATTTTAACCATAACATTCCTTGTTATGTAGCTTATGGAGGATAAGCTGGGAAAATTAAAGCCATCTTGATTCATTCATTCCTTCATTCATTCAGACAGTCAAATATTAATTCAGTCAAATATTCATCCTTATAGACATAATTTGATAGAGTGATGCAGCATTTGATTGCAGGTCCATGTCATGGTATACAGTATCAGCTTTGATATTGGGTGGCTCTCTCACCTCCAGTTCAGCCCTTTGTTCAGGGGTCATGACCCCTAGCGCTGTCACCACCAGCCAGCTGCACTTGTTGTCCTGGATGTCTGTGCCAATCTTCCCCGTCACTGCAGGGTCACCATAGCAATCCAGGTAGTCGTCCTGACAACGGCAAAGCGTTGTAAACAAAATATTACATCGGTTCAAGGAAACTGCAAGATGTGCTGGTGATGGTGTGTGTATGTGTGTGCGCTTGTGTGTGTGTGTTTCACCTGTATCTGGAAAAACTCTCCCATCTCCAGTAAGATGTGTTTGGCATGGTTGTGTTCCTCCTCACTCTCTATCCCTGCCTACAGAGACACAACACAAGACAAGGTTTAAACACTTAAACACTCACTGTTCATTTTCAAGACAGGAGGCTTGGAGGATATATATATCAATTTGAGATTGTCTATGCTATAACATTCTTGTATGCCTACATGTTTAACAAACATTACAGGTCTTCCAAGGTTATATATGCTCACCATGTACATAGCAGCTGCCACAGGTAGGTAGAAGGAGTAGAAAGCAGTCTTGTACTTTACTATTGCTTTATATCTGTGAGAGAGAGAGAGAGAGAGAGAGAGAGAGAGAGAGACAGAGAGAGAGAGAGAGAGGTGGAGGCACCGGAGATATTAGTGTGGTTTGACTGTAATGTCAAGCTAATATCATCTCCAACAGCTTCGTATCTCAGTTCTGAGTATGAAAGTCCTTTCTTTTCTCCGTCAGCGACCCCTGTACATCCTAACCCGCTCTCCCCTTCTCCCTCCCTCCCTCACCTCTCCATAGTGAATCTGTTGAGGTCGATCTGGCCAGGAGGAGCAGTCATGAGGTCTAAAGCCTGGCCCAGCTCCGTCTGAAAGGTTGTCTGACACACACAGGGACACACGTCATGGCAGAAGTGCCTGTGTGACCTCTAAAACAGTCTGGCACTTTGTACCTTCAATGCTTTATTTGGTGGAGATGGAAAGTGTGTGCTGTTGTATTACTGCATGCATCCGGTGATGTGAAACAAGTGGGTATGCATGAGCATGTTACCTCAGTAAAGAGCTCTAGCAGGTGCACATAGTAGGGCTGTCCCCTGCAGTGTCTGCGCAGTAGTCTGTATATCGCCCCCTCCAGGAGGAAACTGTCATTGATGGCATCCAGACCCACTTCATCCTGGAAAAACACAGAAACGGCACCTTGCATTTCTGACCGAACAACTGGCTGTTGTTTTTGTTGATGTCGCTACTGTTGTTGTTGATCGTGATCAACGACCAGGAAAGAGCACACTTCTCTCTTTCTCACACACACACACACACACACACACACACACACACACACACACACACACACACACACACACACACACACACACACACACACACACACACACACACACCTTCTTGTACCAGCAAGGCTGTCCTCGCCGAGTCACAGATGCATCCATTATGTCATCAGCCACCAGGAAGAAGGCTTGAAGCTAAAAGACAGAGTAACATTTCACCACAGAGACAGTGACACCTCAAGCGGAGCACTAATTGATGTAATGAATCTAGGTCTATGCCATCAAACTTTTTTGGGGAAAGGAAGTCTGGCTTCCAGGCTAGAACTTAGTAGGTACATGGCTCAGCCGCAGACACACAGATCTGGAATCAAAACTACTCCAGTGTGAAAGCAGATGCTTTATGCTCAAAACGGAACACCCAGCTGGTCTCAACGAGTCCTTGAATCTAGCATGTTTCCTCTGAATTTTGACTCCTAGCATCTGCATGTACCAGTACAACCTCCTTCACAGTATATGGCTCCCATCACATGGTCACTAAGGCTGAATCAGGATTGGACCACGCTCTTACCAGCTCAATGCACCAGCCCACCAGCAGTGCCCTTTGAACTGCATCTTGAGTGAGCTTAGAGGCAGGGATGAGCTCCCGCAACGAGCCGATCACAGACAGACCTCGGTTCCTCTTGCCTCCAGGGGAATTGTAAATCAACACCTAGGATGGAAGAAGAGAGAGGGGGGGGGAGAGAGAGAGAGAGAGAGAGAGAGAGATTGATTGATTACACCTAGTCCTGTCCAAAGGCCTGAGAAGAAGGATTTATTTAAAAACTATAGCATAAATTTCCCTGGTTTCGTCTCCTCTCTTTCCCACACTGCTGGGTGTTATAGATACCTCTCTCAGTCTGTTGAGAGCGTCAGTGAGCACAGGATCGGTGAAGTCCTTCTCTGTGAGCTCCACCACCAGGTCCTGGAACTGGGCTTCAAACAGTTGGGGATCTGACTGGACTTCCTCGGAGAGGTGGGTCCCGTTGCAACAACTGTCACTCTGCAAGACAAAGTATGAAAGGATGAGGCAGAGGGAGAGGAGATGAAAGTTGCAGTATGGTCCATAACTGTCCATAGAGTAACAAGGTTTTTGAACTTACTAGCTACTTTGTGTAACACAGCCATCCTAAGTGAAGCTGCTAGCTCCCTAGATACCCTAAGTTAAGTTATAGACTCTCCGGTAAACAAACGCTATTAATAGATAACGATAATAAGCTAGTTACTATAATTAGCTTGACAAGTGCACTAGCTAGGATATTTACAAACTGTTAGCTATCGTTAGCTGGCTAGTCTGCAGTCTCCTTCCTGTTTGCCCGCTAGCTGTGCATTCGCATTAGCAAAATGTCACTTTCATGCACTGACAAAGACATAAATTACATTAGCTTATCACTACTACCATAATGTTCTTGTCCTCGTCCGCAATGACAGTGTTGGCAAGTCTGCTGTTGCTGTACCTGTTAAAAGAAAAGTGCGACAACCCACAATTTGGAGTGCTGTGTATTGTAGTTCTACAAGCCGTTACATACCATTTTATCGCAATGTCACCGAACTAAAACTCCCGACAGCCTTCACGCGTCATGACATGGGCGTGGATCCACAAGGCTTCATATGACATCGAGCGTTTTCATTCGCCAGTGCAATCGAACCAGGATGGGCTTTTGGGTTAGCTAACCAATAGGATTCTTGAAGAGGACAAGTTTACTGGTCAGGTGCTGTGTCTGATGTTTGGCAACTTTGTAAGAGGCAAAGGTACTGCCCACTGAACCGTTGATAACAAAATCTGTAATCCTGCACGAAGCTTGGGAAGCATTTACCACAGGACTACTAAAACACAGCAGTGTGCCAAAGCGCATTTTGTCTTCTAAGGGAGGCCACACAAAATACTAACTTCTTTTAAAAACAAGAAATTCATATTTTGGTCATGATATCATGATTCAATAAAGGTTACATTTTAATTCAAAGTGCCTCAGATTCTCTTCAGACTGCCAACCTACGCCATGGACAGTTACTGTTGTTTTATTCTTACTCTTTAATATATTTGTATTACTTTTTTGTATTAATGTTTATTTGTGTTTATTCCAATGTTTTATATAGTGTTTTTCTTTTTTTTTTACAAGCAAATAAACACTTACTGTCCAGATGAATTTAAGCTTTAAACATCATTTTCTTTGGTGGCGGCCTAAGACTTGCACAGTACTGTGTGTGTGCGTGTATATATACATACATACACACACACACACACACACACACACACACACACACACACACACACACACACAGCAAATAGATTAAGCACTTCATATAAAAAACAAAAGCATCTGCAGTTGTGTATAATTTATTTTATGTTGAATTACATAACTCACATTAAAAGTTCTGGCATTAGAACTGCATTTAAAACTTGTATCATATTGAATATAATAATTTTATTCGGGTTTCAATGCTCTATCACGGCAAGCCGTATACATTTCCTCAGATGTTTTCATGTGCAAGACAGGAGGTAGAAACTATATACGTAGCTCCATTTAAAACATAACTCAGTGCCTCAGTACTGTATGTGTGTTAGTGAGCAGGTGAGTTGTATGTCGATGTTAAAATTACTTACATTATATGAGTGTGTATAATCACAACTTGTTTTCACAAACCAAGGCCAATATAATCACTGAGTGAGCTCACTAGTAAAACTTAATTTAGTTCATTTGGAGGTGCAGTCCCAATCCAAACACTGTTCCTCTAACAAGAAAGTGTACATAAGTATCTATTGTTCAACATTTATTTTCCAGGGCAGTCAAACCCATATTGATAATTGTCAATCAACTTTAATGTTCAATGGAGTACTACCAGCCCGTCAGGAAACCCCGTATCATCCTATAGCCCGACATCGACACAAACACATCTGTACATTTATTGCAAGAGCCGCTTTAGTGCTTTCAGAATCATACTGAGGTGCAGTTTACTACTGTATACAGAACAGGGGTGGTTCAACCACAGCCATTGATACACAGCACACACTGTCTGGCCAACTCTGTAATCTTAAATGGATTGTGTTGGAAAGGAAGGTAGTCTATCAACATGTATTTTCATGTTAGTGTTATTGCTATGGGGCATTTGGAATAGACATGGAGGTTCAGTTTCAGAACTGTGTGTATCTATGACTGTTGGTTCAAAACCCCAACACTGATCCATCCCGTTAGCAGTGTATACATCAACACATTTTCAAAAGGACAGAGCTACTATTGAAGAGAGAGGTGCGTGAGTGTGTGTGTGTATGAGAGAGAGAGAGAGATAGAGAGAGAGAGAGAGAGAGAGAACGAGAGAGCACAAAAAGTGAGAAGAATTGTCAAAACATGCAGATAAAGACATTCTGAGGAGAAAGTTAGTTACACAGTCAGTCAGTCAGTCTGCAGGGTTTTTTTTTTTTTTTTAAAGAGCACAAACCTTAACAAGCCTCCTGTATATTTGGAGTGAGATCTGGGTTGTTGTAGCAAGACATGCACACATTCAAATCAAACCATGTTTGTCCAAAAAACATACCCAAAAACATCCCAAAGAGAGAATACAGCTAATATATCTAATATATCTAATATATCTAATATATCTCAAAGGCTGAGTTTGGGTTTGAGGTGTGATGTCATAAACCGGTTCAGATGCTGTGTGTCAGTTTGTAGAGGGCGCCTTAATGCCTGGAGGCTGTATGGAGGTAGATGAACTGGGTGAAAAGAGATGTCATTTCTGAGACTACCTGTAGAGGACGACAGAGAGAGAGCCAGAAGAGTGAACTACGGTATATTGCGACAGCGTACAGCAGCATGTGACACTGGCAAACCATGGAAATAAGGACTTTCGTCCTCAGTGAGTACAATCAGTGTCTTCAACTAACTCCTCACCTGGGGAAGTCGAGGAAAGAGTGTAAGCCATTACAGGTGTGGAAGACTATAAAGTGGATTTTGCCATGATGGCTTAGCCTGAGAGTCACTCTGACTCTGGATAAGTGGCAAACATGAATAGAAATCAAGGGGTTGAGCAGCCCAGCCCGACACAGGAGATATGCAGTGACTGAGTGGATGTGTTGTAGTATCGGCGCAGAGAGTGGCGCTCCTCCAGCTTCCTGCCGGTCCCAGAGGAGAGGAGAGGAGAGGAGAGGAGAGGAGAGGAGAGGAGAGGAGAGGAGAGGAGAGGAGAGGAGAGGAGAGGAGAGGAGAGGAGAGGAGAGGAGAGGAGAGGAGAGGAGAGGAGAGGAGAGGAGAGGAGAGGAGGGGAGGGGAGAGACAGATATGCACAAGGGCTCCGGGTGGAAGTGGACTTGTGTCATGGCCGCCGATCGAGGATTCCGTTGACCTCCCCCCCGATCCTAACCTCAACCTTTGAACTCTGTCTTCGTCTAGGGCGGGTGCGGATGAGACCGAGAGGAAAACCAGCACCGCTGTTTAAGGCCAGGCGCAGAGGTGGCTCCAGGATGGAGAGGAGAGGAAGGACGAGGAGGAAGGAAGCTTTCTCCAAGCGTTAGAACGACACCGTGTAACACTTGCCCTCCCGCCTCCCTCAACCTAGCTATCATTCATTCCCCCTCCCCCTCCCAGACCCCTCCCCGTCTTTGCCAACCCCTCACCCAAACGGGAGCGTTCCTCCCCCCAGCCCCGCGCCACTCTGTAGAGTTCTCCTTCTCCCCTCGGCTTCCTCCACCGCTCTCCCCTCCGTCTCCCCTCCCTCTCTCCTCCTCCTCCTCCACGCGTCTCCTCCTCACAGCACCGACTCTGCGTAAAGGGCCCCCGACGACCCGTGCGGCGTCGCCAGTCGTCGCAGCGCAGCGGAGGAGGTGGAGCTTAAATCCCCGCAGCTGCGCAGGTGGATCCCCTCGCACGCCGGCGACGGGCTGCCGTGGCGCCGGTTGTGCCGGCTGTCGCTGTGGGAGTGGTGGTGTCCGCGGTGGTGGGGGTAGCGAGGGTGAGGGTGCGGGTGAGCTCGCCCCGCCCCCCACGAGTTACGCAACACCTGGGGGAAGCACGGACAGAGAACAGCGTGACCGACGGAGAAGCTACCGCCGGACCTGGTCACTCCAAAGAACGTAAGCTTTGACAAACAGATTGAGGTCGCAGTTAAGTGTAATTCTGAGTGTGTATATGTATGTGCGAGTGTGTGTGTGTGCGCGCGTGTGTTACCTGCTCTAGGGGCAAATGAGTCATCCCACCGCCCTCCGCCCCGCCCCTCATCTTAGGCCCCTGCCCGGCGTTCCCGGCGTGCTCGGCCGCGGACGCCAGGTTCCGTTTGGAACGTTGCAGGAAGCGAGCCACCAGCCCCCGCGTCACCTGACAGGAAGAGCAGAAGCAGAGGTGAGGCAGCTGATGGAACTACGGTGAGCTTTGCTGACGAACACACTTGCAGGCCGACAGACCTTGAGGTCTCCCAGGGAGCGATGGCAGTCCTTGGGCAGGCGCAGGGGCGAGGTGGGCGGGGCCTTGGAGGGTACCTGCGCCCCCATCGCTGCAGCCTTCACGCTGCCTTTCCTGGGCAGGGAGGCAGGGGGCGCCAGAGAGGAGCGGGGTAATAGGCACGCTTCAGAGGATGGCCCTGAGGGGATGAGGGAAGGAGAGAGAGAGAGAGAGAGAGAGAGAGAAAGAGAGAGAGAGAGAGAGAGAGAGAGAGAAAGAGAGAGAGAGAGAGAGAGAGGAGGGGCGGTAGCCCAGTGGTTAGAGAATCTGACCAGTGACCAGAAGGTCGCTGGTCCAAGACCGGGCCAGGCCATTTGACAATAATTAGTCTACCGCTGTACCCTTGAGCAAGGCATGTAACCCCAACACCAGCTCAAACCATTGTAAGTCGCTTTTGATAAAAGCGTCTGCTAAATGACTTAAAGGTGCTATACATAACATGTTTATGTAGATTAATCTTTTTTTTAAATACAACTCTAACAAGGCTCATGAGCTAATAGACCCCTGACACAGAGATACTGCATGGTACCAAAGTCTTTGTTGAGGTTCATAAAAAGAAAATTAATTCATAATAAAAAAAAAATTGGGGGGGGAAGCAATACTTTTATTCCACATCTTCCTAAAAGCTCTGTGGATGTTTTTCTTTACGGCTTTGTCTACATAAAAATGTTATCTACCTCACCTTTCAATGTAAGGTAGGCGATTTTTCATCCAATCATGGATGTCCTACCTGCCTGTCAACCTACCTATTTTTGGGGATTGGTTGGATTTTCAAAATCTATCTTACTCTTCCTGGTAGTTGAATACAACGAGTGAGGCCAGTCAAAACTGAAACCTTTTGATTCGGACTTGGTTGACCAATTCATATATGACTGAGAAGCACATTTCACGCTTGTACTTCGGAATGCTGCTGCTTGCATGACTCACCCAGTAGATTTGATCAAGGTAAGTAGCTTACACTTCCTGGTTTCTCCAAAACCGCCTGTCCTACCTTTAAGATAAATTGAATGTTTTTTTTTATTTTATGTCCCGACGTTAAAATGGAGCGAGAGGACTGCGTTTCTCCTTCATTAGGGGTAGAAATGATGTACTGTAGAGGTGATGAGTCACCTGTATCAGTGGATGTCTGAGAGCCTCCCTCACTGATTCCTTTACTCCCCACTGAGACTGTGAAGTCACCTGGAGGAGAGAGGGAGGGTAGAGGGGTCAAAACAAACAAACCCTCTCATCACCTGTAAGTCACCAATAAAGGGTGTAACGTACTCTATATGAGCATGTGCTGGAGACAAACACACACACACACGCACACACACACACACACACACACACACACACACACACACACACACACACACACACACACACACACACACACAGTGCGTGTATCCTACCTGTATCTGTCGAGGAGCTGAGTCCTGGCTCGCTGTGTGACCTCATCAGAGCTAGAAGCCCATCACTGTCCCTCCTCCCGCTCCCTCCATCCCCTCCCCGTAGGAACAGGGGCTGCGCGGGGAGGGTCGCGCCGCCAGCCTGACCGCCCTCTCGTCCAACGGCAGATGACGAGGAGGGAGGAGCCAGGGAGGCGGAGGCGGAGCCTCGGCGCGACGGGGTAGAGGGGCGAACGCGGATCTCCGGGATGGAGGAGCGCGGGCGCGAGGCGCGGCGTCCGAGCAGCTCCAACTGGGAACAGCTACTGGCCAGCATGGCCTGGCGACACAGCACCGGGGACCTGGGAGGTGAGACAGAGACGGAGCGTGTGTGTGTGTGTGTGGAGGTTTCCGTACCTGTGTGTTTTCCTCCTCCTTACCTGTACGTGTTAGTGGCCGTGCTGGGGGAGGAACAGGAGTTGGACCTCTCCCCCCGGAAGAAGCGTTGGCCCCTGGGACCCGCCAGCGGGCTCTCGGGGCCCTGGGGCGGCGGCGGCCCGCGGAAGCTGACGTACTCCCCCGCCTCGCCCCCCTCTCCACCCGCACTGCTGCCCCTCTCTGCCCGCGACCTCACCCCCACCACCATCTCCATCAGGCAGGAGTCCTCGGAGGGGGAGTCGTCGGGGATGTCCACGATCTCCGACATGAGCAGGGAGCCGCTGTCCATAGAGACTGGCAGAGGGGAGGAGAACTGCCATTTGTGCACTATACTGACTACTGCACTCTCTTTTGTGGGCCAAATGCACTGCTAGTTTCTGCACTATGTTTATATTTTGCACTGGTCCATTTTTGTGTTATTGTTGTTGTTGTGCTTGTTGTTGTTGGCTACACGATGTCAAAACAAATTCCTATGTATGTCAAGTACAATGGCAATAAAATAATTCTGATTCTGAACACGGGGAACAATGCTACTGACTCCTCCTCTGTTTAACGGAGCGGAGCGGAGGCGGGTTGACCTGACCGGAGAGGCAGAGTTAGACACTCACCCTCGCCACTGAAGGCCGTGGACGTGGCTCTCTCCCCTGACAGCTCGGCACCGTGGGAGTCAAACACCGTCGCCTGGACGTCACACAAGGGACATGGCTTTAACAGTACAGTACGGTGGGAAACCATATACGCACTTGCCAGCGGTCAACAGATACACACACACACGCACACACAAACGCACACATGCGCGCACACACACACACACACACACACTGACCTGGCTAGCCGCTCTCTGGCCCATCACAGCTTCATAGGGAGGGGGGCAGTCCGTGGGGTAGAGAGGGACAGGACTCTCCATAGACCCATTATAGGTGATACTAGATGAACACACACATACACGATTATTAATTTAGTCAGTCACAATACATACGGTGTGTGTGTGTGTGTGTGTGTGTGTGTGTGTGTGTGTGTTCGCGCGTGTGCGTAAGTGTGTGTGATTACCTCTGTGCGTCTGTCTCCGAGCTGCAGGTGTATTCGGGGGGGTAGTACGGGGGAGGGGGAATGGGAGGAACAAACTCCTCGAAGTCCATGATGTTGGTCAGGAAGGCGTCCTGGGGAGTGGTGCATTCTGGGTTGACGGAGCGAGAACGATGGGGGGCGAGCTACAGAAAAGAGACAGAGACCCCGTTTAGACTTGGTTTTAGAATGCGTTTTGGACGACCAGATTCAAAGTGGACAGTGCTAAATACAAGTGTAAACAGCCACCAAAACGTTTTGTGAAACGTTTCCTCAAATTACTTGCCGAGGTCGTCTGGAACGCATTTGACCACATATCTTTAGTAGTCTAAACGCTAATGCATCCTGATGCGTCCCCGACAAGGGCGTAACAGGAAAACACGTCATCAATGCAGGATAAATTTACTCCTTTTTCGCCTTATCCTGCACTCTTTTTCAAGTCGCAAATGACTTGTGATCTATCAATGGAAACAGTTGGAATAGTCCTACTATGTTCATTTGTTCTTCAAACATCTTCAGTTGCTTTAGTGCACACTTTTTTTCAATCTGCTCGAAGTCAAACCGACTGATTATTGATTTGTTTACATGGAACAGCTGTGCGACACGTAGGTAGGAGTGAGTTAGTTACTATTGTTACTACATACGAACACAAGTGGTCAGCTGGACACATTTGGCGACGCATGATAGACACAGGTGTAAACGATGATGTGTCTCGCTGTCCACTTTGAATCTGATTATCCAAAACACATTCAAAACCAAGTCTAAACAGGGTCAGAGAAAGAAAAGAGGCAAGACAGATGTCTTATGTAGGTACAGAACTCTTGGTTAAGATAGAGTATTTGACATCAGGACAGCAGAGTCGCTGCCCATCTTTTGTTACAGGCTCAAAACTCATCTCTTCAAGACGTACTACCATGATCCTCCCTCTTAAGCACCTATTGTATTTTAGATTGCTATTCTTGTACGTTGCCTTCAGCACTAGATTATGCTCTTAGTCACTTGTTTTAGAAAGGAAATTATGCACTTGTGAGTTCTGGGAAGTAGTAGTACATTGGCTTTTCCTACGTTAAATGCAATTATTGTTAGTCGCTTTGGATAAAAGCGTCTGCTAAATGACTGTAATGTAAAAATGTAAGGAGTTTGTGAGTGTGTGTGTGTGTGTGTGTGTGTTTGTGTGTGTGTGTGTATGTGTGCGTGCGTGTGTGTACTCACCAGATGCACCAGGTCCAGGGAGAATATGTGGATACTGCACGTTACAGTGGACAGGGTGCAGATGATGGTGGAGAGGATGCTCAGACCACAGGCACTGAAGAGCAGATCCTGCAGAGAGAAGCAGGTGAAGACATCCTCCACTACTACACCCAGAGGACATCTTGTGCAACTACACCATTTCAAACCTGGCTAGAATCAGAACTCTTCTTATTTAGCAACTGATTGTAAGGATTGGTTATGCACTGTTTGACAAAATCAGTAGAGGACAATGGTGAATATTTAAGCCGTGGGTAGGGAACAGTCTCATCAGATACACACACACAAACACACACACAAACACACATACTTTGAGCTGATGTCTAACAGAGTGGCAGTCAGCGTTCAGGTAGAGGACCAGGGTCTCTTCCTCTGTTATAGAGCAGGAGTGTGTGGGGGCACAACACACACACAGCCCGTTCTCCACCTACACACACACACACGCACACACACGCACAGAAAGAGAGGGTGAACACTCACAGACAGGATCTAGTCACATACAGGCATGATCGCACACACAAACATTAGCTTGTACCTGGCAGGTGAGGAGTGATTTGACCATCTGTGCATTCTGACAGGAGAGCATGGAGCCAGCCAGACTGAGGATCACACACACCGCTGACAGCAGCATGAACAAGGAGACCTGGGTGCACACACACACACACACACACACACACACACACACACACATACACACACACACACACAAATACTTAGTAGTCCATATAGCGGAGCTGGTATGATAGCTAACCTCACCCAGACATAAGATGTTGTGGAACTGCGTCTCCCAGAGATGACAGTAAACACTAGGCTTCAGCTCAGTGTCTTAACACGACTACATGGGTTCGATACCAAGTCTGCTCCGACAGTCTACTCACCACTAGTGTGAGTGGTCTCCGCCATGAGATGATCCCGACTATGCCTGATGCGACTACCTGGGGACACACACACACACACACACACACACACACACACACACCCATCGGATATATCTTGGCTACTGTTTAAGTAGTTAGGCTACATTAAAGTGCAGTACGGTGGAGGTTACTCACAAAGAAGCCTGCCCAGAACGGGCAGGACTGGCGCACGCGGGCTGACGAGGTGAAGGCCATGCTGGTGAAGGAGAAGGCCAGGACCATGGCCCCCAGCCCCAGGTGACACAGGCCCAGATACAGCAGCAGACGCGCACCCCCCTGCCCACGGCCAGACATGCCCCTGCGGCTATCCGACCAGCCGCGGGACCCTGAGGCCGAAGCTACACTGCTCGAGTCCGATGGGGAGGGCATGGCGTGAGTGTGGTGTGTGAGAGGTCTGAAGAGGGGATATAAGACCTCTATAGGAGGTTGATGTACTGTGGCTATGAGGGGTAGAGCGGGAAGAGAGGGAAGCAAAAATGGTCTGATTTAGACTCTTGGCTTGAAAAGTCCACTCTGTCACTATCGCACAAAGTCAATTGGCAGGTGCCTGCAGGAACGCTGCGCTACCCCCCCCCCCCCCCTATGTTCGCGCCACGCTGGTCCAGTCAGTCTGTCCAAGAACTTGGTCAGCGGAATGCCCACCATTACAGAACAGGTAATGGTTGAGGTGAGCTCATACGCATTGGGCTTACTTAACACAGATATTGTACCGTAAACAATAGGTTTCCACCTAGGCAGTTGACGGGACGTTTTGGCTTGGGAAAATAAAATGTGCTATCCTCACTCCTCGTACTGTTAGGAAACCGGAATGCTTTCACAACATGACAATATCATTATAAATTCCTTTCCTCTCCCGTCGCTCTCTCCCCTGCCTCCCCTCGCTTACTCCTCTTGCCCGTGGCATTGCGGTAACCGGAGTCCCGAGTAGGCCTCGAGAAGCAGATCTGCCCCGCGTTGATCGCTACCTTCACGGCGATGAGAAACATATCGTGTCCTGACAAGGTGAGGAGAAAATAATTGGAGCAAGCGACGACGAATAGCCTGTCCTCACAAAGTTACGACCACAATATATCCAGAGATAGCTGGGATGAAAAGCAAGCTCCGGTCCAAAAAACGGAGATTATCCGTTGGAAGTAGCCTAGCCTATAACTATAAAATATATTCTAACAATTTTAACATTCTAATAGAGTCGCTGCCATGGACATGATCTATATAGCCGATTTCTTAAATTCCTCCTTCCATCATCGCGGTGGGAGTTTTGCGGTGGACCACACGCACAACCCCCCCTCCTCTCTCCTCCCTGCAGTCACGCGGGCCCTCCGTTCTGAGTATCTATCCCGGACATATACCTCACTGCATCCAACCCTACGTCACGCACCTCACGGATCATCACATACTGTGAAGCCGTATCAAGGCTCTTCTCAAACACGTGTGTCCCATGTCCAGCCTTTACGTCCATTGAAATTACGTCCTGTGATCCCGTTATTCCCGCAGATGAGACAAGACAAAAGGAACGCCTCGAGTCCGTAAACCGACACCTGTCCTAATTTAATGACAAGGCACGCATCATACACAAGCGAGATGCGGCAGAGCGCGCGAGTCAGGTGCTGATGCTGCGCAGAGGGGGCTGTTGCCTAGCGACCACCTCCTGGTTACTGCAGCCGACCAATCAGATAGGATTTCACTGAGCTATCCTTATGCATTCCTTGCCGTACATGTGACAGAAAATGTGTAGTCTAGTTCACTGACCCGTCTTTCAGAATATATGGGCCTAATGCTATCAGCTACGGAGAAGCAAAGACAGCAAGGCTATGGGGTCGAAGTGTATGAATTAAGAAGATCTGGGGTTGAATCTCATGTCTCAGAGCAGTATACAAAGAACAACAGACCATGTTGTATTTTGAAAGTTTTCTTTTATTCAATAACAGCAGGCACATAAACTCACATCGTCCTTACCTATAGTAATTGATCAGACGAGGAATGTTTGACAGAAAGCGTGTGAAAGAAAGAGGGAAATGTGTGGAAGGAGATTGGCTGTGTCCACCGATGAGCTGTATGTAGCTGAACGCCAAGCTTACAGAATAGCCTTTTACAGCCTGCGCTCTAGCCCAAAAAGTTCAACTTGTTTCAACTTGTTTCAACTGCAAAAACAGCCTAGAGCTCATGGTGCTGTAGCGCTAAAAAGCGCTTGGAACACAGCTCTCGTCTCTAGCGCCCGAGAGCTCATTACCCATTGTAAACAACGAGAAAACAGCGCCAGCTCTAAAATACAGCTTGCCAGTGGACACGCTATGGTCATATACATCTCCATAGTCTACAGCTCCTTTAACCCCTTGTCTAACTCACTTCACAGATGATCTGGAAAATAAGAAATTCCTGTAGGTCAGACTTCATTTCAGCTGGTCACTTCTTTTAGAAACAATAGGAAGCCAGAGAGCAGGGATGCATCATTCAGGGTAGGGTTCAATTCCTTTCCAATTCAATCAACTCACAATTTAAATTGAAATAACAATTCCAAAATTGAATTGAGCACAACAGTGATTATGTAGTCTAGGCTGCGTTCCGAATCGCATACTTCCATACCACATAATATGCCAAAAAAGGATGCATATGTCCCAATACACAGTACTGTATACCACATGCAGTACGGCAAAAATACCAGGATGTCCTACTACATCCGGTCGTATTTTGCAGTATGCACGCCAGCAGACTTTTCATGCTATTCTGACCCACAATCCATTGCATAGAGGAAATTAGGTCACATGTGCAAGTCGTGACAGCTGTGGACGAATGCTGCTTTATGGACTGCGACGGATGTGGGCAAATTGCAAGGCAAAGTGGTATGTCCCAATTGTATGCATACTGCGTACAAAGTACATACTTTCTAGGGGCAGCTGTAGTACGTACTGGAAGTAAAAAGTAGAAGTATGCGATTCGGAACACAGCCCTAGTGTTTGGTTTGAGAAGCAACTCGTTGTTTCTTTGAATATCTGATCTGGTGAGGTTAGACTGGTGAAAAAGACAGATTTGTCATTATTGAATTAAATCAATTCAATAATGTAAATTTGTTTTTATCTAACAAAAATACACATTCTAAACATTGTGGCCTAATGTATGCAGTCTTTGAGGTAAACTGTGTCCGATTTAGGCCAGGAGTCTGATGGTCTGGCCCGTGTGTTTTGAATGCTTTTATAACAACTGATCAGTCGTTACCTCACCAAGGGTTGATTTGGGTGGGTGTTTTCTTTTGTCAAAACTGTTTAGCAAGTGCATCAAATAAAGGACACGTCTGTCTACCAATTCAGTAATATGAGAACCTATCAGCATTATTGTCGTCTCTCATCTTTTATGCCCTTGCTTCATCCATCATTCTTGTAATCTCCCCTCTCCTCTTCTCATATTGCACTTATCTCTCTTCCTCTCTTGCACATTATCAGTCCATCTGCCTTAACACAGCATGTTACCCGCTGTCAGTTTCCAACAACACACAGTAAACCTCAATCTCCTAATACTGGCTGTATGACTAACCCATCCACTGGGAACAGGCCGATGTGCACTCTTGCTAAATGTGATGTCGGTGTGACGCTCTGTAATTGCTTTAAGCTCAGCTGAGTACATATTCCTCTGCATCCGTTGTGTAGATTGTGCTGTACACGTTATGGACTATGTAGACGTCCAGCTCAAATGGAGCACTAATGCATACAGCAGGACTTACTGCAGATTCTGCTGGAGTAGGAACAGCTCAATGCCAAACACCTTTTGTGGTTCTCAAACCTCTGATAAGCATGACCATTTGGTGAACAATCTCTTTCAAAGACTAAAATATGGTTGTCATTATGATAATACAATGGTAATTTTAATCTCTTTCTTATAAGGTCAAGCCAGGCCTTTTGAATGCATATAAGAAATGAAATGAGTAGGTGTGGAATGTCTGTTCTACGTATTATAGTGGGAAATGTTCAAAAATAACGGTGTGGAAGTGGTGAGAGACATTCAAACACGGCAGGTTGTATGAATTTGTTGTATGAATTTGTTCAAAGCTGGAGTTGTGCTGTGCAGTCTGGTGTAGTGTGAACTACCCCGGCTGACAATCAGTCATCACGACAACAGCGCCATCGTGAGAAACCTGATGGTCATGACAACAAAAAATGACTCCCAGTGAATATTCCTCTGTAGGTGTAAATGTCCTTAGAGCCTCATAATGAAATTACATCTACATTTTACTCTTAGATGTCACTCAGACTTTTATCCAAGGTATTTGAAGGGGGAAATTCTGTGACTGGCACTTAAAACGTGAGAAGGGGAGTCCCTGCTGGTGTACCTGCCTGTCAAACCTCTTATGGCATTTATCAACCTTTGCTTTCTGTTTGGTATCTCAGTTTGTGTTTGAAACTGCCACAGAAGAGAGAGAGAGGGAGAGTGAGAGAGAGGGGGGGCAGAGGGGGGGAGAGAGAGAGAGAGAGAGAGAGAGAGAGAGAGAGAGAGAGAGAGAGAGAGAGAGAGAGAGATCTTACGGACCCCTAGTGTTGTGATAATACTGCTCCTATGTGTGCTAGCCGTCGGGTCAGGTCCCCTAGGTCTGGGGGAACAGGAGTGTCAGCGTCAGCAAGCTCTCACACGTCTACAGGAGGAGGCATTTGGACGACTTCTTCTCTGTGCTGCTGCTGGTGATTCTGACCTCACGACCTGTGGGGCCCTGTGGAAATGGACACATGCATGGTGTGAGTTTATACTTGTCATGCTACATGTTACTTAGCCAAACAGCTAAACCAAAAAAAAAAGATTAACCAAAAAATGGACCCATGACATAAAAACATATTCTGTGCCCACTGACTACTTTGAAGCTATGTGAGAAGGTAAACATGTCATTTGGTTCTCACCGGTTTCTTGCTGGACTTCAGTAGTATGTCCCGTGCCAAAGCCATGAAAGACTATAGAGATAAAGAGAGAGAGAGAGAGAGAGGGAGAGAGAAAGAAAGAGAGAGAAAGAAAGAGAGAGATGGAGAGAGAGGGGGAGAGAGAGAGAGAGAGAGAGAGAGAGGGAGAGAGAGAGAGAGAGAGAGAGAGAGAGAAAGAGAGAGAGAGAAAGAGGGGGGCATGTGACAGGCATGTGAGGTTTTCTTTCTCAAGACCATGACATCATGATGACTTGTTGCCAGGTGCAGAATAGTTGACTCATTGACCAAAGTCAAGATAAAGAATTTTCCTGGTCACATGATAACATGATTTACAGGCTACAACGTAAACACTATCAGTACTGCCAGCTCACCTCATCAACGTTGATGCTCGACTTTGCACTGGTCTCAAAGAACCTGATCCCATGATCCTTTGCCAGCTGTCATAGAGAACACACAAACCTGATTACAATATACGATGATGCTTTTATATCCACTTCCTCCTCCCAAGCAGTAGGATGGAGCTATCAAATCAAATCAAACTTTATTAGTGTAGCGCATTTCATACACAGAGGCAACACAATGCGCGAGAGACAATGAGACACAATGAGAGAGAGCTATAGAGTGTCTGTTGTCTAATTCTCAACTCTTTCTCTCCCACAAGTATGACTGGTTTAGGAATGCTCGAGGGAGCCTTGCATCAAATTGTAGAAGTGCGCTCAGTGCAGACTGAGACAGGAACTGAACCCCACCCTGCCATTCAGTACGAGTACACTCAGTATCATACCCACGGTGTTAAAATGAAACAATGTTAAATGAAACGTTCAAATCAAACTATGTCAGCCAAGTTATAAAATAAATAAAAAACTAAGTGATAATTCAGAAAGTGTCCAGTCATCTCACCTTCTCTCCCGTTTCCTTGGATACCTTCCTCTTTGCCTCAATGTCACACTTGTTACCTAGCAACATCCGACTGACCCCTGCTGACGCATTCTGGAGGACAAAAATATGGCTAATCAAAATCCTCCTATTTCCATCATGTATCAACATGATTAGGCCTATTATTGTACATAATGGGAGATTCATGTAACGAACCCTGGCATGCGTCCATCTGAATTAGGTTGGCCTCATCTTTTTGTGTTGCATATTGCCCTTCTACCCAAAGTCAGCCCTAACCCCTGACCTCTTTGATGCTCTTCATCCAGTTCTGAATGTTCTCAAAGGACTTCTCGTCTGTGATGTCATACACGAGGATGATGCCCTGAGAGAGAGAGAAAAAGAGAAAGAGAGGGAGAGAGAAAGAGAGAGAGAGAGAGAGAGAGGGGGGGGGAAGAGGAGGGCTGCAGAGTCAGTCACAGCACATTGGAGCATTTAATAAGAATTTTTAATAAGAATCCATTCCAGATCCAGTAGATCCAGAGTGAGCTAAGCTCCATGTGTGGGCTCCTTACCATGGCGCCTCTGTAATACGCTGTGGTGATGGTCTTAAACCTCTCCTGTCCTGCTGTGTCCCTGCACAAAATACAGACGCTTAGCACTATACCAGAGGGAAAATGCACTGGACATTGACGTGAAGCAGTTGGAAATAAGAAAAACAAGATTTTGGAGTGTTGTAATTCATGATGCATTCAGTCCAACAGACTGATTTAAACAGAAGTATTTCTCAAGGCCATCTACTACAATGAGTGTGTGGTGGACGTGTGCAGTGTGTGGTGAGCATTTGGACAGTAAACCCTGTCATGAAGTCTTGTTTTGGGGAATAGGGTGGTTCCTCTTTCCTCTGAGGCGCAGAGCAGCACGTTAAAAAAAAAGTAGAAGCTGGTCAAAATATAACAAACAAGGCGAAGAGAGGGAAACGTTTGTTGGCTGGTCTGCCACCGAGTTCTCCTTCCTCACAGCCAGGCTTCAGTTCTCTTACCAGACTTGGAGTTTGACTTTCTTCCCCTCAACGTCGATGGTCTTCACTTTGAAGTCGATGCCTGTGGAGAGGACAGGGGTAGGACGGGTACGAAGGGGGGCAACAAAATAAATTCCTTCAGATATACTCACTTACTTATTCTTTCTCTCTCTCGCTCTCTCTCTCTCACTCACACACACACTCTCTCTCTCTCACTCACACACACATATACTGTGTATACAGAAACAGTGCAGCAAATATGGGTCATACCAATTAAGCCCATGAACAGAGCCCCCCTGCTACATTTTCACACAGATGGTTAACTGGTTGTGTAGTATGTCTGTCTTTTTGTGGTATGTCTGTCTTTTTCTATGTTCTCTTCTCTATGAGACATTCACACACACACACCACATAAGCATACCATGCATACATGCGCATGCTGTCTCTGTTTGGTTTTGTCTGGGTTTCCTGCAGTGAGAGAGAGAGAGAGAGAGAGAGAGAGAGAGAGAGAGAGAGAGGGGATGGGGCGTCTTCTGAAAACTGTGCATGCCAGGGGAGGCCAACTATTCTTCTGGGAATGGAGAGATGGTAGGAGATAGGCAGGATGGGGGTGGGTGGAACTACACTGAGTGAAGTGAGAGGGACGGGAGATGAGGGGAAGGGGTTGATGGGAGAGGGGATAAAGGATGAGAGAAACAGCGGCAGTACAGCTGAGCTACTGTACTGATGGAATCAGATTAGGAGCTTTGTGGATTGACAGCAATGAAAGTTGAACCTAAACTAGTACAGACATGAAAGCGATTTTTTTTCGTAGTCAGAAAATTGCATACACAACCCTAGCTAGCGCTCCTAGTGTCGTTGCACTAACCTACATACCAATCGTTGATATATATGTGGAGTTGAAGTTGTCCTCAGCAAATCGAATGATAAGGCATGTTTTTCCCACTCCACTATCTCCGATGAGCAGTAATTTGAAAAGGAAGTCGTACTTCTTCGCCATAATTCCCAAAGTGAAAACCGTATAGGCAGAAACACAAATCCAATATGATCCAACTAGTTTTGGCTAGATTAAAGCAGAATAATCCACAATCGGGTCAAATAAAACTCTGATTTATCAGTTTTGCTTTTTTCTTTGCATATGATCCTCTTGTTTTCCTTTTTCCCTTGAAAACTGTCACCGGTAAATTCCGATCCCCCTCAGAGCCTCTTTTGGCATGGGTAAAAGAAAACAGTGTTAAAAACGAAAGTTGGAATAAACTTTGTTGTTACACATCTTAAAAAATGACATAATTCACCAAATAGTTTAAATCAAATGTCCAAAAAATATTTTTTGAAGGCCGATCGACCAAGTCTATTCCACTGTCCACACAGACATGGTTAGCCTACATATTTTTTCGCTGAAAACTTTTTCTTTCGACCAAGTTCCCGTAGGCGAGTAAACTACGTAGCGAGGGGGGACGGGAGGGGAATGTTCATTGGGATGGGGCGGGCGCATCAGCCGATGATGCCCAATACCCACACCAGATGGCGCTGAATCCTCATGAATCGTCCAAACGTCCAACAGGGGATATCACATCCATGATCACACCCTACTCCAAACCTGCGCCACGACCAAACGGTGATCCAACGTGCAGGGTTCAGTGCGTAGATCATAGATAGCCTTTCATTTATTTGTGGCAATTTAGGCGAGTGGTTCCCAAATTAACATCGACAAGGGGAGCCCTTCCTCACAAATTACAAAGTAGATACAAGTGATAATTTATAGAAGTCACAAAGAGGCACACTTTTATCAATTGGACACATTCGGCCTGGCTGCCAATTACTTTTTATATAAGGACACATTCTGATCACGAGCAAAGATCAGTGGCTTATTTGTCATACTTCATTTTCTTTTGTTTTTACATTACAAAAATACTTTTCTTTTTTAAACTATTCGTCTCTTCCGGCCCCTGCAGTTTGGCCCTGTCGTCCCCATTCATCAGCAAAGCGTTTCCGGTATGTTCCCCTTCTCTCTTCGGCTACGGCTATAAAGTTGCTAACATGCCAGTAAGTACCCGCACGGTAGATTTAATATATTCTGTACTAAGAGAAACGGGGTTAGACGAAAACTTGCTTGTAGTTCGATGCGCTATATTATTTCTCAAATCTCGACATTATTTTAATTCGAGGAAACTAGAAATAAATGTTAAAATGTGCCACGCGCCTGCTTAAGTAAGAATGGCGACCTGCACATGCAAAACAAAGCGTGGCTCGGAATGCGATGCGTATACTCAGGCCAAATCAATGTTATGTCTGTTCGATTGTCAGCGCTTAAAAACACGACGTACATGCGTGAAAATGGTTATGATTTTTGACGAAGTACATTTCAGAAACGTAAATTTCTGCTTTTTTAAATTCCTCAGCTCGCAAAGGATCTGTTGCACCCATCTACCGAGGAGGAGAAGAGGAGTCACAAGAAGAAACGTCTTGTACAATGCCCTAACTCGTATTTTATGGATGTCAAATGTCCAGGCAAGTTCCCCTCGCCCGTGAGAATTCTTCCATCTTACGATAGCCAGATAATTTGGTCAGAGTTTACCCCCTCAATCTGTAACCGCAATTATTTCCTACTGCTAGCTAGACCCCATCCCCCCAGTGCTGTTTTGAGTGTATAGGAGGTACACTTGCGTGTCATCAGTTCCTATATTTGCCTTTATGTGTTGCCCGTTCATTGTTCTCTTAGTGAATGGGGTGTCAACTAAGGCATACAGTAACTCTTACAGTGATCTTTGAAAGGGGTTTATAGTGATTCCTTTCGACAGGATCCATTGCAAGAACACACTGGACATGAAGCTTTTGGTTTTGACTCTGCGTTGTGTTGGTGCCAACAGTAGATAAAGTTGTGACAACCTCACAATAGGAGATGGTCTTCTGGTTCAAATGTAGTTTCAAAGCGGGTGCGATTTGGTTCGTTACAGGATTAAACATTATTGCATCCTTAATATACGGTTCCTTAGCTCAAGCTGTCCAGTGACCCTGTCCTCATTTTCCCTGTCTTTACTTACCACTGCAAGTAGTCGCCACACAAATCCAAGAGGTTACTCACCAAAGTGACGACAGTTTTCTAAAGATGAGAGCCTTTTTTCTCCAAGGTGGCTGCAGTTGCAGCCCCCTACCTTTTTTAATATAAACACTTTTTTGCACTTGGCACACATCCACCAATATCCACTCATGGAGCTATTACTGCTACTATTAATGCTACTCAGTAGCATAGCTAAGAGTGGAGCATCTTCAAGCTCTGTAGCTAGCTAGCTTAGCTTCCACCTTCCCTAAGCCTACAATCATGTGACTTGGAAAACATATCTGGTGTTATTGAAAGGTTACATCCAGTTTAAGGCATCCTTTTATTGCTATAGTGAATTAAAAGCTTGGCGTTAAGAATCCTTGGGTGCTTGTGTACATCCAGCTTTCATGTCTCCTAACTTTCCCGTTTGCTCTTGCAGGATGCTACAAGATCACCACAGTGTTTAGCCACGCCCAGACGGTTGTGCTGTGTGTTGGATGTTCCACAGTCCTCTGTCAGCCTACAGGTGGGAAGGCGCGTCTCACAGAAGGTAACTACTACTACTGTTCTCCCATACGCTAGTTTCAGAGCAGATTTAGTTACACACACTACACCTACGAGTACACAGGCAATCAAGCAGCCCACTTTCCACACACACTTCCATTCCCTCTCTGTTCACTCAAGATCGTTGCCTTTATGTGTTGCCCGTTCATTGTCCTCTTGGTGAATGTGGTGTCAGCTAAGGCATACACAAACTCTTATGGTTGTCTTTGAAAGGGGTCGATAGTGATTCATTTTGACAAGATCAACTGCAAGGACAAATATTCACCAAATATACACCGACAGATCCTGCCATCTGCTGCCATGTTGGAAATGTTTAAGTTAAAAAATGCTAATGGAAGTTAAGATTGATCATATATGGATCTAGCCACTGTCCTAATTTCCCCCCTCCACTCTTTCCTAAAGGATGTTCATTCAGGAGAAAACAGCACTAATCAAGGCTGATTGGACCAAGACCGAGGGAGAAGACAGGATTGGACGATTGGTTTCCAAGTGACTCTGCCAAGGAAGTGATTAAGCGAGGGGTGAAAGGGTGATGAGAATGTATGCCCAAAACTGAGGAAGATGGCCTTTTCTCTGCAGGGTGTGCATGAAGAAAGTGTTGCTGGCCTGATGAGACGGCACTAACACCACTCCCCCTCGTTTCTTTCTCTTGTCAATAAAGCTTAGTTTCTTTTCTCTAATGTTGGTTCTCTTGAAAGTACACCTAAACTTGCTGCTGTTCTGTGGTAGGGGGTCCAGATGATACGGCACGCTCGGATTTCCTTTCCTAGGATGGTGACTTGAATGTTCACGGCACGCCTCAAACTAATTTCATGGGTCGTGTGTCACTTGTCACGTGACGGTTGAGTTTGGTCAACAAAAAGCGACTGGTTACCTCTGGTCCGCTCAGGAAGAACCAAATGTAGTGTGCTACAACTGGTAGAGTAGCAGGGCTAGTATAGCTGATTTCTGGGGACATTTTTCACACAGACATTTTTGCCATTACAATTGTATAAAAGGAACTGAATAGTACACCGAAGGCTTGGAATCCACGGAGAGGGACATCTACATAAGTGGCGTCCTCTTAGTGATGGCGAGATGAAGTTTCTTGAAGACAAAGCTTTCCAGCCAATTGATTCACAAAAGGGTTCATTTCTCAAGGCTTCATGCGGTCACAAACCCCTTGCTGGTCAAAGACGGTAACACAGGCAGATCTGTTGGTAGTCATTTTAACTGTGATACTCTCAAACCTGTTGCCAGTTTGGGCATGGGAATAATGACTGCCAGGGACAATAAATTCATTTTCATTTAACTAGGCATTTTCTCTTGAGCACAAGATAAATCATTCAAACCATTTGTTTTTGTCTCCCCTTATTAACAGGCTTGTGCTTGTTTGTAAATAGTGTGCATAAGAGTAGACTATTTGTTCAACTGTTTGGTTTTAAGCAAAACATTTTTTATACGACTTCTCCAGCTTGGAAAAAAAGAAGTTCACTGTACAGTATATGTATGTTCATAAATCGTGCCAACTACTTGAACCTGCATCCTGAACCAGCGAGGCTGCGAACGTCATCAGTGACGTCACGCGCCGTCAAAGACACGAGCCTCGATACACACTTCACTAAACACATACTGGATTTCTCAACACGCTCCGAAGCATCGGCACAGTACGTCCCATCACTATCTCTTGAACGTTCATCTCCAACCAGGCTTGACGCAGTACTGGTCCGAAGGTTTAATGAGGTAGAACTTTTATTACTGGAGGAGTTGTAGTGTCTGATGACAACCGATGCGTCTTCCCTCCGTAAGGGTGTCATCTGCTGCTGCTCCACAGCCAGAGGCGTCGTCGTAGGACCCGGTCTGTGTCCGGATTGGACGCCATCCAGGGAGAGTGAGACGGTGCTCGCCTGCTGTCCGCTGCACACGCATGCAAACGGGTTAGGCAGCCATCAAGGGCTAAGATGTGCAATGGAGTATGTTTTAAGCTATAAGCTATATACCGTATACTATCTCTGTCTCCATGAAGACAAGCAGAGGAAGTTATTTGCGAGTGAGCTGTACTTACCTGTGTTGGGAATGTTGTAGGGCAGGTAGACTACAGGGACTGTCTGCTCACGTGACATCACTGAGTTGTACACTGACAAGTAAATAACAGTGTTGGGAGACCGAGGGAGATTTCTCGTTAACCAAAACTGGACCGATGACTTTTTCCACCTCTCAAGGCGTATTGCTGTGTAGTTTTCTGAATCAGGGAGTATCTTTGTGACAGGTAGTACCAGATCAGAGGAAACTGGATCAGTCATGGGTTGTATTGTTACCTATGAATAAGGCAGCAGTGGTGGCCAGTACTGCAAACATGGCAAAGGTCAAGATGAGCTGGAAGTCAAGGAGCCGGGTAAGAGGCCCTGACTGTAGATGGGTCAGACCGGTCTCTCCTGGTGTGACACACACACACACACACACACACACACACACACCAGCATCATTATTTTGTATATATCCAGAGTTCAGATCTCATGCTGCTGTCTGCTTTGGTGTGTGTAGGGGGGGGGGCAGTTTGTGTGTTCTTTGCTCCTCACCTGTCTCCACCTGGCTGTCCGTCACAAAGGTCACCATGACGACGTGTGTCTGCGGGGTCAGGCGGCTGTAGAGGGTGATGTTGACCGGACGGGACGGAGCCTGACCGTTCACCCAGGACGTGGGGGTGTAGACGGACAGCGCCATGAGGGCAGGATCATGTTTTGACCGGCTAGGCTCCGACAGCAGTACGTCAGGACTGTCACTGTGGAACTGAACCCACAACAGATAGAGAGAGAGACAGGATTTTAGTGATCTATAGACTCCGCGAGACTGTGTGTGTGTGTGTGTGTGTGTGTGAGTGACCGACCCTGAGAGAAGAGAGCATGTCCTTGCTGCCCAGTACAGACAGCTCGGCGACAGGTTGCTGGTCAGAAAGGGTCAGGCGCATCACGGGGCAGTGGAACGCCGGCAGGTAGGGCAGCTGCGCCGGACGCCCGGGGAACGGGAGGGCCAGGGCGGAGAGAGGGAGGAGAGGGAGAGGAGACTGGCCCCGGAGGTAGGCGGAGAGAGAGATGGAGATGGGGAGGGAGGAGAGGAGGCGGAGGACGGAGTCGGGCTGAGGACGAACAGAGACTCTGCAGCTGTAAACACCTGGGGGGGGGAGGGGTAGAGAGAGATGAGAGAGAGAGAGAGAGAGGCAGCGGATCTCCTCAAACGTAAACAAGCTCGTCTACTGGGCTATTTATAAGGACAAGGACGACGGGAGATCTCACGGCCGTAACGCGCAATTCTGTTTCCTGTTTACCGGTGTCGTGGTCGTAGTGCGGCGAAGTGCCGAACACAGCCTGCAGTGTGTTGAGCTGGAGGTAGGGGGCGCTGAAGTGCAGCACGCACTGCAACTCTGCCTCCGGATGTAGCCTCCTCTCTATGGTCTCCCTCTGGGACAGGGTGCACTGGGCTGAGAGACGAGAGAGAGACGTTGAATGTAGGTCTTCCGTGTAATCCTCTGTGTGACCTCTGGAGGGCGTGTGTTTTCCCGGGGAGGCGGACCTGTGTTGGCGAGGGTGGTGTGGAGCTCCACAAGGACATGGTAGTCAGGAGCCTCCGGCCAGTTGGTCAGGAAACGGTCGTCCGGGGGAGAGAGGGAAGGGACGGCAGGGGACCCCACCTTCACCTGGTTACACACACACACACACAATTGTGACACACACAATTCTGTCCATCTGCCTGTGCGTCCATCCATCCATCCATCCATAGACCCATCCATACCTCTCGGAGGGCCTGCTGTCCTCCCCCCAGTCTGTAGAACACCACCACTGTCCCAGAGTGCTTTGCGAGGGCCGTCCCAGTCTCAGGGTCCACCTGTAGAACCTGGTCCGATGAGACATCCCACCGTCCAGGCTGGCCTGAGAGAGAGAGAGAGAGAGAGAGAGAGAGAGAGGGAGAGAGATATCTGTGTGAGGGGATGCTGTGAATCGGCCTGTCGACTGATTGTCGACTGTGTCTGATTTCATTTCCAACCTTTATTTATACTTGTGAAGCACTGAGGTGTCCCTCATTTACAGTGATGACAAGTTTACAAAGACACAAATCAACAAACAAAACAAATGCAATGTACAATAATAATTAAAAACAGTTACAGGTTGAAGAACATAGGTCTAGAGCCACTTCAACTCCGTGACTGAAGGAAGTACATTACCGTGTTCTCCTGTGAGGGGGGTGTTGAAGCACATGATGTCTCCAGGCCTCAGAGTGTGTGCGGGGGCGGAGATGGCGGGGAGGACTGGGAGGGGTGTGTAGTCACTGAGGGAGGGGTTGGTGGGGTCCACCCTCACCCCCACAACGGTCAGACCCCCAGACACGG
>NC_140243.1:16576827-16591827 GCF_949987555.1 Borostomias antarcticus | reverse complement strand
AGGGAGGGGTGTGGAAGGGAGAGAGAGAGAGAGAGGAGGTAAAACGATGGAAGGAAAACATTTAGCGGTGTGCTAGTGTGCTGCAGCTGTGTGGAGATCTTTATAAAGAGCAGTCCGACGGGAGCAGTCTAGTCTCCGGTGGCTTCATTAGAAACTCCAGTCTCTACCTCTCTGTCACTCAAACTAGCAGAGTGAAAAATAGGTCAATTAACAAATTTATGCTCTTTCCCTCTCTCTCTTTCACACACACACAAACACACGCACACACACATCCACACAGGGAAACACGGGTTCATACGCACCCTGAGGGGGCTGTGGGCGGCTAGGGTTGCCACCGAGCTGATGTTGTAGAGTTCCGTTTCTACGGAAACGGTGACGAGGACGTGTCCTGGACCCGCTGCCTCCATCTGGAGCCCACTGCAGAAGCCAGAGCCAGGACCTCCAGATACTGCACAAACACACGCACACCGTCAAACCGCTGACGACATCCCAGAGCCCTGTGTGTAAGTGCCATGGGCTGAGATTACTGCAGAGAAGAAAGTAATTCTGTCACCCCGTGATATGTAGCTGTAGGAAGACATCAACTGGCCATTTTAGAAGATGAAGCATGTACGTGCAATCTCATCAATCAACCCCCGCGCACACACATGCACACACACACACACACAGACGTGCACGATGCCAGGAAGAGAGAGATATTGATCACTTAATCCAGTCTCCTTAATGGAACCTTCCAATTACTTCTGTTTGCTCAGTGTGAGTGAAAGAGTGTGTACTAGAGAGCACTCATACACAGCACGTTTGTATGAGAGAGAGAGAGGGGAGAGAGGAGAGAGAGAGAGAGAGAGAGAGAGAGAGAGAGAGAGAGAGAGAGAGAGAGAGAGAGAAAGAGACAAAGGTGCTGACCCCATTGATCCGGTGAGGCTGCTAATGGACTGAGGATGAAATGAGTTAATTGATTCCCTGGTGCAGAAGAGGACAACATGCGTCCATAAACCTTGATTACCATGCGTGGGGGTCAGAGAGGCGGGCGGGGGCAGAGAAAAGTTGCCCCCGCAGCAAATCTTCAGAAGAACCGTACTAGTTTCACGAAGCCCGCGGTGCTGATATGATGCGGTGGAGTGCTGAGGAGGGAGGAGAGACCGGCTCCAGCACGTCTCTCCTCTCCTCGCCAGGCCTGCTCTGACTCCTCATCCAGACCTCCTCATTTGCCAACAAAACAGACACTGGAAATATCATCTATGTCCAAGCATCTAACGCTTGGACATAGACATCTGTTGCTTTTACATGACATAGTTACAAGGAAAATTTTAATTAAAAAATCCTTTTGACTGTGCGGCCACCACGACACCCATTGTACAGGAGATTTCGTTCTCGTAAAATATTTCAATCCTTTAACAGCTGGCCTTTTCGTTTAGTAAATTGATTCATTGATTGTTTTCTATAAAATCATGTGTACAGTATGTCAAAAGCATGGCGCTTGAGCAGACAGCTGTGGGAGTAACAGGGTCACTCCTTTGACATGGAACCCAACCACAGACTGGCTGAAGCTTCAGAGGACGGTTGGCGGTCTATGTGTGTGTGTGTGTGTTGGGGGGGTTGCCTTACCTGGTCGTAGCCTGAAGACCCCCTGGGGCTGGATGGTCACGTGGAGTCTCATCAGGGAGCAGTCTGTCACCTGCAGGAGGGGCTGGCTGTGGGGGGCAGGGTGTCCCTGGTCCCGGGGGGGTGAGGAGGGCAGGTCCTGGTACTCCTGGTCCTCTGTCCCCCCCCAGACAGCCAGGGGGACAGTGATGGTGTCCCCCACCCTGCAGTCTCCTCTCTGTGGTAGGAGCTCCAGGCGGGCCGGCCTCAACACATACAGCTGGGGCAGAGGTGAGAGAGGGAGTGGATGGGTTGGAAATGTCCATGTGAGTGTGTGTGTGTGTGTCTGTCAACACACTCACCTGTCCCGTGGCGATGTGTAGAGGGTTGCGTGTGTCTGCCGCCCGAATCTCGGCCCGGCCAAGCTTATTTCCTGCTATCACTTCCCCTTTTATTGTCACCACGGCAACGTCGCTGTCACTCACAGACCAGCTCACAGTGCCGCTGCCTCCCTCCACCTGCAGCTCCCACACACACACACACACACACACACACACACACACACACATACACACACACACACACAGTAAAATAGATAAACAGCACAAACAAAGTCTGACCATGGCATTTTTCCGCCTTATGGTCACACACACCTGTATAAGGTGCTGGTAGACCTGGCCCTCTGGTTGCCAGGGAAACACCAGGACGGGGGGCCACAGGGTGAGGGTCTGGAAGACCTCCACTTCCTGATAGACTGTGATTGGTGGAATGAGCGGCAGGGCCCGTCCGTCCTGCAGGGGGAGAAGGAGGACGGTGATAAGAGGACGGGTCCTGGAATAAAGTCCCCGCTTGGACAGTGTGGAAGGGCAGCACTCTCTTCCTGTCCCTAGAGTCCACCCTGGTGTGACATTGCATCGGAGGCTTCCTCCAGTCAGGTCACGTCAGATAGTTCGGGAGTACTTTTTCAAACTTTGTAGGTGCCCGAGTACTTTCCTCCAACTTTTCCTATTGCATCCATTACTGTACTCCTCCCTTCACCTGTGTTTCTCAGCTGAGAAGTCATTACAGTCTCCACGCAAGAGATGACAGGTCCCTCATCCATTGACGTCCCCCAGATCCCAGCCCCTACCACAATAGTTCCTCTATGTACTCTGGTATTGCAATTGGGCTAGGATCACCTAATAATAGTGACGAAAACATCCCTGTCAGAATTAGTAGGCCTACTAAATATGCAAGTGCCAGTATTAGGAAATATGCAAGTACTATTGTGAGTAACTTGGTTACAATACCTTTTCAACCTCCACACCTTGTTCGGACTACTGCAATCACCACCCCAGTCCCTCCCCTTACGCCACTAAATTTCAAGAGTCGAAAGGGCCTTGGATTAATCCATCTAAATATCAGAAGTCTACTTAAGAACTTTGACCATATAACTATTCTAGTTGAACAGACGACCCCAGAAATTTTGGTTTTGGGTGAAACTTGGCTTGGTAAGAATATTGATAACTCAGATTTGGCTCTTTGTAATTATAATTTCTATAGAATGGATCGTATAAGCAAGGGTGGGGGAGTAGGAATTTATGTCAAGTCTAGTTTTCCAGTGACAATTTTAGATGCTGTCTCTCTTCCAAAGTGCTTTGAGTTTCTTGCTCTAAAGGTTCAACATGGTCCTGATTCTATGACTGTGGTAGGAGTGTACCGTCCTCCATCAGATTCAGATACTACTGCTACTTTAGTGAACATGCTTTCTGAATACTCTGCTGATGAATTGCTTGTAATGGGTGACCTACATCTGAATTGGCTGAGTGATGCTTCTTTGCAGCTTTAAGACTTAATGTGTGGCCTAAACTTAAGCCAATTGATAGTAGCACCAACTACACCAAACCTCAAAGATCACTCTAAGTCTACTCTGATAGACCTTATTTTTACTAATAAGGTCGACACATATCCTTCTAGTGGTGTTTTTGAGCTAGGTGTGAGCGATCATTGTCCTATTGCTTGTTTAAGGGATGTGCATGTAAGGAAGTCAGGGTCTCGGGTGGTCTCAAAGAGGAATTTTAAAAACTTTAATGCAGAGAGGTTTAAGGGTGACATGACTGACTGTGACTGGAGTCATGTCATGTCAGAGCCTGATGTTCAGGTAGCCTTGAACTCACTTATAGGCTCATTTAATACAGTTGTAATTAAACACGCTCCATTCAAGAGGGTTCGCATTAAGGACAGAGTCACACCATGGTTTAGCCCTGAGTTATCTCGGTTGTTTAGGGATAGGAGCTCGGCCTGGTCTTGTGCTAGGCGCTCTGTTGACTCTCGACACTGGCTTGCTTTTCGTCAGATTAGGAACAAGTGTACAAATGCTGTAAGAAAAGCAAAAACAGATTATTACCTTGATCTAGTTACTAATGCATATTCTAATCCTGCTAAATTCTGGAGTGCAGTAAATGTAAACAAAAACAAATCCTCTAATTCCCTCCCCACCTATATTGTAATCAACAACCGTGAGATCTCTGATAAGAACGACATATGTCAGTCATTTAACCAGCATTTTGCTGAGGCAGGACATCTTTTTGACAGAAATATAACTGGGTTTCTGTCAGCTGCTGCAACTGATAGTCAGGGTCAAATGTCGCCTCATCCTAATTTTTCTCTCATCCCATTTACACTTGATGAGGTTTATCATGCAGTAATAGCATTAGACAATAAGTGTTCCACTGGTGAAGATGACCTAGAGGCTTACTTTATCAAACTGGCTGCTCCAGTTATGGTCGAGCAGTTGACCTACATCTTTAATATCTCTGTTGCCTCTGGTAAGCTTCCTCTTGAGTGGAAATCAGCTAGCGTACTCCCACTACATAAGGGCGGTGAGAGAGTTAATTTAGATAACTATAGACCTATCTCTAGGCTGCCCTGTTTGGCAAAGGTCACTAGAGTCACTAGTAAACAATCAGCTCAAACATTTTCTTTCAAGTAACTCAGTGCTTAGTCCTCATCAGTCTGGTTTCAGAGCCCAGCATAGTACAACCTCTGCAATTACACTGGTTGTGAACGATATTAGCTCAGCCATGGATAATAAAAAGCATTGCGCAGCACTTTTCATAGACCTTTCGAAGGCCTTCGATACAGTCGATCACTTCCTCCTACTGCATAGTCTGACTAGTATTGGTCTGGATGACAATGCCCTTAGCTGGTTTCATGACTATTTAACAACCAGGCGTCAGTGTGTGAGAGTTGGCCATGTCCGGTCTGAGTTTCTGTCCATAGGCAAGGGAGTTCCGCAGGGTTCGGTGCTGGGCCCTGTCCTCTTCACAATCTACATAAACAATATTTTATCATCTTTGAATGGATCCTGTCAAGCCCATTTATATGCTGATGACACGGTTATCTATTGTATGGCGGATTCTGTGCAGTTAGCTACTGAAAACTTGCAGCTCTCTTTTATTGCTTGGCAAGATGCCCTATATCAACTTAAGCTTGTTCTCAATTCTAAATAAACAAAATTCATGATATTTTCCAGGGCAAAAAATGTGGATTACAATAGTCTACAGATAGCATCACTAAATGGTACACAAATTAGCAGAGTCACTGAATATAAATATCTGGGCTTGTGGATAGATGAACAGTTAACTTTTAAATCTCATATTGAGAAACTTGCTTCTAAGCTGCGCCAAAAGGTTGGCTTTCTGTACAGAAATCGCTCAAGATTCCCTCGATTCTGACGGAAAAAAGTTGTTGAGTCAATATTTTTATCTGTTCTTGATTATGGAGATGTCATTTATCGTCACGCTTCAGCTACCACCCTGAAACCATTGGACTCTGTGTACCACTCTGCACTTAGATTTATTACTGGGGATGGGTATGATACACACCATTGTCTCCTTTACAGTAAGGTTGGGTGGCCATCCCTGGCAGCTCGGCGAGACTATCATTGGCTCTTGTTCATTTTCAAGGCGTTGAATAGCTAGACAGGAATGCTCCAGCCCATCAAACACGTTCTAGTGACTGGATCACACTTAAAGTTCCACGGACTAGTACAGGACTTGGCAGGACAGCATTTACTTATGCAGCCCCAAAGTCCTGGAATGACATTCAGTCCAAGTAAAAGCTGGAAGTTCTTCCTTCCCTAAAGGAATTTAAATGCCTGATTTCATTTCTTTATGATACATGTTGTAACTGTTTTTAACTAAGTGCACTGTACATTGTCTTGTTGTTTTGTTGTTCTATTTTGTTGTACACTCAGCAGCTGTGAGTTGGCCTCACCTCAGAGCTCACCTGAGTATAAATAAAGGTTTCAATCAATCAATCAAACCAGGGCTGTACTTCGGAAATATTTAAGAGATTCCCCCCTCAGACATGCCAACATCTTTAAGCTGGATGTCGAGGAGTGTGTGTGTGTGTGTGTGTGTTTGTGCGTGTGTACCTCCATGACAATACTGAACAGGGAGGCTTGTATGGTGGTGCGTCCCACCCCGCGCGTTTCCACCACATGGTAGGAGCGGTTAGTGGCAGACTCGACAACACTGAACATCCGATCGGACAACTCCAACGTCATCACCACATTCTGAATGAGAGAAAGAGAGAGAGAGAGAGAGAGAGAGAGAGAGAGAGCACTTAGTAAATCTAGGAGAGTAGGGGAGAGAGATGGTCAGAGGACTGGTCTATGACTGGTGGCGTTTCGGGCAGTCGCCATGGCAACATTACCTGTGAGAGGTGCGCTATATGCCCCTCCCGGTCGTGCACGCGCACGGTCAGCTGATACTGCCGGCCGCTCTCCAATATCCACCTGCCCTCCTCCTCCACAAACAGAGCTACAAACACACACATATACAGTAACACAGACATCGAAACACACACACACACACACACACACACACACACACACACACACACACACACACACACACACACACACACACCAGTCAGTTGCCTCTTCTACAGTTGGGCCAAGGCCCTGTCAAAGTGTCAGACGCACACTCACTCAGGTAGCTGGGCTCCACCACCCACACAGAGCACCGAGGCAGATGGGAGTTTGAGTCCTCTGGGAGACCTGAGAACAGAGAGCGCTAAGGAAGAACAGACTTAAGTGTGACTACACTAACCATCAGCGGCGCACGTGTGTGTGTGTGTGTGTGTGTGTGTGTATAAGGATACTGGGGTGTGTGAGGGACAGTGTCACATGGCCCAGTTGAACAGCGGTGACAGTGACTGAGTCCTGTTCAACAATGATGACATCTTCCTCTCCTTTTTCTGCATCCCTTTCTATGGACAACTCGTACCCCCACTCGCCTAGGACCACATCTACAGAGAGAGAGAGAGAGAGAGAGAGAGAGAGAGAGAGAGAGAGAGAGAGAGAGAGAGAGAGAGATAAACATACTGTGACCCTACAGGTGACCTCCCAGAGTTCAAGCTGTTCCAGCCCACCTGTGTGTGTGTTGTACACGGTCTTCCAGACGCGGTAGGAGAGACTGGAGCCCAGCAGCAGGTAGGTGTCATGGGAGGGGCTGAGGTAGAGTCTGTCAGTAACTGACAAGACCACTGTCGCTGGCTCTACCCACTAGAACGACAGACAGGCGCATACAAGCACACGTGTAAAACCCCATGTAGACACACAGTAGTATGGTGGCGTGGTCGCAGTGCAGAAGAACAAACACCATCCCCCTATCTACAAAAATGTAAACGCCAGTTCCTTTGTTTTCACATAGCTAGCTCTTTACCTTGTACTCTGGGTCGGCTGGCCAGACTCGTACCCGTGCCACGCCACTCCTGACCCCCTCCAGCAGCACCCGATCCCCCCTCCGGCCCGCTTCCTCCAGGGACAGGATGTGATGCGGGGCAGAGTAGCCTGCCTCCGAGAAACGCATGAATCTGGTAGGGTGAACAAACGCGTCTCATGCGCATAAATAACATTCATGCCGACTTCAGATTCAGATTTATATATAATAGATAAACTGTCTGTACAGATAATATATAAATAAACCTGGTGGTGAGATATACTATCATCTGTCATATGTATTATACATACATGGTGATATTATATATACTAGATATCATCATATATGTATAATGCATGAGACAGATGACAGTATATCTCACCCCCGGAATTATTTATAGTTATAGCATGTACATAACACGCCCATGCCTGGGTCATGTGACATCAATTTCTGTGACAGGCTCCTGTTGATGCTCTCCATATCGCTCCATTCCCTATCTCACCGTATGCTCTCAGCCGTGTCAGAATCCTTCACTATTATCCACTCAAACTGCAACCCTGCCAGACTACTGAAGGTGTTTCCTGAGAGAGAGATAGAGGAGGAAGAGTCAGTGTATCACTGGGTGTCACTCAATCCGTCTGTCGGTTTATCTATGTGTTTATCCTATCTTATGACTTTCCTCCCTTGGCCTAATTCTGTCCTGAGTTCTATCCAGCCTGACAGAACACTCCAGAGTGAGCTGCTACAGACACAGGCTTATAAGCCCACCTGGGAGCCTTGTAGCCCTGGGCAGGCTCTAGCCTCAGGCTGGCACTAACACCTGCAAACCCTCGCTCGCTCTTCACCCCGGGCACACCGTACCGTATTATAGTAGCACTTATGGAAAGTTGAAGAAATCCGGTGAGGAGGTAGGGGATGTTTCATACCCTTGGGCAGCATACTGTTGTGAATCACAGATAAGGGGACTGAGAGGAACCTTCTCTTTGTGAGTTTCTTGAATGCTTCTTCATAGGATTCTTGGAGCAAGAATCATGTGAAAAGGGGTGGGCACCTCCTGAGTCCAGCGCCGAGACGCACAGCTCGAGGGGCGGGTCCTCGGTGAACAACTGGCGGGTCGTCGTGACGACCTGAATCCGGTGAATCTGATCGATGGCGACGTCACAGCGCAGGGTGTGGCCTGTCACTAAGAGGTTGTGAGGGAGATCAGAGTTCACTGTCTACACACAACCTAAAATGCAGTTCCCTCGTTTTTGGTCTGTTTAACTTAGGGCCTGCTTGTCCTTTCCATTCCCTCATCCCTCCCTCTCAGAACTGCTCTTTTTTTATCCCATCTGCCCTCCCCTCCTCCCACTCTCCATCTGTCTCACCAGAGTCCTGTCCTCGTATGATGCTGGCCCCACGGCTGCTGTCCAGTGGAGTGGATGCTGCCAGAGCAGACACAAGAGCCTGCTGACTACAGGCAGAGGACGGAAGGAGGGAGGGAGGGATGGACAGAGCTGGCTGCACACAGACAGCCTCAGGTCTCGAGGACCCCCTGAAAATGTTGCATATGATGATCACACAGGAAGGGACAAAAGTGAGGGAGTTGGAATGCGATAAAATGAAGACGGCACATAACATTTTACTTCCTTATTAACAAGCTAGTTGCTACTAACTGCAAAAAGATCAATAAACATAGTGGGTTTGGTTACCATAATGCTCAATGTGAGTTGTACGATTAAATACGACTATTTAGTGAGCTGCCACTCACCATTTGTAACACCCCTTTTCTGCTGTCAGTGTAAAATTAACGTGGACACGATTCGAACGGGGCAAAAGTAATTTTGGGACATTCAACTTCGTGGACTGACTCAAAGCAATAGTTACAGAAAAAATCAAAACTTGACATAACCAAGCGGTGAGAAATGCCATTATCCTAGATACATCTTCAGTTCTAAATAATTCAGCGTCTTAAAGAAGAAGCGCTTGATGCTTCCTTGTCTCGTCGATTTCACTGTCCGTTGACATTAGCTGGCAGGCTAACTAGCTAGCTATAACGTTGGGAGGACCGTGGTGGTAGCTAGCTCAGTGTTAGGATGTAACACATGCGAAAAAAGGGAAATTGCTTTTCAAAGATAAAATGACAGGTATGAATCAATTCAACTAGCTAAAAATATTCCCCAGCACAAAGACGATAACGCCAGACCTTTGTTGATTTTTGAAATCGAATGAGCTGTCAGGCTGAGGATGGAGATGACGTAGCCAAAGTGGGTACCAAAATTCTCAGACAAAACGAACACAAAATAAAATAATAATAGGCCGGCTAATAATAATAAAAAATGAACGCCTCACAGGATACACTGGTATGTTATATAGATATATACTTTATTGATTTTCTCTGATAAAATAAAATTACAAAATAATTTCAACCTCCAACTGCGCCTCCCTTGTGGCATTTCATTTATTATTAAAGTTATTGGTAATACATTTATCATAATTGTCATGACGAATGAGAAGAATACTATAGTATAATAATAGTAGATATATCAGCTATAACTGCGTTTAATTGTAGTGTTAGAAAAGACTAAAAGCAATACAAAGCTAGGTTTCAGTAACAGCATAATATTGTACAATATTCCAAGCGTGTGTAATTCAGTATTCCGGCCACAGGATGTCACTATAAGACAGTTTTCAAAATGGTCTCCGTAGAAAGGGGTTAGAGAGCTATTTAGTCCCTTATTCCATCACAACACTATAAATCTCCTTTCAGATACATTTTAATCTTTCATAATTTGTAATCATTCCTTTCGTGAGCAACTGTTCATTCACAGCAATTAGATGCTTTATCGGGTTGATGATCTCTGTCGATGGCAGTCCACCTCATCCCTCTGACTGTGAAGAGTGCCGTCCATTTAGCACTGTAACAAGTCCATGTTCAGATTCTCACAGTTGTTCCCTAAAACAACATTGTCAGTTAACCCGCAACGCCTCCTTCCATCTCTTGTCCAAAGTGACAGCTTCCCCTGCTTCTCTTTGTAGTCCATTTGTTGAGAGAGAGCACTTTGGTAGCAAGATTGTGTGTGTGCACGCGTGCTGCATGTTTGTGTGTGTATGTGATTTGTGTTGCATGCAAGTGTGAGTGTGCCCTAAGTGTGTTTGAAATGTACAGTGTACATTCATTTTAACAGTTGTTTGGGAACATGTTGGCTTAAGGAAATATGGCAGAACTATTTTCCATTGGAGCAACAAGGAACACCATCAAGTGCTCTGCACAGAGTCTAAATTACTCGGCAGTGTATTCTTTTCAATTTGTTTTAGTGCATTGTGTGCTTGGCAGTAAAGGCTATAGCATTTTTCTTGTTTCTTTTCTGTAGTGCATTGATGTCTTGTGTGGGTGTAGGTACTGAAATATTGTGTGTGTTTATATTGCATGAAGGCTGTGTTGCTTGGTGTGTGTGTGTGTGTTATAAAATGTGGTGTGTACTGTGTATCCATGAGACGGTGTGTGTGTGTTGGTGTATGTGTACATGTGTGTGTGTTTGTGCCACTAGTTTGTATCATGGTTGTATTGATTAAACCTAGTTAAAGGGATGCTCGTTAACACACAATTAACAATAAGATAGAAAATACACCATAAGGATAAAAAGTAATTGTCAGTAATTCCTGATGGATGGAGAGAGAGAAAGACAGAGAGGGAGAGAGAGAGATAGAATGAGAGGCATTTTCCTGTAATTAGATTGGATTCCATTTAAGAGCAATGTGTTCATCTAATTATCCCTCATTATCTCTCTCCCCTCCCTGCCTCCCTTCCTCCCCCCATCTCAGTCTTTCCTCCCTCTCTCACACATCCTCTAACCTCCTCCCCGTGTCCCCCTCCTCCTCCCCTCCTCCTCCTCCCCTTCTCTCCTGATAGTTCCACCTCTCATTTTCTCCAAGTATCCTCTTTGCTCTTCAGCCGGTCGAGAAAGTGCACTTCCCATTGTCTCTCCTCCCACTTAGCAGCGCGACGCTAGTCCTGCCTTCTCTCCTCCCTGCCTCCCTCCTTTCGCCCCTCTCCTCCTGTCCCTCCTCTGTGTTGGGACCAGTGTTTCCCCCTGTCCTCCTTCCCTTCTCCTCCTCCCTTCTCTCCTCCAGCCTCAGCAGCTGGACGCGCCGGTTTTAGGACTGGTACTGGCCTCCGCGCTCCCCTCCGCTGCCTGCGGCGGCTGCGTCGTGTGCTGTGCGTCCAGGCCCAGGGTCAGGGCCGGAGACTGGGCAGGCGCTAGAGCCAGCGCGGTCTGGGCCTGAGCTGTGGCCAGCGGGGCCGGGGCCAGGGGAACCACAGCGCCCGGGGCCACCGCCGCCACCGCCACCCCCCCTCTCCCGTCTCTGGCATCCCTCTCCCGGAGCAGGTGGAGCAGGGCGGCGTGCTGGGTGCTGAGGGTGGCGGAGAGGTGGGCGGGGAGGGCACTGAAGCCGGCGGTCAGCTGCTCCACCCGCTGCTCCAGGGACAGCATCTGACGCTCCAGGTCCTCACTGCGGTCGTTGAGCTCCGACATTAGCTCGTACATTACGCTCTGCATCTGCGTAGCGCACGCACGCACACACACATGCACGCACCCACATAGACACGCATGCACACACACATGTACACGCGCACACACACACACACACACACACACACACACACACACACACACACACAGAGGAGAAGAAGTCAAGTCCTACACAACAGCATGAGGGAGTGAAGGGGGATATATAACTAGCAATAGCAGTAATAGTGATATTGTTGCTTTTTATTTTGTAACATAACCACTGTTATTGTGTAATAAATGAAGTTGAATTGAATCAGGAGAGAGAGGCGGTACTAGTGGGGAAACAGAGGACAGGAAACAATGAGCCAGATTTAAGGGAGACACTGGGGAAAAAAAACAACGGAAGAAAAACAACAAAACAGAAATGGAGAGAAAGAGGGGGGAAGACAGGGAGGAGAAAGGAGGGATTGAGAGAAAGAAAAACCTTAATGTCGGCATTGTATCATAAATGAAGAAGACATGAGAGAGAGTAGAGGTGGAGATACAGAGAGAGAGAGAGAGAGAGAGTAGAGGTGGAGATACAGAGAAAGAGAGAGAGAGAGAGAGAGTAGAGGTGGAGATACAGAGAAAGAGAGAGAGTAGAGGTGGAGATACAGAGAAAGAGAGAGGGAGAGAGAGTAGAGGTGGAGATACAGAGAAAGAGAGAGAGAGAGAGTAGAGGTGGAGATACAGAGAGAGAGAGAGAGAGTAGAGGTGGAGATACAGAGAAAGAGAGAGAGAGTAGAGGTGGAGATACAGAGAAAGAGAGAGTAGAGGTGGAGATACAGAGAAAGAGAGAGTAGAGGTGGAGATACAGAGAAAGAGAGAGAGAGTAGAGGTGGAGATACAGAGAAAGAGAGAGAGAGAGAGTAGAGGTGGAGATACAGAGAAAGAGAGAGAGAGAGTAGAGGTGGAGATACAGAGAAAGAGAGAGAGAGAGAGAGAGTAGAGGTGGTGATACAGAGTGCCACTGCTTGCCTCATCACAGCAGCCGTAACCATGGTAAACTCGCAAGTGGCTGATTGAGATGGAATAATTTGAAAATATATGAAGCAATGATCCATTGAGAGGCATACACTACAGCCCCCCCCCCCCCCCCCCCCACACACACACACACACTCACAGATATCCACACCATACACACACACACACACACACACACACAAATATACACATCAAAAACAAAAAAAAATATACACAGAAATACACACACACACGCACACACTCATATATGTAGTGCATACAGCTGCTCACTCAGACACCCACACAGGAACAGAACAGTCCCCTCCCTCCCTCCCTCCCCTCCCCCCCCCCCCCCTTGCTTTCTCACTAAGTCATCCCTGTTCTAACACTTGTTCTCGTTGCTAGGAGACACAAAGCCACGGAAAACAGGCAGGGTCAGCATGGAAAGAGCAGAATGCTGAAATCTATCATCATAGAATGTTTGTCCCAGAGTGTAATATTACAGTCGTCAAGTTTGTGTTCAGTGTGTGTTCTATAGGATCTTAGTGCAGTCAGTGTGTGTGTGTGTGTGTGTGTGTGTTTCTCACCTTTGAGAGATCCACCAGTGTGTTGGCCTGATCACTCAGCTTCCTCTGTTCCATCTTCACACTGCGTAGTCTGCAGACACACACAAACACACACACACACACACACACACACACACAATGCACAACACTCAACGGTCAGACCGGCTGGCGGTCCACTCAGTGTTGCTCCGGCAGCAGCAATGTAGAGAAAGTACCTTGTATTGCTAAAGCGATGACGTGACTGAGTACAGAGACAGTGAGGTATGTGAGCTGTGAAATGTGTGATGTGGTATATGTATAGCCGTTTATGTGTGTGTGAGTGTGTGTATATTTGTGTTTTTGTTGTGTATATTCACGTGTATGTTGTGTATATTTTTGTGTGTGTTGTGTATATTTGTGGGTGTGTGTGTATATTTGTGTTTTTGTTGTGTATATTTGTATGTTGTGTATATTTTTGTATGTGTGTGTGTATATTTGTGTTTTTGTTGTGTATATTTGTGTGTATGTTGTGTATATTTGTGTGTATGTTGTGTATATTTGTGTGTGTGTGTGTATATTTGTGTGTGTTTTGTGTATATTTGTGTGTGTGTGTATATTTGTGTGTGTGTGTGTGTGTGCGTGCGTGAGTGTAGGGTTGCAGGCCATACTGGTGGATCGCCTGCAGGAACTTCCTCTGGTGCTTGCGGACCCTGGAGTGGTCGATCTTCTTCTGCAGCTTGGTGTGCTTGTAGATGAGCCACGTCTCCCGCAGAACATTGGCCGCCGCGTTCTTTATCTGCACACAAACAACGCCGCCACGGCGTTAGCAACAGGTACACAGCCCTTGGCAACCAAGCTCGGCAACCCCCCCCCCCCCCCCCGAGCCCCATTTCAGGGTATCTCTCTCTCTCTCTCTCTGCCTCTGTTATCACTCCCTGGTCATGCAGCCCGGTTTGATCGCTCCCTCACTAATTCTCTACTCCTCTCTCAGAGATACACCATCGTTCTTCTTCAAAGAGAGACTGAGCAGTGAACAAAGAACATTTACCCCCCCTCCCCCGAAGGAGGAGCACAGAGGAGCCCACAGCTCCAGTAATCAGCGCATGTCCACCACAGTCAAGGGCTTCTTACACATACTGTACTGCTGATAAAAGGAGTTACGGTCAGAAATAAGTGCCTAATAGCTGTGGGTAATAAAGAAATGTGTCAGAATTGTGTCATAAGTACAATGGTCAGAGATGTACGTGTCAAAAATGCAATTACTATGATATCACGTGACCTTGTTTATCCCGTAAAGGACCACTTGGGAGCCGTTGTCTCACCATCATAACTTTAGTGAGGTACTTTACCCACATTGTCACACAGGCGCTAAAAATTACAATACATAATTGTCACAGGTTAACGGGTCATCAATCTTGTTACAAGTTATTTGCAACGGTGTATCAATGTGTGAATGCCATCAAGATGGATATTGTTTTAAGTTCCTCCGGGCTTAATGACAAGCCAGGTTACCGGAGTGCATATTTAATAAATCTAATATCCAGCCCATTAGTAGATTTATACGTCAAATCCTATTTAGCAACTGATTAATCACAGGGAGATAAAAGTCATATAATAAAAGATGGCAGAGGTGTGTGCCTGGGTGAGAAGGTTTTCCCGGGTAGTAAT
>NC_140243.1:16559327-16571827 GCF_949987555.1 Borostomias antarcticus | reverse complement strand
CTTCTGGAAATAAATTGGGATTAAGAATGTTTAATGAAAATGCCTGGGTGTGTCTCCTGCCTGCCTGTACATGGGTGTGTAGGAGAGAGAAAGAGAGAGAGAGAGAGACAGATAGAGAGAGAAAGAGAGAGAAATAACGAGAGAGATGAAGCAAGATAGATGGTGAAAGAGTGAGCCAGAAAGAGAGACAGGGATGTTTACAAACCATGCCTGGAACTATAAGTCACTTTGGCTGAATATAGCTTTAGATGAGACATCTAAAAGACATCAAAATGTCTTAGGAAAAGCCTGAATGCAGGTCTATAGTCTTATGCCCTCTATTTGTGTTTATGCCAGAACTATGAATAAAATATGATGAGAGCCAATTGAAAGCCCTTTGAGCATTCAAACGCATGTTGTGTGTGTATGTGTGTGTGTGTGTGTGTGTGTGTGTGCGTGTGTATGTGTCTGCATTGTTTTGTTAGTAAATGGGTGGGAGCTGTCGTTTACAGTTGGAAGCATTGAGGTCATTGACAACCTTAATGGTCTGCGGAGGTGCGTATGTATGTGTGTGTGTGTGTGTTTGTGTGTGTGTGTGTGTGTACATGCGTGTGCTCAAGTGCATGCATGTGTGTGTATCTGATTACTTTTGATCCTCCAGGATCTACACAGTGATTGCCAGAGCTAAACAAGTCTGTGTTCCAGCTGTGTGAGACTCCGTCATCCTATCTGTTTCCCCCTCTGCTTCCTCCCTGCTGCAGACCAGACTGAGTATCTCAAGGAAGGGATCTCCCATCATCTGTCCTCTCTCTTTTACCTCCGGGCCGTAGACACCACAGGTACAGCACCATTTATCTCTCTGCACACACACACACACACACACACACACACACACACACACACACACACACACACACACACACACACACACACACACACAAGGGAGAGAGAGAGAGGGAGAGGGATAAAGGAGAGAGGAGGGAGAGCAAGAGAGAGAGAGGAAGAGGGAAGGAGAGAGGGAAAAAGAAGGAGAGGGAAGGAGGGAGTGGGAAGTAGAGAGAGAGAGCGAGAGAGAGAGGGAAGTAGAGAGAGAGGGTGAAAGAGAGAGAGAGGCAAGCAGAGTGACATGCTTTTGTAATCTACTTTGGCATATAGTGAGCTCCCCCCTCTTACACCCCTCTCTCCAACTCCCACACACATACAATCAAACATACACAAAGACACATGAACGCTTGTGTGCACACACACACACACACACACACACACACACACACACACACACACACACACACACACACTCGCACTCGCAGTCGCACACGCACACGCACACGCACACGCACACGCACACGCACACACACACACTCACTGCCACCTGGCACTCCCCCACCTAGCCTAGGGCAATGGTTTATTCCAACACTGTTGGCCTTCGGTGTTGTCATAGTAACAAGGGCTAGAATTCTACCTATAGAAAGTCATTACAATGGACTCTCAAACAGAAAATCACATCCTAATCTCACTCACTCAATCCCCGCTCTTTAATCACACCCTGATCTCACTCCCTGTCTTCCCTCTTAAATCACATTCTGATCTCACTCCGTCTTCCCTCTTAAATCACATTCTGATCTCACTCCGTCTTCCCTCTTAAATCACATCCTGATCTCACTCACTCTGTCCTCCCTCTTAAATCACATCCTGATCTCACTCACTCTGTCCTCCCTCTTAAATCACATCCTGATCTCACTCCCTCTGTCCCCCCTCTTAAATCACATCCTGATCTCACTCCCTCTGTCCCCCCTCTTAAATCACATCCTGATCTCACTCCCTGTCTTCCCTCTTAAATCACATCCTGATCTCACTCCCTGTCTTCCCTCTTAAATCACATTCTGATCTCACTCCATCTTCCCTCTTAAATCACATCCTGATCTCACTCACTCTGTCCTCCCTCTTAAATCACATCCTGATCTCACTCCCCCTGTCCCCCCTCTTAAATCACATCCTGATCTCACTCCCCCTGTCCCCCCTCTTAAATCACATCCTGATCTCACTCACTCTGTCCTCCCTCTCACCCTCTGCTCTCCATCTCTTTCTCCTCCCGGCTCAACCTTTCAATCTCCTCCCGGCTCAACCTTTATTTGTCCATCCCTCTCTGCCCATCAGCACAAATGCAAACCTCTCAGACACAGAGGCCAGAGACAATTCGGAATGTGTTGTTCCCGTGTGTGTGTGTGTGTGTGTGTGTGTGTGTGTGTGTGTGTGAAAGAGAGATCGAAAAAGAGAGCAAAGCGTGAGAGTGAGAGAGAGAGTGTGGGAGTGTGCTGGAGTCAAATTGAGAGTATATGTCAAGTTCTTGGTTAGGAGTACATGTGGGATGCAGTCTGTTACAGCAGGGATGGGAGTATCTGTGTATCCATCCCCAACTGTGTGTGTGTGTGTGTGTGTGCGTGTGTGTGTTAGTGTTAGTGTTAGTGTATGCAGGAACAGACACGGTGACAAAGAGAAAGAGACGGAAAGAATAAAAGGAGGAGAGTGAGAGAAGTGAGTGAATGAATGAATGAATGAATGAATGAATGAATGAATGAATGAATGAATGAATGAATGAATGAAAGGACAGCGTAGACCTCGACCCATGAATGCATTTTGACAACCTGTAACTAGTATAGTGGCTATTTGTCTTAGACTAAACAATCAACAAAAAAGTAAACAAACTATAAACTAAAACAAACTCATAATAAAGCCACTGAGGCACCTAGGGGACGAATCTTACGGAGGGAGTGCAGTAATTGTTTCTGGGTGGTTTATTCACAACGAGCAGGCATACATACAGACAAAAATAAACTGTGCGACCTGCTGCCTCTCTTGCCCTGGTAAAAAGCCATGAACCCAGTAGGTGCCTGCCTACTCCTCATCTGACTACCCTTATATAGACTCCACCCATGTGCAGTGGTGCCCCCCAGAAGCCAATTAAACCAAAGTTTTCAAATCAATTGAAATAATAATAATCAAAATAGTTCAAACATAATATATTCGAATGTATCAGAAATTATATAGAAATAAATGTTTAGCCCAAAACAGTGAATAGCTGTAATACTCCGGCCCCTAATTGTGGAAAATATGAACTCACAATTACTTTTATTTCTAGGAAGCTATTCTCTGTTATATGTTCCTATAGCTAAATTCTTGATCTTCTTCTTGAAAGCTGCAAGAAAACAGAGAGAATGAAGACAGAATAGAAATAGATCAAGAACGAATAAATGTCTATGGCCCTATACTGTGGCCTCCAGCAGCAGGCAGATCTTCGTCACAGGCCTTTCCACTATGCTGGTTTTAGTTCGGAGGCTCACAGAGCGAACCAATCCTTTTGAGTCAGACTTGGTGCTTAACACTCGGCCCATCATCCAGGATCCTCTTGGAGCTGAGGCATCAGCAATGACGACAATATCTCCTGGAGAGAAGCTCCTCCTTGGCCTAACCCACTTCTGCCTTTACTGCATTACAAGTAAATATTCTGATGTCCATCTTTTCCAGAAGATCTCTGCCATATATTGTACCTGCTTCCACCTTCTTCTGACGTACAGATCTTTCTGCTCAAAAAGTCCCGGTGGTAAGATGGGGGCTGTAGGCGTATTAAAGCTCCATTTAATTCCATCATGAATCAAGGCATTCTGCCTTTTTGCATCATTTAAAGCAGCAAGGTTCTGCTTTAGCTCTTTGTTGGTTGCAACAAAATTTGTGCCATTGTCAGATCTCAAATTTGATACAGGACCTCTTCTGCAAATAAACCTCCTCACAGCGCTTATGCAAGAGTCCTTATGAAGGGAGTGTGCCACCTACAGATGTACTGCACGACTAGTCATACAGGTGAAAAGCACTCCATACCTTTTTAAAAGGCTTCTTCCTCTTTTGACCTCCAGTGGGCCAAAATAGTCAACTTCTACATCTGAGAAAGGAGCTTTGTCTGGCATAACCGTCTCCACAGGCAGGCCTGGCGGAAGGCTATTGGCTGCCCTAGGCAAAATAATGACAGTGCTCCCCCGACAAGTTGTTGGGCGAGGGGGAGCTATCGGACAATTCCGATTATGGGAAGACCAGGGGGGGAGGTGCCCGGCGCCCTAGGCAATTGCCTTGTATGCTAAGTGCATGCGCCACCCCTGTCTACAGGTAGATCTGCCATTTAATTATCCAATATTTCAGTCGTAGCCTGTGCAATATGTGATTCCTGCTGGCATGTCCCAGCTGCTGATGGACATGCTTAAGGATTAGCTGGGAATCATGCATGTCTTTTGAAAGGATAATAGGATGCTTGGTCTCTGATGGTAATGCAGACTTGTGCAAGTGTCCTCCAACTCTGAGAATGTCATTCTGCAGTACAGGATCCAGCTTATACAGATGACTGTCCTTGGAGACATTATCTGCGCCATGTTTCAAAGAGCTAATTTCACTGTTGAATTGGCTTTTCTGTACAAAACAAATGATTTCACAACCTTCTGCAACATCCTATTACTCTCAGTGATTTCAAGTTCTTTCCTCTTTGACAAGATTACCTTTTTAAGCTCAAGAAACCACGCAATAGATGTTCTAAGCCTTTTCCAGGATGAAAAGTAGTTGGTCGGTGGGACTCACTAGGTGCTTGACAATGGCATGCACTGTCTGCTCTTTTTCACTTTTCACCTCTGGGTCATCAGCTGGAATTGCACTTGGAGGTACTGGCCACTCACTTTCTGACAAACAGTAAATCTGGGCCTTTTATCCATTTCTCTTGTTTGAGAAATTCCTCAGATCTCATTCCACAAGATCCTTAATCTGCAGGATTATCCTTGGTCCCACATATCTCCACTGGTCAACATTTGTGGCTTCTCTAATAATAGAGACTCGGTTGGTGACAAAAGTATGGAAGGGTCTAGTCTAATTTGCGACATATTTGAGGACAGTAGTGCTATCGGTCCAAAACAGTGACTTTTTCAATAATTTATCCATACAGACAGCAAGAACTGCCGCCGTAAGCTCCAGACGAGGAATGGTGATTGGCTTCAGGAGCACACAAGAAATGAAACATGCACAAAGTCACCATCATCCAGTCGCAGGTATGACACTGATAGCCAGCTTGACTAGCATCAGAAAAGTTATGGATTTGTGCTGTTACAATGGCTCCAAAACCCTGAGATTTAATGCAGCGATCTACCTTGAATTCGCTCATTCTTTGGAGGTCCCTCAACCAGTCAGACCAGTTTTTAGAGAGGGAAGGGGGAATTTGTTCATCCCACATCAGGTTCATTCTGCAGAGCTCCTGCAATAGCAACTTAGCAATCAGGGAAAAGGGGGCCACAAATTCTAATGGATCATACAGTGAGCTAACCACAGACAAAATGCCTCTCCTGGTCTCAGGCCACTCCTGTGCTGAAGCCCTAAAGATAAACTTATCAGATTCAACACACCATCTCAGTCCAAGTGTTCTTTCCATAGGAAGCTGGTCTTTGCCCATATCCAGTTCCTTCATCTCTCTTACTCTTGTGTCAACTGGAATCGACATCAATACCAAACGACTGTTTGTCACTCACTTTTCAAGACTGAATCCACCCTTTTCACAGAGTGCAGTGAAGTTCTTCACCAACTAAACTGCCTCTTCCTCTGAGGCTGTGGACATGAGGCAGTCATCCACATAAAAGTTATGGTTGACTGTGCTGATAACTTTGGGACGAAAATCATCTGCATTGTCCTATGCTGTTCTTCTCAACACATAATTGGAGCAACTTGGTGAGGAGATGGCTCCAAACAAATGTACCCTCATACGATACTCCATACAGTAGGTTCTCGGCCAGTGTTGCCATGAGGCCACCAAAGAAAGCGGAGAAAGTTCACATGCTAATCAGAGACCTGTACCTGATGAAACATGGAATGAATGTTGGCCATGATTGCGACAGGTTCTCTCCTGAACCGCATGAGGACCCCCACGAGAGTGTTAGTTAAGTCTGGGCCCTGCAAAAGCTGGAGATTCAGGGATGTGCCTTTAAAGGTGGCTCCACAGTCAAAGACAACCCTTAAAGGGCAATGCTCGTTTTTGACAACCTGGACCTTATTTACGACATATTATAAGACGTTTGACTCACCGAGATCACTTTGGTGTAGTTCGGAGGCCGGTAGAAGACATTTAAAATCCAGCGCGAGCCAGTATATCCATGTAATGGCAGTGATCGGGGCACCGAGAATGCAGTTTCTCAAAATCTATTTTCGGCCGCTAAACGGTTGTTTTCATCAATCAGATTGAATGAATCGACAGTTGAGATTCCTCAACGCGAGGCATTGTTGTGGTTTTCAAATACGGGGTCTTTAGATTTATTTATTTATGATCTTTACACGCCTTTCCCCACTTGCTCCAGCACGCATGCGCACAGGCCAGCGCGCAGACTGGCTATTCTCCGGCTCACATTCTCTGCGCTACGATCGGATGGTTGCTGACGAATGACGACGACAATATTCTCGGCACCAACAACGATCATAGCGCAGAGAATGTGAGCCGGAGAATAGCCAGTCTGCGCGCTGGCCTGTGCGCATGCGTACAACTGTACATTAGACTATAAGCCATCGTCTTTTGTATGTCAAACCTTCTGGAATAAACATGCTTCTGCTGTCGCTCAAATCCCATGTTGGAGAGATTTATTTGGGATACATCAGAACCAAGAGACACTGGACTGTGTGGTATTGTGTGAGATTGGGGGCCGTCTTTTATTGAAATCAAAACACAACGCAGAGCTTAATAAGGACAATGATAAAAGACAACGAAAGTCAACAGAGAGATGAGGAGAAAATGTGATGAGATGGGCAGAAAGAGAGAGAGAGAGAGAGAGAGAGAGAGAGAGAGAAAGACCTTAAGCACCTGAGTGGAAAAGAGAAACAGCTGGGGGCGTGGACAGGAACAGAAGGACACCAGACAGAAATAAACACAAAGCCTGCAGAACGAGAACAGAACAGGACAGACGCAGACACTAGACCCTCAGGCAATGATCTAATCACACGCGCACGCACACACACACACACACACACACACATGCACACACGCACACACGCACACACACACACACACACACACACACACACACACACACACACACACACACACACACACACACACAAACACACACACACGGGGGGGGGGGGTGGGGGGGGGGGGGCGAAAGCGAGGGCAAGAGAGAGAAAGAGAGAGATGGAAAGAGAGAAAGCGCAGATGCAAACCAAAAATCACACAAGGACAGAATGCTCGTGAAAATGCCAGAATGCTCCTTAATCCAGGGCCTAGTTGCTTAGAGAGGACAGGACAGCAGCCAGATAGAAAGAGAGGGGGATGGGGGGATGGGAGGGCAGAACAGACAGTGACACGGGGGTAGAGACAGACAGACAGACAGAGACGAGGAGGAAGGAAGGGAGGAAGGAAGGAGGACTAACCATGATGCCGGTGAGTAGGCACACTCCTTTGCCACAGTAGGTGTGAGGGACCATATCTCCATAGCCGATGGAGAGGAAGGTGATGGAGATGAGCCACATGGCTCCTAGGAAGTTACTGGTCACATCCTGGGCGTCATGGTACCTGGCAGAGTGGGAGGAGTTGAGGGACTCATGTCATGCCCCCAGAGCTAGGCCTAGAGAGCCACCTCTATAGGGAGCTGACAACTCACATGCTCGTCCAGGCAGCTATAGATTTGCTCATCTCTCACACGCTTGTACCATCCAGGCAGCTATAGATCTGCTCACCTCTCACACGCTCGTACCGTCCCGGCATCTATAGATCTGCTCACCTCTCACACGCTCGTACCGTCCCGGCATCTATAGATCTGCTCACCTCTCACACGCTCGTACCATCCAGGCAGCTATAGATCTGCTCACCTCTCACACGCTCGTACCATCCAGGCTGCTATAGATCTGCTCACCTCTCACACGCTCGTACCGTCCAGGCAGCTATAGATCTGCTCACCTCTCACACACTCGTACCATCCAGGCAGCTATAGATCTGCTCACCTTTCACACACTCGTACGGTCCAGGCAGCAATGATCCACAGTGAGATGCTGAAGACCAGCAGCACCGTTCCAGGGCAGATGGTCATCAAAGTCTTCATCACGAACCTTGTGTTAAAGTGCACCTAGAACACACACACAAACATAGTTGCAGCATGTCATCAGCAAACAAATACCCCCCCTCTGCAGGGCAGCAAAGAGTTGGGGGAGGCAAATCGATGTGTGATTTCAGCCGGACAACTGGCTGCATACAGTAACAGGCAGACCAAGAACAGCTAATAAATGATGGATCTCTCACCCACGCAACAGCAGCTGAACCCTCGCGGGGTTAACTCTTGATAAATGACTTGTCATCTTAATCGAACCCACAGTGGTCGCAGATACGAGTCGTACCATCATAAACACCATGCATGAAACGCCACAGATTCACTCACAGCTCACCAAATTATTCTCCCTCTCCCTCTCTCTCTTCTACCGTACTTCCCTCCATCCTAACTCTCTATCAGCTCCACATACAGCATCCAGAGTGTCATCATCATAAATAGATGACACGGACCATGCCATCTACCTCACTTCCTCCCACCTGACGCCCTCTCCTCTGGCTGCACAGCTGATCTAATCACAACCGTTTTCGGAACGACTCGGCACTCTTGTCACACACAGTTTAGTCTCGCCGCTTATCGCTGGCAGCCAGTCCGTCTGCACGTTTCCACTTACTTCCCCCTCCGCCTCCATCTTTGAGGCGGAGCAGAGGGGGGGGACAGGAAGGAAGGAAGGAAGGAAGGAAGGAAGGAAGGAAGGAAGGAAGGAAGGAAGGAAGGAAGGAAGGAAGGAAGGAAGGAAGGAAGGAAGGAAGGAAGGACGGACGGACGGACGGACGGACGGACGGAAGGAAGGAAGGAAGGAAGGAAGGAAGGAAGGAAGGAAGGAAGGAAGGAAGGAAGGAAGGATGAGGCTGGAGAATAGACATGAGGGAAAGAGAGAGGGCACAGAGGCAGATACAGTAGATAAATAGATACTGTAGACAGACAGACAGACAGATAGATAGATAGATAGATAGATAGATAGATAGATAGATAGATAGACAGACAGATAGATAGATAGATAGATAGATAGATACTAGAAAATATAAGAAAAACACACAACTAATGTATACAATAAAAACACACACAATCTCACACAGACACACACACACACACACACAATCGCACACACCCACACACACACCGCGCTCGCTGGCCGGCCGTCCCACCTTGTTGAGGGCCCCGATGCTCCTGGAGGAGGCGTCGGTGAAGAGCTTGCTGTGCAGCAGCATGACCCGGGCGATGAGGTAGAGGCGCAGGAACATGGGCACGCTCAGCACCATGTCCAGGTCGGCCTCCGCCTGCGAGGGCGCGTAGGAGAAGGCCAGCCGCGCGCGCCACTGGAACTTGAAGTCGCCCGGCACCGGGTGCACCGCCGACACCAGCAGCTCCAGCGAGATCAGCAGCACCCGCTCCATCGTCATGGCGATGCGCCAGTCGTCCGCCCCGTTGTCGATGACGAACAGCTGGGGGGAGAGGGGGGTTGGGGGGTGTTGGGGCGGGGCGGGGGGTTAGTTACAGCAGCGATGAGCGTCAGTGGGGGCGGGTGGTCGAGGGGGGGTGACACCGGTCCGGTCCGGTCCGGTCGTGGTGATGGCGGTTCACGTGAGGAAGCAGAGAGAATGTGTGTGTGTGTGTGTGTGTGTGTGTGTGTGTGTGTGTGTGGGTTGCTGAAAGATTGCACCAATAACTCGCCTATGTTTTCAGTTTTAGCATCTAATCCACCGTCTGCGTGCGTCGTCTGGATCTACGAGCTCCCCTGGCACTACACTAGTCACGTCTTCTCTTGCTCTGCTCTCCTCTCGTTTCTGTCATGCAAACCCATATGTGCCAACTCATCTTCCACGCCAGGCCCTGGATTCGCTGCATCCACAATCATCCCGACCGCAACTCTACTCTGAGTGATCATTAAAGCTGCTTTTCTGGCATTGTTATGGAAACGTTCTAACGACAGTGGTCTTTTTTCTTTTTTTTCTACCCTCCTCTGTTGATGCTGTTTGTGTTTTTAATTGGTGTGCTTTCTGTTGACACTGTCGCCGAGGCCGTCGTTATGGGGTAGTGCTAAGAGCTTGTTTAATTATCTGAGGAGGAAGAGAGGGATAGAGAGGGGGTAGAGAGGAGCGGGAGGGAAGGAGAGAGAGATGGAGAGAGGAGAGATTAAGAAAGAAAGGCAGCAAGGGATGAAGAGAAAGAGAGGTGGATGAAGCACAGTAGAGAGATGAGAAAGGTATATGAACGGAAAAAAGAGAGAGAGAGCCGGGAAACGAGGCACAACCCCCGTGTACACACACGCGCACGCACGCACACACACACACACACACACACACACACACACACACACACACACACACACACACACACCTACGGATCTCAAAGTTGTAAATCCTGCATTTATTTCTGTTTCAATAGAAGCAATCATTCATGATAATTGTGTATTATGGTGTACAGTCGTCAATTTGCCTGTTGTGTATGCGGGTGTGTGCATGTGTTTGATTGTATGTGTGAGTCATTGTGTAGGCTATTATATTTCTCACACGTCTGAACTGAGGGTCAAATGCAATGCGAATTTCTGAAATGCTTGTCATTGTGTGAGTGTGTGTGTTTGTGTTTGTGTGCGTACGCGTGTCTGAGTTTGAGGAAGAGAGTATTTTTTGCAGACCCAACCTTGTCATGGTGACTGTTGCCAAGGCGACAACATCAAAGACCAGCCAAGCTTAATTAGGAACCCCAGTGAGAGAGAGAGAGAGAGAGAGAGAGAGAGAGAGAGAGAGAGAGAGGGGGGGGGGGGGGGGTACAGATGGAGAAAGGGAAGTGGGAGTCGTGTTTGAGTCAAAGAGAGAGGTTGTGTAACAGGCATGATTGTGTGTGTGTGTATGTGTGTGCATGAGTCAGAAGTTCATACTTGTGGAACATTTATTTTCTCTGCACACTGATCATAATTTGTCCTGTGTGTGATTGTGTGTGTGTGTGTGTGTGTGTGTGTGTGTGTGTGTGTGAAACTGTTGCTCCTTTATCCTTCTTTGACTCTCTCCTGCTCTCTCTCTTCCTACGTTCCTCACTCTCTCGCTCTCTTTCTCTCCCTCTCTGAAGCATGACATGCTGCCAAAACAGAACAGAGGTTATTCAGTCCCACACCACTGGAGGAAAGAACCATCCCTCCATCCCTCCATCCCTCCCTTCTCCCTCCCACACACTCCTCCCTCCCTCCATCCCTTCCCCCCCTCTGGTCTGTTCCTGGCTAAATCGCCACAAGGAAGGACTAAATAATTAAATTCCATTAGGAAGGTAATCTGTCAATGGGAGTGAATGAGTGAGTGCCACCGCTGCCCCAACATCAGAGAGGGAAGAGGGATGGAGAGAGAGAGAGAGAGAGAGAGAGGGAGGGAGGGAGAGAGAGAGAGCGAGAGAGGGAGGGAGAGAGAGAGAGAGAGAGAGAGAGAGGGAGGGAGAGAGAGAGAGAGGGAGAGAGAGAGGGAGGGAGGAGGAAGTGGGTGAACACCCATGCCCAAACACAACTTAAGAGAGAGAGAGAGTGAGAGAGAGAGAGAGAGAGAGAGAGAGAGAGAGAGAGAGAAATGTGGTCACAGGGAGAGGAGAAGGAAAGGAGGGAAGGTAAGGAAGGAAAGAAATCATGTTTGGAACAGAGAGCGTGGAAGGAAGGCCAGCGGGAGAGAGAATAGAGAAGGATGTGTGAGAACCAGAGATAGGTGAGGTCTTTAAGTGAAGGTGATGCCTCACGCTTTGCTATGATAGGACACCTAGCGACCAGCCACTACCACCCCCAAACTCGCCCCTCTATACCTCAGTCAGGGCCCTGCTGCTGGAAGGTAGCCCCCACCTCTCCCCTCCACCCCCTCCTCTCCATCCCCCTCTCCTATCCCCTCTCCTCTCCTCCTGTCCATCCCCCTCTCCTATCCCCTCTACCACCTCCTCTCCTCCTCTCCATCCCCCTCTCCTATCCCCTCTACCGTCTCCTCTCCTCCTCTCCATCCCCCTCTCCTATCCTCTCTACCGTCTCCTATCCTCCTCTCCATCCCCCTCTCCTATCCCCTCTACCGTCTCCTCTCCTCCTCTCCATCCCCCTCTCCTATCCCCTCTACCGTCTCCTCTCCTCCTCTCCATCCCCCTCTCCTATCCTCTCTACCGTCTCCTCTCCTCCTCTCCATCCCCCTCTCCTATCCTGTCTACCGTCTCCTCTCCCCCTCTCCATCCCCCTCTCCTATCCTCTCTACCGTCTCCTCTCCTCCTCTCCATCCCCCTCTTCTATCCCCTCTACCGTCTCCTCTCCTCTCCTCCTGTCCATCCCCCTCTCCTATCCTCTCTACCGTCTCCTCTTCTCCTCTCCACCCCCCTCTCCTATCCTCTCTACCGTCTCCTCTTCTCCTCTCCACCCCCCTCTCCTATCCTCTCTACCGTCTCCTCTCCTCCTCTCCA
>NC_140243.1:16536827-16554327 GCF_949987555.1 Borostomias antarcticus | reverse complement strand
AGCAGCAGAAATCACAATTTGAGTGTTTTTGATTATGTTTTTGACATCCCAGTTTCCGAGGCAACTGGAATGCAGGATTAGGGTTAGGGAAGTAAGCCTAGCTCAAGGGGTAATGTGATATTTATTTAGCCCTATTTCTGATTTATCTAACATCAATCTGAAACAGAGACCATAATTAGCTAGACCAGTATTGAGCTAGATCAAGATTTTCGTCCGACTCAAATTTCTTTACAATGGAAGTGGCCGGGGCAAGTTAATAGTGTCTAATCTTACCGGTCTCAGTATGCTGTTCTGTGAAATATATCACAATCCGTTGTATGAAGCAACACATTCTGTTCGTGGACAATGGATCATTATTATTATGATGATGAAGAACTTGATTTTGAATATGATGGCACTGGCTACAGATTTGAGCCTGAATACACAGGCGATCAACTCCAAGAGATGGATGATAGAGATGGATGATAGAGATGGATGATAGAGATGGATGACAGAGATGGATGATAGAGATGGATGATAGAGATGGATGATAGGTGCGCGAGAGAAGCAGAGGCTGGCCATCAACCCGAACCTGCTGCCAAGGCAAGAAGTAAACAGATGCCTACAGAAAGAGAAAGCTACCGAATGCCCTTGAAAACATGGATGTATCCATGGACATTGAAACCAGCCTGTGCAATTGAGGACATAGACTTTCCATCGCTAATAAACCTGGCAGTTTTAGATACTATTTTCTGCGTCCTCAATATAAATTGGAAACGGAGGCCCAGGCCGGAGGGACCTCACAGAAAACTCTCAATTCTTTAAGTGCATAGTCTACTACAGCGAAGTAGCCTCGCGTCGCCAGTCTCTCCTCGGGGAGAAGAGCCTGGTGTCTATTTACTTCACTGCCTTAAGCCCGCCCCCTCATCCGGCTCGAGCCTGTAGAGCCCGCCTCCAACATCCGCTTGCTTTATTTTTCCTTAACCGGTAGTTCTCCTCGCATCTTCTTTTACAATTTCCGTCGGTGTTATACCTGGTGATGCCACCGCGAATGTTATCTACTCTAAACTTCACCATGTGCAGCCTACAGTAAAAACATTACAACAACTGTTCTTCTTCCGGTCCAGACTGGATGATTATGCGATGCGTCATCGCGCTTCCGCTCTAGACCGGCGAAACAACACCGAACGAGAAAGACCCCAGACTAACAGCGAAGAGGTAAAACGTAAAACACATTGGAGAGGGGACCTTGTGTTGTGGGTCCCCAGCCTGCCTCACCCACGCAGCCTCATCAGCCCTCTACCCCCGCACCTGGTCAGCCTTCCACCTCTGCCCGCCCTCTGAGAGCGTTGGCTAGGCAACGACGCAGCCAGTCTCCATCAGCAATCAACGCACCTGACGTTGATTAGCTCCAGGCTATAAGACCCAGCCAGACCTGCTGCTCGTTGCCAGAAAGTAACCTCTGTTACACGGTACAAGAGAAGAACTTTGTTGTAGAATCTTGAGTATCCCTGAGCCCTACCTTACCCCGTCTGTCTTTTGTTTCCCCCTAGTCTCCTACGGACCCTCTCCCGCGTCTCCCCGGCTCCTCTCGTGTCTCCCTGGATCCCTGCCTCTCCTGCGTCTCCACGGCCTCTTCCATCCTCGGAACCCCTGAAGCCCCACGGACCTTCGGACTTCGGACTGGACATTGTGTTTTTCGGAATGAGAACCATGTAAATTCAACTCGACAGCTCGGTTACTAAAATGTTCCTCTTGTGTTTTCTCCTGGCGAATAAAGGGCTAAAATTCGGAACAGAAGTCCGAAAGTGAATGTGGCAGCAACAGCAAGCAGCGTATTTGTCATTTAAAAATGTCTAGTTGCGACTGGTTGAAAACATTCCTATTGATCTCAAGCTGTGCTCACTAGGTTTCAATGGCATTTGACTCCGAAAGTGTCCAAACGTGCAAGCGATTATGGACAGCAATCGTTGCCCAGTGAGCCAACTGTTGACTGGCAATGGAATAAAATGCTTTAGGGACATGTTTATTAAACTTTTGGGGTGCTTTACCATGCGTAAAGCACAGTGAGTAGGCTAGTACTGTATGCAACTTCACGCCATAGGCCTATATTAATTGATTGTTCAGTTGTCCATATTTTTTGAGTAGGCTATGATTTTTAGACAGTAAAATACAGTAAGACACCCCATCTACCACAACTAAATTCTTCTGTACACTTCAGTGTTAATTTCCCTAACACTAATAGCTTATATGTTATATGTCTGGAGCACATTGCAAGGTTACAACATACAGTAAACATTGAGTAGGCTAGCCTACTGATGGGATTCACACCCTAAGGAATTGATCAGACCTAGAACAAGGCAAGGCATCACAGTACAGTGCTTCCAGAGACCCTCCACATTAGTTTGCTATTTATTTTGTTCACAATTCAGACTGGTAGCCACTGTGTGGAGCTGGAGTGGGCGTTGAAGTTGCAGCCGTTGGGCTGTGGACACATGAGTTCTGCCAAGTTGCACAGTGTGGGCTATTCGGGATAAATAGATCTTTCACACCGGAGAAAATGTAGCTTCAAAGAGGCTGTGGACACCTTTGAAATGCTGTGACCTACTGTAACTTTTCCCAAACTGTTCTCTAGACAACACAAACTGATAATCCCGATGGCAATATTCTAAGCATTCTTATCGCCTATGGTGTTTTCAATTCAAGAAACAGTACAGTAATGTTCTAAAAATGTACCTTTCATTGCTAACAAACATGGTATAAAACTTGTAAATACACCCTGCCATTAGCTACTAGATGAAATCTCTAAGGAGATTCACATCACATTAGCTCTAGTAAAATAGTTTTCATCAAAATGCTCCCCACAAACCCACAAGCCTGACCTGGCGAACTCGGATCGGAGTGTTTATGTCAATCCCCAGAACAAGTTCAAGCCAAACTTTCAATCAGTCTGGGTGTGGCAATGGAAGCCTATGAACAGAGATGTGTATCGATGTTGCATTCATTTTGTTCCCACAACTGGGGACTATACATTCATGCACCACTGCTGTTACCTAGAGCCCCAGTACAAGGGCCCAGCACCAGCTCTCCTCCAAGGGGTTTTTATTCTTAGCCCATTGGCCTTGCGTTCACCAGGTTTCTAAGGAATAATCTTAAAATGGGATTGAGCAGATTTGTCCAGCCTCTAACCACATACAGTACCTCCCTGCACCTCCCCAGGTTCCCGCCCCAGACTGCACCCCTCCTGTGACCTGATAGATTGGATACAATTCTAACACCACACAGGTTAAAGGTTAACCGTAGCTCTACTCATTGAGATGTCTGTGGGTGAGGTTGCTAGACATTAATTTAACAGTAAGTATACTTTTACTGTAGGGAAATGTTTCTTTAGAGTCTACAGTAATCTGTCAGATGCTTAGCATGCATAAACTAACTTTTTATGCAAGAGAGCAACTTTAAATACAAGAGAGCGGATACTACTCCCCTATCATCTCCCTGGGAAGAGTAAAGTGACAATAGAACTTTAACTTTAAATGCAAACTTTATTAACTAACTGATTATCAGAGCTATCTGATAGCTGTCTGCATAGAATCAGGAGATCGCTCAGTTTCTACAGCTGTAGGTTGGGGGACTCAGGATCTCCTCCTTGGTCGCAGGCCATAGCCCCCCATTGGGAAAGTCCCAAGGAATATAGTAGCTCCCTAACTTTTATACTGATTCTCTAATCTCTCTCTCCTCCCATCACATCAGGCATTACATCATTTTCAACTAATCAGAGGTACACATTTCATGCTTCATTGTTGCAAAGTCATTCTGACATCTATTCTTCATATCATCATGTCAATCGTCAACCAATCACATGCTCACTAAATCCTTGTGATACACTCTGATACAGGAAAATAGCTCCAAAACAATCATCATGACTAAGGGTCTTCTTGATCTTGAACAGACATGTGCAGGCCTGTCCCTACTTTAATTAGTGTTACAAAGTAGTAAAATACAAATTCTATCATGATTCGTGTCAAACTCTTCTAAACATTTCTAGATTCTCAGTACTGTACTCACTGTTAACACAGATAACACCATTAGCTGGTACATAAGCTGGTTTTACAAATCTGTACTAAAATCATGTTGTTATGTCTCAGTTCCTTCAGCATAGGGACTTCATACACAGTATCTCTTGACACCTGTTACAAATAGTTCTGCTGTAGGCTACTTGCAAACTCCTTCTTTGTCTTATGTGTAATACGGGCTCAACTCTCGTTAATTTTCTCCGGCTCGCCCCTGTCTACAACGCGACAAAGCGGAAGCCTACAGGCAACACGTAGTGACATAGTGCGGTCGGTGAAATAGTTCTGGTTCAAATGTAGCTGTTTCAACATGTCACCAACCATGACAGCGTCCTCCTAACTGGTGACCTGAACCTGCAAATTGACATCTATCCCAGGGCTAGAAAGGAATGTCACTAAGTGTCCCATTAAAAGACGCTTTATTGGTCCATCCTCAGCTGCTACTGTATGTTCTCAAACCACATGTCCAGTCAGGCCTTTTCTGGTGAAACTGCATCAGTCCATGAAAAGGTCAACAACTTCAACCACAAATTAATGTAATCTTTAGACATAGTGGCACCTGAGAAAAATAAAAAATAAACCGCAAAGGCCATCCACTGGAAAAATGATCAAAGCGCCCTGCTTAAGAGGGAATGCCGTAGAGCTGAGCGTCTATGGAAGATCCTTTTAAATTCCATCTTCACCTACAGCAAAGCCCTGCGCTGCGAAAGGCAGGCATACTTTTCTCAAATTATCATATAATACAAGCAACCCCAGAATCTCGTTCTCTACTATTGATCGCCTACTAAATCCTCCCCACTTCAACAAGCATCTCCATGAACCTTCACAGTCAAAGTGGAAGGAGTTTGCCTCATCCTTTGAAGACAAGATAATCGATATCAGAACAAGTATCATGAACACTACAAACAGAGGATACGCAGGTGCTGCTTGTGGAAATATAAATTATCTAAATTGCTTAAAAATGAGTGAAGGGGAACTCTGGAAAATGATCTCTGATTCTGAAATCCTCCACCAGCTCCCTCAATGCTTTCCCCAGTTCCTTCTTAAAGAAGCAGTAGACTGTTTTACCCTTGACCTACTGGATATTGTAAACTGCTCTCTAGAATCTGGTATCTTTCCAGACTCTAGTCTAACTGCTCTAGTCAGGCCTTTACTAAAAAAAACTACACTAGATTCCTCTATATTGAGTAACTACAGACCAATATCCAACCTGCCCTTTCTAGGTAAAATTCTGGAAAGAGCAGTGTTGAAACAGTTAGAGGCATTTTTACATGACCGATATTCATGAGAAATTTCAGTCTGGTTTCAGAGGTGGATATAGCCCTGAGATAGCACTCACTTAAGTCATAAACAATCTTAGAATGAGCGCAGATGAAAAGAAAGTTTCTGTCCTTGAACTCCTCGACCTGAGTGCTGCGTTTGACACTATCGATCATGGAATACTTCTGAACAGACTTGAAACCTGGATTGGTCTCTCAGAGACTACATTGAGCTGGTTCCATACCTGCCTCAAATACAGAAATTACTGTGTGAGTCTTGGTGACTATGTTTCGGAGAAACAATGCTTCCTCTATGGCGTTCCTCAGGGCTCGATCCTTGGTCCACTGTTGTTCTCCCTTTATATGCTCCTATTTGGAGAAATTATCCATGACCATGGGATTCATTTTCACTGTTATGCTGATGACACCCAGTTGTATCTTTCTGTAGCACCAGACAACAAAGATGCCTTACATCCTCTACTAAACTGCCTTTCCTCATTGTTGGCACAGACGCCCAAAGAAATGAAATAATAAGTAAACTCGGAAATCTGGCCACACAGGTAAAACCAAAAGTGAAAAACCTGGGTCTTATCTGACCCTGACCTCAATTTTGAAAATCATATATTTAACGTTACTAAGATAGCCTTTTATCATCTGAGAAACATCACAAGAGTCAGACCCTTCCTCTCCCTAGAGGATGCCAAGAAACTGACTCAAGCCTTCATTTCTCACGATAAGATTATTGTAATGCACTTTATACAGTACAGGTCTGCCAAAAAAAAAACTATTGCTCGGCTGCAACTTATTCAAAACTTGGCAGCAAGTTGTTTTTTTTTAAACTAAAACCAGGAAAAGAGATCATATTACACCAATACTAGTATCTTTGCACTGGCTCCCAGTAGCGTTGAGGATATAATTTAAAATTCTTCTACTTGTGTTCAAAGTTTTGAATGGTTTATCCCCTTCCTACTGTACCTGTCAGACTGCCTGTCGGAGTATGTTCCAAATGGCTCCCTCAGATGGCTTGGTGCTGGTCTATTGAGGGGGGCTCCATCAAACAGCAAGAGGCACTGTGATGTTCCCTTCAGTAGATATGCACCGAGGATTTGGAACATGCTCCACCGTTACATTAGACAAGCAACCTCTGTCGACAGTTTTAAGAGGCAGCTCAAAACGTATTTTTATGACCTTGCTTTTATGTTATCACACTCTTTTCTCATTTTATTGTATTTTATTATACCATTCTATTTGATCTTACTTATTTTATGTTTTTTTAATTTTTATTATGTCTTAATTGATGTTTTACTTTTAATGTCTCTTTTATAATGCACTTTACTTTTACTATTTCTCAATTGTTATTTATGTTTTCGTTTTTAATGTCTATTCTGTAAAGCACTTTGAACTGCATTTTATGTCACAAAAGGTGGTCTATAAATAACGTTTTTTTATTATTATTATTATTAACATTCAGTTAGCAAGAAGCCTACATTTATCAAGACAGCATACTGAGACCAAGTCATATTAAACCATAAGCATCCTGTGTCGGAAAAAGCTAGACATTAAAGTGCCCTGGCCACTTCTATTGTAAAGAAATTTGAGTCAGTCGAAATTCTCGACCTTGCTCAATACTTGAATACAATGAAATACAATGAAATTATGGTCTCTATATTTCAGATTGATGTTAAACATATCAGAAATAGGGTTAAATGTCCAAAATAGCACTCTTACTCTTAGCTAAGTATGAGTTTTAATGATTCCTGACTCCTGCAAGGCCCAGACAGACCATGATACAGACAGCCACTGTGCATTGACTGTAAAGAGTTGATAAAAGCCTGAGCTAGAAAACTATATATAGCCTCATTACAGTTTTTGGATTATACTGTAGATGCCTGAAAAGATATACCTATGATGAAGCATGAAAGTGTTTCTGATCTATTTATTTCTGCCTAAGTGAGTTAGAGGGATGTGACTATCTGTCTGGGCATATGTGTGTGTGTGTGTGTGTGTGTGTGTGTATGTGTTTTCTTTATCAGGGAGAGGTGACTGTGAGTTTCTATCCAATCATCATGATAAGCAGGATTTTGTTTTCTCACATTTAATTGATCCATTAATGTTATTAAGAAAGACACCTGGGTTCCACAATCTAAATCAGATACAACATTTGTGTGCATGTGTGTGTGTGTATGTGTGCGTGGGTGTGTGTGCATGGGTGTGTGTGTTACCTGTACTTCTCGTGCGTGGTAGGCTATGATGAGACCCAGCAGTATGACTGTAGACAGGCTGATCAGACATTTCAGGGCCAGAGAATACATGGAACTCTGGGGAGAGAAAACAGGAGTGTAAACATGCTGTACACACACACACACACACACACACACACACACACACACACACACACACACACACACACACACACACACACACACACACACACAGAATCATCCATAAACATCCCAGAGGAGTTTCCACATTTGGAGCATAGGAGCAGACATTTGGAGCTGGACCCAGAGCCCTGACAAAACAATCTGTTGGCCCTGGGCTGAGGCCTGGTGTGTGTGCGTGTGTGTGTGTGTGTGTGTGTGTGTGTGTGTGTGTGTGTGTGTGAGGCAGAGAGAGAGTGACCGGGCAGGATACACTAGCCCAAGGCCATGGCCAGGCAGAGAGGAGCCCTGCTGTAGGCAGCTCACTAACACACGCAGCAAACCAATAACAACCGTCAGCGCCAATAACATTCTCTAGCTACAGCTGAAATCTTCAGCCTGCATGTTCATTAGGATCCGGATGTGCTGGAAAACTCCTCCTTAATGAGCCCCCACCCACCCCACCCCTCCACCCCCCCCCCCCCCCCCCCCCCGCCCACACACACCTCTACAGATACTTTAACCCTTCACCTACTCACTGGCTAATATACGCAGCACAGCATTTAGACAAGCGGCCGTAGACATCATCACACACACAAATATTACACACACACACGCTTCAAGGCCTGAAGGGGTGACCTCAGATGTGGTCATTGTGACTGATGTGTTCTGACCCTAAAGCCTCCTTAACATTAAATTATTCACCCTGTCTGAGATGTATGCAGCTGTTGCTGAAACCCCTACACACACACAGGCGTGCACACACACACACACGCACACACGCACACACACACACTCGCACACACGCACACACACACACATACACACACCACAAACACGCATATACACACACGCACACACACAGACTCACTCTTCAGTGGTTCATATTTTTGGTTGCTTTGATTGCCCTACTCTGTATTCATGAACAAGTGGATGGCTGAGCAATGAAGAAACCCAGACCCCTTGTGTGTGTGTGTGTGTGTGTGTGTGTGTGTGTGTGTGTGTGTGTGTGTAATATGCGGGTGTGTGATGATGATGAAGTTTTAAACATCACACACACACACACACACACACACACATGAAGCTGGTGTTGGTCGTCGGTTTTTGTCAGAGTAGTTTTTGGGGGCAGCGCACACAGACAGAGTAAAATATTTCTGAGTGTGTCACCAGCCACGAAAATAAACCTGAAGTCTATTCATCCCCAGCCGAGCCCAATGACTGAGCTGTTCCGCGTGCTTTACCTCGTTCAAAATAATGGGATTTTTCCCATTCCTTCCGAACTTTAATTTGACGCCTGTAGTTCCCCGCGTACCTGTGCATAACTCACAGGTATTACAGAATAGAAACTTAAGAATCTTGTGACTTGTGAAAAGTGTGATGTGTGCAATTCATTTCTTCTCCTTCGCTGATATAGCTCCAGTGTGTATGTTGGAGTGTGAGTGTGAGTCTGTGTGTGTGATTAGCAGGTATTGATCAGAACCTTGGTGGCCACCATACGGAACTAATGAGCTTTTAGAGCTCCATCAGCATTGACACAAGCGCTCTCTCTTTCTCTCTCTCTCTTTCTCTCCCCCTCTCTCAAATTCTCTGTATTTCTTTCTCTCTCTCACTCTTTCCCTTTCTCTCTTTCTGACTCAAACAAACGCAGCACAAAATGACTTCCCTGTAACCTCCTTGATTGCTTGATCTGTCCACCACATACCCTGCATACTCTAAGCGCCTCACACACACACACACACACACATGCTCATCCATCTGGTGCATGATTATAATAAGTGCACATGTATTCCCAGGTGGTATGTGTGTGTGTGTGTGTTTGTTTGTCTCTCTGTGTGGGTGTGTATTGGGTGTGTTGTGTTGGCCCTGGGGGTCTCTTCCTGTCAGAACAAGGCTTCCATGCAATCAGTCTCCAGGGAAACGAGGACCAGGGAGGAGAACGATGACACCTCGTCAGAGCAACACACAAGCTCACGCTTGCACGCCCACACTCACACACTCAATTAGACACCAACACACACAAACTCAATTACACAGCAACCTACATACATACACTCAATTACACACTGACATCCACCATTACGCTCCTACACACCCAATTACACACACAGACAAAAAGAGACACATGTACACGCACACACACACATAATGTTCAGGTACATTCACAGGTACTCATTCACAGGTACATGCCATGACAAAGCATAATACCAAGGCATGCACATCCTGTACACACAAAGGAACCTACTGTATACAAATACAGTCAACAAAACACACACATGCGCACACACACACACACACACACACACACATATACAGGTAGCACAGCAGAGTGTGGTTGTGTGAGCTGGTGCAACGCCCGTGGGAAAACACTCTCTCAGGAGTCAGTGATGGAGGGAGAGCGGAGGAGAAGAAAGCGAAGTGTAGACAGGGGAGAGGTGGAGAGGGGAAGGGCTCAATTGTTCCGTTAATTGTAGCATGATAGTAGCTATGAGCCAGAGATGGTTTTGATTCCCTAAACCCCTATGGTCCGCATACTGACTGACCGTGTGTGTGTGTGTGTGTGTGTGTGTGTGTGTGTGTGTGTGTCCATGGTAAATGGTGTTAGATAGACCTATGTGCGAGGGGGGGGGGGGGGGGTCTAATTGGTTAGCTAAAGCCCGCAGAGGATATGAATGGAGAGAATATGGAAAATGGGAGGATATAGTAAGGCTGCTGTGATGGTTATTATCCTCCTGAGACAACTATGAGAATGAGAACAGAAACATCACACCACTACACCTCAGAAGGAGAGAGAGAGAGAGAGAGAGAGGGAGAGAGGAGGAGAGATATTAGTACGGTAGATAATCTGTGAATCATGCGTGGCATTATCAGGCCTCATAATAGCTTTATCTACTGATTATCTACACATACACACACACACACAGGCGCGTGCACACACACACTCACGCACACACGGACATCGCCTGCATGTGAAGGCTACCCATGTTGACAGCGCGACAGGTGAAGTTGGTGACAGCTGTGGATTCCCTCAGAATAGATATGTTCCATCACTCTCCTCCAAAACTGAGGCCCCCGAGGGCCCGGGGTGATGGGGGTGGGGTCTCGCCCCCCTCCCCCACCTGCTGTGAGAATGATCTATTGATCTGACAGTGACAGGCAACTAGCCGGGTCCCAGGTGCTTAAAATGCAGTTATTCTCAGAGAGAAATCGCCCCGGGCCTCAACTCTCTCGTAAAATCAGTATAGAGTCAGTTTTCCGGAATGTCCAAGAGTGAGGACCTTAACTTGTCAAGTCATTACCCTTCATGTGTCAAGGCTGAAGGTAACACTAAAGATCACGTAGCAGGTCAGGAACATGGGGGATCCGTTTGACCGTTTTTGGACGCGAGTGCTGAAATAGACAAACAGCTAAGTAGAACGCTTTAGGTCACAGCCCTGCTATTAAGTATAAAACACTAAATTTATGTTTAACATTAGCTATTGTATGCGAGTTGTCTTCCTAGCCCCACACATACACACACTCACAGAAAAACTGTGTCACATAGTGTGTGTATGTGTGTGTGAGTGTGTGTGTGTGTGGTTTACATATTGTGCTAGCACTATGTGGAGACATACATACGTACATACTGTCCTGTCACTCTGTCTCTCTCTCCCTCCATTCAACTCCCTTGTTCTTATAGGTCTATTTTGGGAGGGAGGTATAGCAACTGGACATGCTGAAAATATATGAGGAACTTATGGCACACACACACACACACACACGCACGCACGCACGCACACACACACACACACGGACAAAAAGAACAACATATCAGCTATTATATCCGACATAATCAGCCAGAGAGGATGAGAGAGGATGGGAGACAGATAAAAGGGTACGTGGGTACATTTTCAAAATGGAGCGATGATGATGGCCAATATCTGTCTCCCACTCTCTCGCACAGCACCACCTCTGACACCTCCCACCACAGGCAGCACATCAGGAGAGGAGTGTGTGCACGTGTGTGTGCGCGTGCGTGCGTGCGGGTGGGTGGAGAGCGCGCGGCCGAGTGATTATCAAAAATCAATGTGAGAGATCATTCAAGGGTTTCCCCCGTAGACTAGCTTCCAAGCACTGCAGAGACCTCTTCACTCCTGCCCATCCCCTCCATCTGTCTCTCTCTCCCTCCCTGTCGATTTTTCACGCTAACCTGCGGGCTTCTATCTACTTCAATTATCTAAGCCTGGTCTTCTTCTTAAGCCTTGGATGGGGTTTACCGTCTCCAGCGCACTTCGGACGTTCCCTGCTCACACTGTCACCTGTAATAAAGTTTTTGATTCAAAAGCTCTCAGATCACCAGTGTCTCAATCTGGCCGTGTTAGCACTGTGTCCTCCGACAGCTCTCTGTCCGCAGCTTCGCTGACTGTGATCCTTCTCACCCTCCGTTAAACATTTAACACTCGTTCATGTCTGCGGACGTGTATTCGGAATCACAGATGAGATGAGTCAGAAAGCGAGAGGAAATTGACTGTCTTTTCATCCCTCACACCCACCTCCATTCTAATTTTCTCACTGGCTGATCTGTAATTATTCAGTAATCTTATTGGACGTGTTCATTCCATGCTTTAAGGTGAGAGCGTAAGATACGTTGGCGTTCATCTGCTTTGTCTTGGTTGCTGATGAGACACGATGGCGGGCCTTCCAGTCCCTGTGTGTTGTAAGTCTGACACGCAATGCTATCTGATTCATGTGCAACAGCAGGCTTCACTGTTAGTGGGTAAAGAGCCTAAATCAGGCTTTTCATTATCGCCTCTCCTTCTTCTCTCCCTTTCCTCCCTTTGTTTCTCTCTCAGACGCCTCTCTCTCCCAATCTCTCGCCTCTCTCCCAATCTCTCTCTCTCAGAAGAGCTGGGAGAGAGAGAGAGAGATAGAGAGAGAGAGAAAGATAGAGAGAGAGAGATAGAGAGAGAGAGAGAGAGAGAGAGAGAGAGAAGAAAGAGAATCCATCAAGGGGCTGACAGTACAAAGAAAGATAGAAAGAAAGAAAGAATTGAAGATGGAAAGAAAAGAAAGAGAGAAAGACTATGAGAAAAGAAAGAGAGAAATATTCAAACCAAAAGTATTGCTGGAGAGTATTGTACTCCGAGTTCTTCACAGCCAGAGAGAGGAAGAGAGGGGGGCGGTACGGGGAGGGCTTCAGTGGGAGAGGGGGAGAGAGGGGAGAAAGAGGAGAGAAATATCAGAGGATAAAAAATTAAGAAAAGTCTGTCAATAGGCTGAGAGTGTCAAAGCCCCCTCACCTTCCACTCTGGATTCAGGTCTACGAAGACGCCAGCAATCTGTGCAATTGCCTGACCCTCTTAACACACAGACGCTTGCACACACACACACACACTCAACCCCACCCTAGAGAAGCCCTGTTTTTAATACTTTTAGCTTGTATCCCTGATCCTTCCTTTCCAAAAGCATTCATGTCATGGATGTATACTGCGGGAGCAGTGCAGTGCAATACTTTTAAATATTGTAACAGGGAACAGGGCCAGGGCAAAGCACTCCAAGGGCAAAGCACTCCAAGGGTCCCTCCCTCTGGACCCACCCCCCTCCCCGCCCACACACACACACACGTCTAGCCAGTGGCAAGTCCAATTTGCATCCAACTTCTTTTATTCCCCACATCCCTTAAGTCCCACTTTTACCATTTACACCAAACACTGCCACGCCCTAACCCCGCCCTCCAATCACACTGCACCAATGCTGCCACAGAACCCACATACTGACCAATCAGACAGCCTAACACTGTCAAACCAAGACCAGCTTTGTTCAAATCCCAACCCAAGCCACCATTCCTCCAATCCCCAATTGCTATTCTTCCAATTGCCAGACACAGGCTCTAGGACAGCGCCACTACAGAGCCATGGGGCAGAGCTGTGCCATGTGGAGCAGACGCGCTTCACTGCCATGCAGAGGAACGAATATTTGGAGCTCACGAGAGCTCTATAGCTCCTCTATTTCACCTGATGTACTGCCATTGGCCCCGCCCCCTCCCATCTCCTCACCTTGTTGTAAACGCCCCAGGACAGCTCCGTCTCAATCACCATGACAACTATGCCGAACATTCCAAAGATGAGCGCATAGTCACTAAGCCTCTTCCTCTTCTCGAAGAGTGCCCTGCGATGTCCAAGTTTGTAGCCGATGTTCTGGTTCTTGCGCTTTGAGGCTTTGGAGATGCCCCTCGGCCCGACCCCCGCACCCCCCAGACCCCCTTGTCTGCTGCCCCCTATCCCCCCGGCCCCCCCTCCCGACCCACTTAGCGCCCCCCTGCTCTCCGCCAAGGCGTGGTTCTGATGGTATATCGACATCTGATTGGACGAGTCGGCGATGTCGTATCCCCTCGCGTACGGCGAGTCCTCTTTGGACGAGATCACGATCTCCGGAGGATTCTGGGTCATGGGTTGATTGGCAGAAGACTGAGCCGTCGAGGAGGAGGAGGTAGGAGGGGCCTCCCGTTCCCGGTCCCGCCCCCCGCCGGTAGCTGTCAACCCGGCTCCGGCCGTAGCTCCGCCCTCTTTGGTGTCGCTGCTGCTGTCCGATTCGATGAGGTTTCGTCGCGAGGCGCTGAGGCGGCTGAGAGGCTTCATCACCCCTCCTGTGTACTTACAGGAACTCATAGCGATCTCTGTGAATGGGTTACTGTCCCTGCGATGGACCAGTGGACTGGCCTGTCTGTGCTTACACCCCCTCTCTCTGTCCCTCTCTCGCTCCATGGAGGGTGAGTGGGAGGAGTAGAAGAGGGCGTTGTAGACAGGGGAGTTGTCCCCACTGAGGCTGTGCTGGGAGCCCAGGCAGGAGGACAGGGGGGTGCTGGTGGGGTGCAGGGCGTTGGGGATGGGAGGGGGCAGGGGTTGGCCCCCTGCGGAGGAGAGGGGCAGTTTGGAGAGAGAGGCCAGTGGCAGGCTGGCGGCAGGCGCGGTGGGGGACGGGGTGCTCCCGTTCAGACGGTCCAGGCTGGATCCCCCCATGTGGTTGGAGTGGTTTGATCCAGGGTAGTTGCCGGTAATGGACGGGTGGGAGATACCGCTTAGGGCCGCGGGGAACCGCGGGTCCTCATCCTCGCTCCCGGCTCTCAGAAGAGCCAGGTTCAGAGATGGGGGTGGCTCCATGGTCAGGACTGAGAGAGTGACTTTCCTGGCTTCTACGCACAGACAGAAAGAGAGGGAGAGGGAAAGAGAAAGAGAGAGAAAGAGAGAGAGAGAGAGAGAGAGAGAGAGAGAGAGAGAGAGAGAGAGAGAGTAAAGAAGACAACATTGAGGGAGAAGAGAGAGGGTTTAAATATCATGTGAAATGGAGAGAGAGAGGAGAAAGAAGGGGAGGGTGGGAGGAAGGGATGGTTTGATGGATGGGAAGTTAAAATTAGTGGCATAAGAAGGAGAAAGAGATTAGTTGAAGGGCGATGTGGCATCAGAGCAGCAAGTGTATGGTGAAGTGATCATAGACCTCTTTGATGCAGTGAGACAGCCACCCCCACCTCTTCCCCTCTCTCTCTCTCTCTCTGTCTCCCCAAGTGCCCCCCTCCCTCCCTTGCTCTTTCTCTCTCTCCTCGCAGCAATCTCTGTCACGCAAATGTCACCAAAATCTCACTGTCACTGGTACAGTAGCAGGAAGATAGAAAATCCATAGTATTTACACAAAATTAAATCACATACAAATATCACGTAACTATTCAATGAATCCCCATTCTTTTACTAGGTTGGAGCTACTGTTGTCCATGCAATACAAGGTATGACCAGGGTCAATAAAATAACTATCAAAATGTCAACGGAATTTATCAAAAAAGGTTTTAAATGACACCATTCGTTCTCAAGCAGATTTCTCATATCCAGACACGTCCTCCGTTTCTCTCCTTCCTACCTCTAGCTACCTCTCCTCTCTCCGGCTGTCCCCCAGGTCAGTATGTTGAATCACTGGATGGATGAAAATAGACCTCCACTCTTTCTTTTTCATGTTGTCACGGCCATTCCATCATTGCTCGCTTCGCGTCCGTTCATAGAGGTGGTAGCTTAGACCGACAGGTCGTCGGTTACAAGAAGGTATTTTCTCGAAATGATTCGCTGTATCCCTCGACGTTGGCTCATTCAGTGGAACATCTCAAATGAAATCTATTTCTTTGTCAGTCAGTGATCGATTCATAAAAAAGCTTATTTGATCAGATCAAAGTCCATAAAAATTAAATGGCAGGACATTGTCATGATATGATGATGAACCCACTGGTTAAACTGCAAAACCTTTGCCATCAAGCCGGAAAATGTCCATAACTTAAACAGAAAAATGAAAAATACATTGTCTGAAGATAATTATACATTTACAATTTTGATGTAGTATAGCCTAACTCTACCTCTTGCTCCCACTAGATCTACCGCTCACCGTCTCTCTGAATCCCTTTCTCTCACTCTCTGAACCAACTTCTCTCCCTCTCTCTCCGCCTCCTAATTCTCATTGGACAAACATGCAGAGAAGCGGAATAGACTACAAGCATGAGAAGACCACGAATAAATCCATCTATCCACTTAACGAACCATCTCATTCTCCTGCTGCTCTATCTAATTCTGAATAAACCCAAAGCCCACAGCATGTTGCCTAATTTAAATAGAATGACACTGCGAAGACTAGGCTACTTGAGAAAATGTTTGGCACCTGTTACATCTGTTCTCCAGAGATAAGATCCGTTTTGCAATCTGGAAATGATAGCCCGGGCTGCACTCCTCTGCTGCCAGCGTATAGACTAATTTAACCATTGCGTCCGCATCTTTTATGTGAACTCGTGTGACAAGCTGATCAATAACAGTTTCGTAAAAAAAAGGCAGATGTGCTACGAGAAGAAGAAAGGAAGGCGATATGGGGCGCGTCTCGCGTCTGTTCGTTACTGCGCCCGTGTGCGCCTGTGAGTCTGAGGCTAGCGGGGTAGATAGGCGCGAATCAGCGACAAACGCTCTCGGCCTTCAAAGCGCATCTTTGGGGAAATTAATTACGTAAGGGTGGGTGGGTGCAGAATAAAACATTAAAATAATAAACTTAATGATAAAATTTTTTCTAATGATAGCCAAGGCCATGCAGCAAATCTACCAAAGCTATCTGAGCAAATGACATGCCAATTATGTTTGGCCTATATACGCGCATATAATAGGCTAATTGCCTGGTTTGTTTACAATGCTGAATGTTGATTATATTTGCAAGAGACTTCAAAATTCTTATGACCTTTTCTTGCAGTTGCAGCTAACCTGCTTACAGAAATCTTGTGTTTATGTATGTTCTAACCGGATGAGTGCACATGGAATTGTGTGTCAGTAGAGGATTAGACAAGAATGCCACATCCCTATTATAATATCCAGCGATTATGGAATCTGACAGACATCAATAAAGAGAATAATGTAGGTATACCTGGTATAGGCCTATGGGGGGTCATCGGATTTATAAATCAGCCATATGTCACCTCCTTCGTGCAATACCGGAGATATGGACTCATCATCATGAATCCACTGCATGTAGTCATGGTGACGGAGATGATGAGGGCACTTCCAGATTTCACAGGGAATGGAAAGTTAAGCTCACCCTCTCTATGGGCTATATGCACAACTCCAGTACTTCCTGAAATTAGACATGCTTCTCTATTTCCTGTCTTACACTATTGGATGAAATGATTATTCAGGTGTGCCTGATCATTGTGCTGCAGTCAGGCACACCTGATTAATCACTTCATCCAATAGTGTAGGACAGGAAATAGAGAAGCATGTCTAATTTCAGGAAGTACTGGAGTTGTGCATATAGCTATAGCCTACCTAAGGGGAGAGAGAGAGAGAGA
>NC_140243.1:16471827-16534327 GCF_949987555.1 Borostomias antarcticus | reverse complement strand
ACCTGCACCTTTGTGTACAGTATCCTATCTATTTACTAAAGATTCAAGTTTAAAGACAGCGAGGTTCTCATTCTGGGAGACCGGTGTTTTGCTGCTCAAGTTCCTGCAGCCTGTTCTTCTGTTCCTGATGCCCGGTACAGATTCAGAAAATCTTTTGTAAGCATGACTTATTTTTCACCTTGTTGGGCTTCGGTGTATCATATGAATGTCAGTAAATTATGGACAGAAAAGTTGGCAATCTTGTACCAAACCTAACTGAGTACCTTTAGCTGTGATGGTGTTGGGGTGGGGAGTGGTCAGACCTATCTCCAAAACATTTCTTCTCTTGACTTACTTTGGGCCCGGTCCGACTTTCCTGTAGCTGATGAGTGAATGTATCTTTGCAGTCGTGTGGAATCTATTATCGGGAATACAAGGGAAGTAGAATATCACATTTAACTTCACGGGTGGGGGTCGACAGGTTCACTGTACCCTTGTTGACATGACATGATGTTTCTGAAGATAATTTTAAACTTGCAATGTTTTCTTTTACACCTAGTGCTTTTCAGGATTTCCAAAAAAGCAACACAACGAACCAGAGGAACAGAGACGAGCAGCTCTCTTCATAGTGGCTGTGGTGGGTTTTCACTAGACGCGCTGTACTGTAGGTCTTTTTGTAAAGGTGTCTGAGGTAGCTCATTGTTGGATTTGCATTATAATCGTAGAATATTCCGAACAGTTATGCAATGTCATTACCACAGGATTAACTAGTCATTTTATCTCTCTCTCTCTCTCTCTTTTCCTTTTTGACTTCATGAGATAGGATATGACTTGATTTCTTTTTTACTCAGGATACAGACGATATAATCAGCAATGCAGAAATACCAAGTTAAACAAAGGACCAGATGGCAGCAGAGGATCGGATCACACCTTCCACATGTGCCGAGGTGAATGGTCTATAAAGTTGATTAAACTATGTTGCAAATAACAAAAATACTGTACGGTCTTATCTAACTTAAAGGGGTCCACGTTTGCAAAACTAACTTTTTCATTGTTTTTGCATGTACATTTGAGTCTCTGATGGGCCTACTAACACACAAAGTATGAAGTGAAACAACCCAGTCATTTTGTTGTGGTCAGCTGAAATGAAAACATTCAAAAGTCAGTCCCTGCAAGCCATTCAAATCTCCCGTGTCACTTTACGTCACAGTCGGGGACCCCGCTAGCTAGCATAAAGTCTTTGCATGGAAAATGCTCTGTTCTTTGATGTACTAAGCAGCACAGATCGTCTCCCAAGCTCAAAGGACAGCAGAGCCGAGTGGATACATTTTATTTTTGATGGCAACGTTCCCACTGAAATTGACAAAGCACTTGACTGGACCCCTCTCAAAACACTGGCAGTGTGTGCTGGCCATTTTTTGCCCAATTGCTTTTCCAACCTGGGTCCGTACAATGCAGGATTTTCAGATAAACTTTTTCTGAATGATCAAGCAATACCAACTGTCCGTGGAAATTATGCAGAAACTGTAAGTAATTATGGTGTGTTTGTGTGCATATAGTACAAATGCTAGCTAGCTCACACAAACAAACTCCCCTTTTGCCTCAACCCGGATGCTCATCATGTTAAAGTAACATTAGTGGAATTAAATTGGTAGACTTCTAGTTCTTCGTACGGTCATTAAAAATTATCAAATGTTAAGATGTGGACATCAGTGGATTCCCCTCGGCCTACAGAATCTATATTTTATTGTTTATAGTCGAATGGTGTCATATAGGCTGGTGGTGTCTAGCTAGTGAATGTAGCTAGAGGTAACAGCATGCAACCGTGGAGATAATAACATGGGCACTAACACTATCATGTTTAGTCAGGGAGAGAGGACAATGAAATTTGTCACAGTGGCATCAAGTGTGGATGGTCCAGGCTAGCCAGCTATATTTGAGGTAGCATAGTGCCATCAACAGCCCTCGTTCTCTAGCCTGCCGACTTGCTCTTAGCTGAGCTCATTTGCATATGAAAAAGCGCTCAATCCGCTCAGTCTGATCTCATGGTCAACGGAGGGGTATAGTGGCATGCTAGAACACTTATTCTGAGTGGTATTTTCAACAAAAATACTCAAAGACATATTTTAGGATCCCAAAGACATATTAAATTGTTGAAAATTAGCATAATAGGACACTTTTCAGACATAGATGGGTAATCACAAAATTCACATTCTCTGACCATTCTCATGAATGTTTCTCTCTCTCTGTTGTGGCTTTTCTCATTGTACATTATGCAGTACACCAGAGCAATGTTATAATACAGCATTGGCAATCAAACTGAACCTACATTATTCAACTCGTGATATGGTTTACTTAACTATCATTTGCAGGACAATGTCCCTGAAGAAACAAAGGATACCAGGGATGCACACTCACATGGACTAACAGAAAACCAGTCGCATCTCCATTCTCTCCTTTTCTGGGAGATGCAACACTACTGAAGTGTTGGTAAAGACCTGCTGAGACCCCCAAGGTTACATTCTGCTGAGAAGTGCCATTCCAGCAAGCATTTCTATGACCGTGCTCGAGATGCCCTTGACAAAGTGAGCGAGGTTCCTATAAACTCTTGTGAGGTACTACAAGATGATTGCTCTTAATAGAGAAGAGAGTTCAGGGTCAGACATACAGCAAAACAATAACAAACTCTGTACTTTGAAGGATGAGAGTGTCTTAGAATGTCCAACATTTTTTTGATGTGGGTGTTCAATGTTTGTTTAATAATTGTGTTGCTCTTCAGGTCTCTGTTCTGAACTCCACTGAACTACAGTAAATGTCAACCGGGCACTTCCCAGGCTTTCACAAAGCCATTAACACAAACCTTAGCCTTTTAATAAAACTTCTTAGGTTCTACAAATGAAAGTTCTCAAACAAACTTAAATCACACATGAGGCACATAGATATTTACACCATAGAAATCCTTGATGAACATTTTAGTAGACCTACATAGTGTGATGGGAATGAGTTGTGGGACTCAATTGATTGAGCATGGATTTACTGATTGGCTGAATTGATTGGATTGAACACAGATGGGACTGATTACGAGATATGTAGGCAGGCAGAACACTGGTCGGATGGGGATGGAAACAAGATAAAGAAACAGTAACATAGTAACTGAAATTATGAACAGATGGGCCTGATCTAGTTTGAAGCTGCACTAAGCATTTTTCTACTACTAGACGGTGACAAACTATCACATTGTTAAAATACACCAAAGTAAACCCACTGGGCTATTCCCCTAAGGACAAACTGTGCAAAAGGCCAATAGCTAAGCTAAATGAATCTATGGGGAACTCACAACCTTAGACCAATGGCAAGTCATGATCTTGTTGAGTTACCAGCAAAGGGAGCAGCCATAGATGGTTTCAAACCATGACTTAGGAAATCACAAAAGGGTTGCATGTAAATGACAAATCTAGGTGCTTAAAACATAAACTTGATACTAATAAATGAAGTCCATCACACAGGAGACGAAGTATTGACAGTTTAATGAAGATATGGATACAACACAGAGGATGTAAGATAGAGTCCAGTTATAGTGTGAGTGCTAAAGCAAGTGGCGCTGAGACAACAATTGAGTCCAACTTCATACTGATTCTACCTACCAGCATTCAGATCTGGTGTTTGCGCCAATTCCAGACATTCCAACTCATTGAGCAATGATTATGCAATCCTTCTCCAAACGTCCTTAGGATCCTGCAGGTCCAACCCAAAGTCATTGAGCAATGATTACACAATCCTCCACACATCCTTGGGATTCTGCAGGTCCAACTCCAATTATTACAACAGTAGGACCAAATTACAGGCTCAAGGCAGCTTCAGAGGTCAGCTTTGAGAGGTCAAAACCAAAACCAAAGACTGAGCAATAAAACCAAGGAACACACATAATGAGTGGAGAAAAAAAAAGCTGTGAAGATTACAAGATGGCAGAGGAAACAGCACAGTGACAGAAAATAATCAAATCAAACTATTTGTATAGCGCATTTCATACACAGGAGCATCACAATGCGCTTTACAGAGAGCAAAGGGGGGATGGACATAGATCCTACCCCTGATTTTCCAGAGGGAAGCAAAAAACAAAAAAAAAACAGTTCACCCAGTGGGCCAAAATAGGTGAGCTGTAAACAATTATTCCCTGACCTCTCTCAACGAGACGATCAAGCAAGCTCCTGGAAAGTGTTTCATTCTTTTAGTTAGGAACATCTACAGAGCACTAAACATGGAATACATACTTGATGATAAGAAACATGACTGTCAGGAGATTAGATATAGTTACAGAGAGGTTACCTAGGTAGTCGGCCATTTTGTGTTAGCTATCACTGTAATGTATGATAGGATAAGTATATCTCATAATAAGGCACAGTAAGTACTCCGCAGACAGGCTTATAGAAAGTACTGAGTAAACTAGGTATAGCAGCTAAGTCAGAAAACAGGATGCAGAGAGTCTTGGGGGAGGGATGACTTGATAGGGACAGCTGGCGACACATAGTGGGATGGAACTGGACACGAGGATAGCAGGAGGCCTCTCTGGGAACCATGGAGGAGGGGGGGGGTGGACTTTCCGGCACCTGGGTATAGTACAAGAGGGAGAGACACTAGGGAAGAGAGAGGCAGACAGAGAGGCTGGACCTCTACAGGGATCAGGGGGATTTCTACTGGACACGGGGTGGCCTACAGAAACAGGGTGACATCCACAGGACCTGAGGGAGAGGGACTAGGGAGGAGAGAGCAGACAGGGTTAGTAGCATGCACTTAAGCAACACACAGATTAATATACACAGTGCACAATAGCACATACACAGCATCAAACGCATGCAGCAGCATCTAGCTCCTAATCGGCCAATCCAGGCTTGTCCCTAAACATGAGCAGACAAACAAAAGATCTGCGGAACTACATGTATACAATATATACACAGACTAACAAGACACAGGTGGAATCCAATCAAACAAGCAGTGGAACAGGTCTCCTCTCAGTCAGAGCCAGTTGTGGTCCTAGGGTCGGCCAAATTGGGAGGGGTTGCCAAGACGTCTCTGATTGGTGGAGCTCGCTGTTACTATGGAATGAGACCGCACTGTTGCACTATAGGATTGTGGTTAGTGTATTTTTCCCCATATGACAGCAAATGAGTGGACAGAATGAGGAAATAATTCAAAATATTGTTAAAAATTCAGTTTCACAATATTGACAATTCTGAAAATGCCATGTCATCAAAATGTTGTCTTTTTTCATGAACATTGGAAAGTTATTGAACGAGAATTTGCAGTGTCTGCATACAGTATTTTTATACTTTTTTATTTTCATTTTGATGCACTGTGCAATTTTTTGATATTTCTGAGTTAGTGGAGGACAATCTGAAGATACAGTGTGGCAACTGTGGTCTCAATTGACCAGGAAATGTGGGAGGAGATAGGTTTAATAGGTTTTACAGTTTTTGAGAAAAAAGGCGTGATGGACTTCATAATTCCTGCCAGCTTGAAGCACATGGACATTTCTGCTCAAGCTACCATCAGAACTTGCCACAATGCCAGTTGAGAACTTTTGGCATACGACTGAACCTACTATGTGCACATTTTTGTGATTTTTCATGCATGGAAAGTCAGACTTCCTATGAAGAAGAAGAATATTGGATGATAACAATAACTCTGTTGTGAGGTACCACGATTTCTCCATTACAGCAAGTTGTTCAGGTTCAGACCTAAAGTAAAACAATAAAAAACAACTCTGTACTCACTGTGAAGGATGGGGGTATTTTCTCTTTTTCACGTGATCAGTATTTGTATGCCACAGGAAACTGATAATAGCACAGTGCATACATTGGTCAGAGGGTCTCTTGTCAGAACTTCACTGAACTTTTGTCAGCTGTGCACTTCACATTAACACATACCAGCTACTCAGACCATGCATGTGTTTTCAATGTCCACAGTCCAGCTCCATTGTTTGTAGGTTATTACAGACATATTATTGGAAATATAATTCAAACTTGAAGAATATCACTTTAATTATGATATAATTCAGTAGAGATCACTTTTGTCCAAAATTGACCCATTATTAGCATGCATCTATAAATAAATAGCATATGAATTTTGGCGGTGTGCTCTGTTCGGGGGGCCCCCCTGCCTTCCACCGATGTGGAAAGCGCGTTAGCAGGGGGAGGCAATCTAGGTGTTCCACCCCTCTGGGCCGCTTGGCCCAGAGAGCCAGAAGGGGGAACGGCATCTAGCCCCCTGCCTCTATGACGATCAGAGTGGGCCGCGATAGGACTAGCCGACGCATAGTGGAATACCGGAAGAATGCAGCAATACCCCCCAACACACACCAGCAGCATGTGGAGCGGCAATCTAGGTGTTCCCCCCCTCTGGCTCGCTAGAGAGCCAGAAGGGGAAACGGCATCTAGCCCCCTGCCTCTATGACAATCAGAGTGGGCCGCGATAGGAAAGACGCTCGGAGGTAACTCAGCCCACTAAGACCGTCAAAGAGAGCCACAGGGGGACTGCTGTACATTATAGTCCCTGGCCTCCACGGGCCGATGCTTCGTGGAGTCCGAAGGAGATACAGCGTAGTGTCTCTGCCTCCATGGCGACCGGAGGGACGGCTGGATGGCCCTTCGGAGATGTTTCAGCCCATGGTCACCACGGAGAGCCACAGAGACCAGCTAGTGTCTACACTGGCTTCCACCAGCATGGTGGAATACCGAAGAATGCAGCACACCCCCCAAAAGAACATACCAGCGCTCTGAGTGGAAGCACTAGCTTCCACTCGATAATTTTAGGCGATAATTTAGATGAACACGCCGGAAGCCCCGAGCATGCAAATGCACAACCAGCAGTAATGGCAGAGCGGACGCCAGAGCAGAGAACGCGGAAGCAGCGAGCGCGCAGATACGAGCGATCAGCAGTAATGGCAGAGCGGACGCCAGAGCAGAGAACGCGGAAGCAGCGAGCGCGCAGATACGAGCGATCAGCAGTAATGGCAGAGCGGACGCCAGGGCAGAGAACGCGGAAGCAGCGAGCATGCAAATGAACAACCAGCAGTAATGGCAAGCGCGAACAATGACATGTTTTGACAGCTTAAATACAGGCGCTCTAGCGAGCTGAACCAATGCTATGACAGCTGACAGTCAGCTGGTGGTTAGCGTCATACGGGGTGTGACTGATTAACCTCTGCCGATTACCCCGGCCGTGACGTTCGTGCCTCGCCTGAAGTTACGTCGGAGACTTCATTGATGACCCAGACTCCTCAGTCTATAATAATACAGATAAACTATAGCCCACTGACTTAATTGATCCGGAAGGAACTGTAAGAAAAGCACATAGTCAGATTCTAGGAAGAAAGGACGATGTCCACCTCTTGACATTTGGCCAGAGTAGGCCAGCCTAGGCTACTGAAGGCTAGATCGAGCAGAAGACTATCAATTCAACCTAGTTTCACTTGGCAGACTTCAGAATTCAACGTTTGTCTATCGCCTCCAAACGTCATTTCTAGACGGCATCATACAACTCCAAATGTCATTTCTAGACGGCATCATACAACATAACAGTTACAGGAGGCGCTCGGACAATGAGCATTTATTTCTGATAGTTATATATTATATTTCTTTATTATTTCAGATACACTTACTGTCTATGTAAGTGAAGAGAATTGAAAGGTCAAACGATGCTTATTAAGGGTTTAAAAAGTACTAATATTGTTACAATACTGAGGAAAGCTTGTGTGCAACGAAGGCAAGTATGCTTTCCTCTCACTTAAGAAACTGGGCTCAGCATCATGATCACAATTTTATACAGTTTACATATTTTTAAGCAATGGTAGTGTCTACTTTTCATGTCAGTGAGTCTAACAAAATTGATAATGCATGGGTTGTGTCTTTTGTCTTTTCCGACTTGTGACCTTCATTCCTGTCTGGACTGATCATCGACCGCTATGTTCCTGTGATCTGGAATAAAACAAGTGCAGAGGTAGTGTTGTTTTCTCTTTCAATGTATAGTTAATGGAGTTAACTGAAAATTTCCCCAAGGGGTGGATCAGGATCTGCTTCAATTAGGTCCCCAGAATTTTAAAAATCAGAAGTGGGCCTTACAAAAGGTTGAGAATCTCTGGTGTAATAGTCTGTTGTAAATAAATCATGTTTAGAATTTAAAGCATGCCCCGAATTAATGGGTACCTTGAAGCATGAAGGTGTCAGCGCTGTGCCAATAAAGAAATGAAAACAGAAATGTATTTCTAATATCTTCTTTATCCCTCTTAGGGGCTACGCAGAAAAACCCAAGGGGGTCACAAGGGGGACCACTGAGGAGGCACTGCAGCAGGAGGCTACCAAGTACCTGAAGGGGGCGTCAGACAGGGAGGGTGGCTGGAGCAACTCAAAATACTGAACTGCTTAGGCACACCTGCTTCCATGGCCCCAGACACTGAGCTGACTGTGATGTCAAACAAGTCTGCAAGTTTTTTGTTTTTTTTAAGGAAATGTACAGTCTGTTTTGCAGATTAATTAACTGTGTCAAACTGATTGCAGAAACTGGGTGACCAATTTAGTGACCAATTACAAGTCCCATTGATATACTAGACTTGTGCTTACTGTTATATTTCTCTGTGTATGCAACTCCCATTGCTCTGTAAAGCGCATTGTGTTGCCTCTGTGTATGAAATGCGCTATACAAATAAAGTTTGATTTGATTTGTTTTCTGCTCCTCCTGTTCTCGGTCCCACTCCCAGATTCCTGAGTGGATCCAGTTATAATTCATATAATTCAAAGCATTTTAATAAATATGAGCATTGTGATTTGTTATTTGTGTTTGTCACTGGATGTTATAGAAGTTATGTAAAAATGTGGTTACCTGGTGGTACTATGTCAGTTATTGAATGAATGTGCAGTAATTGAACGTTTGAAATACTCCTGTCTCCTGTTTTGAAATTATACCTACAGTATAGGTGTCTCAGTAATTACCCATTATATATTAGGCTACACTTTGCATGTATTTACCAGGTAAATGTTTAGTAATTGGGGGACTATGAAAAGGAAGGGTTACCAAAAGAAATGTTAAGTTAATTTAGCAATAGAAATCCATAAGCCTAGGGCCAATGAGCCTAGGATATAGACAATAAACTACGAGTGGAATGGTGGTGGAGCAATAGCGGGAGTATTACTAGCGGACCACTGTCCCTGACGTTAATAATCCACCAGAGGTCTGCTTGCCATTCGATGTGCAAATGGCCAGGAACCCGCCAGCGGATTCGGCCAGAGGTCCGCCAGCTCGTCCATTGGGGGCCCGCTGTAGGTCCGCAAGCCTTGTGTTATATTCCGCTGGAGGTCCACCAACTAGTCCATCAGGGACCCGCTGTAGGTCCACCAACCTTGTGTTATCTGGGTTTATCCCTTACCTTTGTACAGAAACAGAAGTTGAACCAATTGCAGCAAAATAGCTAATGTTACAGGAATCATCAGTGTAACTGCTTTAGCCACTGACCGCTACCATTAATGTTATGGAAGCTGCTGCTAGTTGTTGTGAGCTCATGAGCTAACTGGCTATCCTGCTCTTATTGTGCTGGATTAGCATTGGAAGCATTGGAACTGATGTGTCCAGGCGACAAGACCTATCTTCATTTATCAGACATTATTTCATGTCATTTCAATTCACAGCTATTTCAGTGGCATGACTAGCTTCCACCCTACCAGCCCTGAACAGAAACAAGCCAGCCACGCACATAAGCCAGGCTGGACCTGGCCTGGTTCTCTGCATATGCCCAATGGGCTATATGCACAACTCCAGTACTTCCTGAAATTAGACATGCTTCTCTATTTCATGTCCATCCCCCTATCACCACAAATAACCTTTGAAGAGTCCACAATTCAGCAGGCAAGAAGATTCTGTCAGACCCAGTCCATGTGTGGAACTCTGAGTATGAGTTGCTGAAGTCTGGTAGGAGGTATAGGGTTCCTTTGTGTAGGCTGAACAAGTATTCATTCATTCCCGTTTCGATTGATCTGTTGAACAAGCGCTCATCTGAGGATGGACAGAATAGGAGGCGCTGAACTAATGTGACTAAAATAATGTGATGCACTTGGATCACTTTATGTATATAGGCTAATAGGGAACTGTGCACTGTACTCGTGTCATGTTTCATGTCTTGTATGCTATTCTTGTTTTTTGTAATGTAGCACTGCCTCTACCTCTGTTAATAATTTATCCCTAGGGAGACAAATAAACTTGAACCTTGACCTTGAACCTTAAACTATTGGATGAAATGATTATTCAGGTGTGCCTGATCATTGTGCTGCAGTCAGGCACACCTGATTAATCACTTCATCCAATAGTGTTGGACAGGAAATAGAGAAGCATGTCTAATTTCAGGAAGTACTGGAGTTGTGCACATAGCCTATTCCACCTCTTCCCTTATATTCTCCCCACCTCTCTCATATGCTCTTAGCCACTGAGCACTTCAACAAACTCTTTAACAAAGTCTTCCTCCACTTCTCCCAGTGCTCATTTGCTACTCTTTCAGTTCTCTCTCTCTCCCTCTCTCTCTGTCTCTCTTCTCCTCTCGCTCTTTCCCCTTTCTCATTTCTCTCCATTGGAATGCATCGGTTGGCTCATCAAAGACTCAGTCTGGACTAATATTTCACTCTATCGCTCAAGATCATTTTGGTTTCTGGGTCCCCCTCTTCCCCATTAATCCCGCCCTCCAAAGGTGATTGAATTGGAGTGATTGATTGACAGAATGAAGCCAACTGAAGGTCAAGAGATCGTAATGGAAATGGTCCCGTATAATCACTAAAACCTAGAATCACAGGCATGCACGCACACACAGACAGACACACTCAAAAACACCAGAAACATAAATAGGCTGAGTGATAGTCAGCCCATTTATTCCACTTTCAGAGCTTGAGGTCTTAGCTTTCTTCGTGCTTGTTCTGAATGTTAAAATTCTCACAGGTTAGTATCAAGGTAAGGTGCATTGTGGGTACAATGAACATATATATATTTCACAACATACAGTAGATCAGATTATTACTCTTATTTATGTAGTTTGACCATGTTGGATAGATCAGAGATGTAGTATGGCTATAGGTCATATGTGTCTAACCTTGACAAAGTTAGGTGGGGAGTCTGTGGCGATCGGTTTGGGACTACTAAGATCTCGACTTCCGCAATCATAGTTGAGTATTCCAGAGGCCTTTTTCACAGCAGCCATTGTGACGTGTCATTGTAGGATAACCATAGGTATAATTAATAACAGTAATTATGGCTCTGTTCAATTTAGGTGGGCCGGGCCCTGATATTGATCATGCTACCTCATTGGAATGGCTGTGACACACTAAATAGAATGGGACCTTGATTCATTTGATCAATTACACCTGTGTTTACCCTGCTATGACATGTCAAATGGCTGCTGGGAAAAAGGTCTAATGATCAAATTAATGATGGTCCTGTTATATTTAGTGTGTCACAGCCATCCCAGTGAGCCAGCATGAGCAACATCAGGTCCCTCGCTCACCTAAATGGAACAGGGACATAATGCTATTATTTACACTTACCCTGGCAGCTGTTAAAAGGTCTGTAGCAAAGGTCAATGTTCATTAGCTGAGCAAATTAAACCCAATGTTCAGAAGCTACATAATCATATTATTGTACACTGAATCCTTTGATTTAGCTGCAGATGGTGGACATTTAAAAAATGCAGGAACAGCATAACTGCATCTACTTTGCGTTGCCATGACCCAATCAAAAAACTGGTGCACATTGCATCTTTGGTTCTGTATTCCCAGAATTGAAAGAAACTGCTCCGGGGCTCTTCTACTTTTCACAGAGTTCAGAGCTCTGGGAGTTAAATATATTTGCACATAACTATTTTTTTTATATACTACATCCTACATATTCATGAAGGCACATTAATCATGGGCAGGGACATGTTTACTGTGAGCAATTGCAGCAGAAAACACTGTTTAGATCCTGATAAGAACAGCGTCCCACCAGTTCTGTCTAGCTCTAAGCCATGACTAACAGGTCACCTGGGGGCTGTTTTAATGTTGCCTCTCTCTCACACGCCCACAGTGTTATGTAGTTCAACTCATAATTCAAGTACATATTGCAATAGCTTGGTGGTAGGACAACTAAATTCAAAACTCACTGCTTTCTGTGGTTACTTAAAAAAAAAAACATGTAGAAGTGAACTACTCGCACTTCCCACTGCATGCTTTACCCCCAAACTACAAGAAATGGCGATGAAATCAGACTTACAACATCAAATTTCCTCCCAGGTATTTTTTACATTAGCATTTGATTCCGGAGCGATCTGATCTACAGTAGCAGCCATCTATCAGCTTTAGATATCATTTTTCCATATCAGATTGATGCAATTTAGTGTACTTTTTTAGCTTACATTTTCAGAGTACCTGAACACATACAGTACTTACCCTCTGGGTCAGCTATGTTGACAGGACTCCACCTGGTGATCAATGATGGCATAGCTGCTCTCAGTTAACACTTCAGCAAGGTGGAAGCACGTTAGTACCTGGGGGTAAAACACCTTTGAGCCGAGTTAGATCTCGTCAGTCACAGCCAAGTTTGCCACTGTTGACACTGGGGAGTCCCTCATCTGATCACCACAGGTGTGAACATTTGCATGTGACTGCCTAGATGATCATCGGTTAGATACCAGCCTGACCGTCTGCTCCACCTGCACCTGCCTGACCGTCCATCCGCTCCACCTGCACCTGCCTGACCATCCATCCGCTCCACCTGCCTGACCGTCCATCCGCTCTACCTACACCTGCCTGACCATCCATCCGGTCCACCTGCACCTGCCTGACCATCCATCCGCTCCACCTGCCTGACCATCCATCCGCTCCACCTGCCTGACCATACATCCGCTCCACCTGCCTGACCATCCATCCGCTCCACCTGCACCTGCCTGACCATCCATCCGCTCCACCTGCACCTGCCTGACCATCCGCTCCACAATGTCCTTCCTTCTAGTAAGGGAGAACGGACTGGCCATCGTCTTCGCAAAAACTGTTGGTCAAAAACAGGAAATAAGACTGAGAACCGACCATTTTTGCGGCATCAGGCTTTTTAATAATCTGTAATTTTAGGAATTTATATATTGATGATTTGGTTTTACTCATGTACTGTATGTGTTGTCTTTTATTTCATTGTACATTCTGCATTATTCAAGCCGTGTGTTGCAAAACAATGATTAAACTTAAACTCATGTACTTGTGGGCAACCAAAGGAAGTGATGCAGTCCGGATGCATTGAGCAGGTTCTAGTAGTAGAGACCTGGCACGGTCCACTAGTTTGATTAAAAAAAAAAAATATATATATATATATATATATATAGTCTTGTGTACTGGGTGATTTTTACTAGCATAGCATAATTTTAAAACTAACAAAAGTAAAAAAGAAAAAAGACCTGACCTGAATGTGATATACGAATGAGAGCAACTGGTACTCTAGCCTATCTAGATTATTTGCTGTTTTAGTGTGTGAGGCATAGTAGACGCGCACGTTTTGTCTGTATGCATTGATGGCACAGCTTCTGAAAGAAGGGACATAGCCACACACCCCAGATATACATTATTGGTCTTTTTAATTCTTATCACTTCCCAACGAACCCATCCGTAAAAAACAAAGATTCTTCCATTACAATGCTTTATCGTTCATTGAGAAAACATTTCAGAAATTAAAAACAAACAAGCACTCAAAAACAAAGACGATAGAAAATCAATTTTAGGCATGACTTACAAAATATATACATAAAATATATACATATGCATACACACACAGAGATATATACAATGCATACACAAACATCCATGTTTGCATATACATCTGTGTGTTTATGGATTTGTATGTACATGATGTATATATTGCATCACCCTGGTGACTATGCTGTCACGTCATTGTATGATCAGACTGAACTGAATATTTGAAACCAACCAATCGTTCTCCAGAACTGGTTGTCAAGATATGGCCATGCAAGAAGACAAGAAAGTGACACCTTTTTTTTTTTTTTTAAAAAGCCACGAGCTTGATTGCTCAATAACAACTACAACATGTAAATAAAACGATATTTTTCTCAGACCTCTCCAGCATGGCCATCTGGTGACAACTCGAGAAAGAAAAGCAAAGAGAACGAAGGTAACTACAGTGCGATTATGATCTAGGGAACATCAGTGAATCTACGATACAGTACAGAGACATTATGGGATGGCTCAGAGGATGCTGACCTAAAGGATTGGCACGGCTGGGTGCCATAGCAACAGCATGTGATATAGGGATCGGTCATGAGTATTAAACGTTACAATGCTGGTTAAATCTAGAGTGACCAGGAGCTACTGTACGCTCAGGTAGATAACATGCTAATACTCAAACGTTACACAGAGTCAATGGCTAGTAAAGGTTAGATTCACTGTTTCTTATGTACACTGAGACTGCACCAGGGCCACTATGCTTTTCTCTGTGGTTACTCCGTAGTGCAATTTCAATCCTCGGTTTTAAGAATACCCTCATCACCACCTGTCTCTTTCTAGTAAAATACATTTCTGTTCTACGACGAGGGAATTCACTCGACCAGATTCCTCTCCCATCCTCCCAGTCAGTCTTGCTGACCCCCGCGGCCTTTAGGCCTCCTCTTTCCCCTCTCTCTCCCTCTCCTCTCAGTCATCCTGTCCCTTCATATCACTCAGCCCTCAAACTGTCTCCCAGAGAGATAAGGACTGGCTGCTGCTGGCTACTCTCTCTCTTTCCCTGCGTCTCTCTGCCCTCCGAGGCCACTTCACCCCATCTATCCCTAAAAACTGTAACCCCCCCCCCCCCCCCATCTATCCCTAAAAACTGTACCTCCCTCCCCCCCAACACACACACGACCCATCAATCCCTAAAAACTGTACCCCCCCCCCCCACCCCACACACATTTTCTATATGGCATTTGTGTGTGCCGTGCCATACCAAACCGGTGCTGCGGGTACATGACTGTTGTTGTTATTGCCATATCCCTGGTTGCCTATAGCAGCACTTCCTGCTCCCTGTACCACCCCCCCTTTGTCGTCAGGCCTCGCCCCTTCCCCCTCCTCGAAACTCTTCTCCTCCAACGGCTTTCCGATCCAGGAGCCGTAACCGTGTGTGTCCAGGGCCTGGAAGAACTGCTCCTTCGCCAGCTGGAAGGACATGGCGGCCATCTTGGCCTGGGCATAGGAGGGCAGCACCAGGAGGTCGTCACGGCCATACCGCTGGCAAAGCGTCCGGAACATCCGGAAGAGGTTGGACTTAGCGACCCGCGACACGTCCAGTTTGGGACTGAGGTGGGGGAAGAGGGGGGACAGAGGGGGGAGGCGGGGGCTGTGATTGACAGGCTTGTACGTAGTGCAGCAGGTGAGGCGAGTACAATAAAAACAGCTTTCACTGAAGAAACAGCGCGGACGTTCAGATACTGGGGAGGTTCAGATACTGGGTCGTCATACCTGTCCAGTTTGCCCTTGGTGCCATCCAGCACCTCCACAGTGATATGGTCTGGCTGGCTCCAGTTCACACTGGACTCCTTGGTCTTCCCTGTGTGACGCGTTGAATCATACACACTCACCCTACCCACCTGAGAGAGGAGAACGAAGAATGGACAGGAGGGAATAAACCGATTTAGCCCGTTTAAATGACTCAGCAACTCCAAAACAGTTTACAGGGGCTACATGTTCATATATAATAAAAATAACCTGACTGACACTGAAGGTTATCCTGGCTAACCAGCAACTGTTTACAAAATGATCTCTCTACAGACAGGTTCTTTACGTGACTGGAACTAATCCAGAAGGCTTTACAACATGAAAATCAGCACCATTCACAACTCTGTGGTGAGGAGACACTTTCAGACAAGCATTCCCTTAGTGAGCCAGGCAGATTTAACCAGGTTTCCTTGTTAATATAATGGGAAAATAAAGGTGTTCCTGTTATGGCTCTACTGGCCATTGGTGTGCGTGTGTCTCTGTACCTCTGGGTGGTTGAGCGTGTAGGGAGAAGGAAGAGCTTTGCTAAAGGCCTCGCCGTCCCTGGCCAATCGGCAGCACACTGCTCGAGTCAGGTGACCGTGGCTGTACAGGTAGCCTAGAGGGACAAACATGACCGAGCAGAAAGAGACAGTGGAGGGAGGGGGGGGGATGTGACTCACTGAATTTCCATATTCACACACACTGTGTGCTTTCTGCATAAGGAAAGAAAACATGCCTGGTGGTTTATAACAAAATGGTGTGTCTGCTAGAATGGTGGAATCTCAACTGCTATATAGTATCTGCTAACTAATTACTTACTCAAGTTGGATAATTTGCGATCAATCAGAATTCCACTCAGAGAAACGGTAAGCATGTGTATGTTCATGGGGATTATAGAGCAACTAGTTCCAACCGCACATTGTGAATGTGAAGTCTCATTCAGAGCTGTGCCAATAACCGCAATATACCAACAGGCAAATCACCGGTAAAGGTATCACTCCACAAACGCTGTAAGCTGGCGTTAAGTTGCCTATAGCAACGGTAAACAACGGAGAACTATTTTGGATTGCGGAGGGCTGAAAGCTACGCAGTTTAGATAATTTGAACACTGCAAACCTTTCTTTTTTCACACACAAGGATAGTGCAGTGCCGTTGTATAAAAACAAAAACACACTCAAGGTCGAGCTTTATCGTGGTCATTGGCATGGCTGCGCCGCGGTGGTAGGCACGAGAGCGCTATTGCCCGTGTGGTACGTGCTGGCGTGCGGACATTACCTAGAGTAATGGACTTGAGATAGATGGGGTGCAGGAAGTGACTGAGCAGCCCCCCCTGGAGGCCGAGGACGTTCCAGCGCAGGATCTTGTCGCTGCAGCTCATGGTCCTCAGTCTCTCCCCGTGCTGGATGCCGTCCCAGGTGGGCACTATGGCGCTGGACTCCACCGGGATGGTGCCCTCGCCTGGGGACACACAAACAGGGCCGTTAGCTCAAGGTCTGTGTGTGCGTGTGTGTGCGCGTGATGGCGGTGGACTCACCGTTCTCCACCTTGGTGCGGAGCTTGCCCTGCTTGGCGTTCTCAAACAGAGGCTGGTGTCCCGACCCGCCCTCCTCAGCTGACTCACTGCAGGACTTGTCAAACAGCGCTCCGTCTCCACATGGTGCCGTGCTGAGAGAGAGAGAGGTGGGGGGAGAGAGAGGGATGGGGGGGGGCGAGAGAGAGAGAGAGAGAGAGAGATGGGGGGGCAAAGAGAGTTAACCATACTCTTCGTTAGCGAAGGGGAGATGAGTGGTGAGAGAAAAAGTGAAGAACATTGGACCTCATTCCTGAACATTTTCTTAAGTGTCTTCTTAAATGTCTTCTTACGAACTTCGTAAGACCAACCCTAAGAAAGATCCCCGCCGGATTCATGAACGGGTGGAAATGTGTTCTTAAACCACCAAAGTGTTCTCAGCTGTGCTCCCCTTCTTAAGGGGACGTTCTCGTACACCTGAATTTGCATACAAAAATGCCCGCCAGCTCCTTACTGCAGGGTCGTGTGCACACAAAATCCCCAGACAGCGCGGAAAAAGTTGAGACATTCCCAATTTACATGATTGATGTTCAAGGTCAAATGCAAATTCGATTTTGCACATGCAAATTCAACATTTTATTCGTCACATACAACATTGCCTACCAGTAAAATGAGCAGTGAGATGTTTCTCTGCTGGCTCTTATAACGTGCACACTAAGCTTAAGTAAGGTGAAAAAAACAATACAAAATAACAATAGAAAACAAGACGGTATATGGACTTTTAATACAAAATATATAGCCTACATGAAAGGGATGGGATGTGCTGAGAGCAGATGATTAAATTGTACAGTTTAGTTAAATGCATGAGTAGGCTACTTGTGGATCTTGATATGCCATATCTATATTATGTAGGCATATGATATATTTTAGTTATGCATAATCCCATTTATTTAGGCTACAGAATGTAGATGTGTCCATTCTGACAACTATAGAATATGGTGCTGTTGTGCTGAATGTGTATGAGTATCGCGACTGAGTTTAGTGCTTATTTATTCATTCACTGCCATTTGCAGTGTTTGTGTAGTGCTTTTATTTATTTTAGGACACCACGATGCCCCGTAGAATCATGACTATAAATGTAAAATGTAATTGGTAATGATACAAATATTCTCGTATTTATTATTATTATTATTTCAATCCTAGGATGTCTGTAGAATTGATGTGAATGCAATCACCTCGGATTTCTCAAATTCAGCCCTTGCGAATATGGGCGCACTCCAATGTGGCCTACCTACGACTGCATTTCCGCGTTCTTAAATCCTGTTCTTAGATAAGAACAAATCGCAGATCAGAAACCATTCAGGAATGCCAGAATTGTCCCTGGAACTTTGTAAGTGGAGTTAAGAAGAAATTTCTTAACTTTTTCTCAACTGCATTCAGGAATGAGGTCCAATATTCTTAACATATTCTTCTAGTAGATCCTCGCTACCGAGTGGCTTAAGGACTCACTGTGGCCTGTCTGAGTTAGATAAAACACAGAATACGAGGGAGAAACCTGTTTCATATCCCCACCTGATGTAGAGATGGAAGGTGATGTCAGGTTTGATCCGGAGTCTGTTTTCCTCTGCAGGCTCAAATATACTGTCCTCTGAGCCGTCACAGTGCTTCGACAACTCATTGTACAGAAACCTGAGGGTGGAGCAGAGAGAGAGAGAGAAAGAGAGAGAGAGAGAAAAAGAGAGAGAGGGAGGGGGAGAGAGATAGAGAGATAGAGAGAGAGAGAGAGAGAGAGAGAGAGACAGGGAGAGAGACGGAGACGGAGAGAGAGGGAGGGGGAGAGAGAGAGAGGGAGGGGGAGACAGGGAGAGAGAGGAGGAGAGAGAGGGAGAAGGGGATAAAAATACAGAGAGCATTAGTTTGAGTGACTCGGATCAAGTGACAGATATGTGAAAGCAATAGGTGGAAGCAATAGAAAGGGATGTGGACAAGGTCCAGCATATTGGAAGAAACTTGGCAGACGAGCTGGGCATATCCTGGGTGATATTAATAAATTAATTACAGTAAATGCTATTGACGCATCACAACATTTCAGGCCTGACATAGTACACCCCTGGGGTATTTCAGACAAAGTGCAGGAACAAGAGAGAACGGTTACAAGAGGAGAAAAGGAGAAAGAAAGAAGGAGACAAGTGGGGGAAGCCTCATCACATCACCAGAAAATTCCCAAGATACAAAACAAAAGATTTCTTACCGGATAAACCCCCTTCTGGAGATGATTTCTGCGTGGCAGTCATTAACTGTGTCCCCTTTAAGGCTCAACTCCTCCCCTTTAACACAGCGATTTCCTGCAGGAGAAAAAAAGTTATCAGTTATAAAGCAAAAACAAATGCTTCCCAGTCGCCCGTTATCCCTCCCTCTTTCTATTCTGAGCGCGTGCGGTGGTGTGGTGCTGACCTGTAACAATCATCACATAATTGTCCAAGCGCAATTTTAAGATCTAATTGCGATTATTTTGTTGAACTGCAATTATGCATTTTTTGCTAACGTTTAGACAGAGCACTAGAGTGTAGCATCTCATAACGGCTGGCGTTCCAGACAGTGGCTGTTGTGTATGATAGCCTCTAGAAGCAAGCTAGCCTCTAGAAGCAAGCTAGCTAACTAATGTAGCTAGCAAGTAACTAAACCAAACCAGAGGCTCTGGTCTCTGTCCCACTGGCCTTTGTTGAAGTGTTAAAAAAAAAAATACACACCAGTAGCAAGAATGTAGTTCCCTCTATGTTTTTAACATATAAAAACTCCGCTGGTCACGCACCCTTCTGGCACTTAACCTCCCACCAGGGCATGCTTCGCGAGCACAGCCCCCGCCCCCAAAAAACAACAACACTAAAAATCAATCATATTGTGCATCGTGATTATTTCTGAGACAGTTAATTGTTTGGCAAAATGTGTAATTGTTCCAAACCTACATACCGGTGCCCAGACTGACCACGGTCCCCAGGCCCTCCCCCCTCCTCATGACGAAGGTGGCCAGGATCTTGCGTCCCAGAAGGCTGTGCTGTATGCGTGTGGTCAGGGCATTGAAACGCTGGTGGCTCAGCATGGCAATCTGGTCATGCAGAGTACTGCCACTCACGGGTAGCTAGAGAGAGAGAGAGGGAGGGAGAGAGAGGGAGAGATAGAGGGAGGAAGGGAGAGAGAGAGAGAGGGAGAAAGAGAGAGGGAGAGATAGAGGGAGGGAGAGAGAGAGAGAGAGAGGAAACTTAATGAATTATACAGTCTGAACTGACTAGGATTGATAAGACGGAAACATTACCATGCTGAGCAAAATCAATAATTCTGCCAGTGTGTTGTGTCAATGCTAAGAATGTTAGTGGTGAGGATGAAGTATTTAGAGGTGTAATACCCGAATGAGTACCTCTGCCGGGGTGAGTTCCCCAGTACGCGCCGCCTTTTCGGCCTCACCAATAAGGACCCTTAGGGCGGCATCTGCAGCTTCCTGCTTCCCCTGCTTCTTATTGGAGGCGCGTACTGGAGGGAACCAGCGGCCCCCCAGCTTAGCCTGGTAGGTAAACCTGAGAAGAGAGGACGACAGAGGAGACAAGGTAGCGAGGAAGGGAAAGAGGGGGGCGAGAGAGAGAGAGAGAAGGACAGAGGGGATAGAGAGAGAGGACAGAGGGGGTGGGTAGAGAGAGAGGACAGAGGGGATAGAGAGAGACAAAAGAACAGAGGGGGTAGAGAGAGAGAGAGAGAGAGAGGACAGAGGGGATAGAGAGAGACAAAAGAAAAGAGGGGGTAGAGAGAGAGAAGGACAGAGCGGGTAGAGAGAAAAATTGCAGTGTAGAGAAAAAGGCACCGATGGCAGCAGTAGATTGATGGAGAGCGAGAGAGGGTCAGAAGGGGGCAGTAGAGAGGGAGCGAGAGAGAGGGAGGGAGAGGGTCAGAGGGGGGCAGGGCCGGGGGGTGTCAGAGAGAAAGTCAGGATGGGGGGCGGGGGGGGGGGGGGCAGAGAGAGAGGAACATACAGGGGCAGAATGAGCAGGTGATTATATAATTTGCAGAAAATGGAACCACTTTGTGACAAGAACCCGTACGTGGTTATGGATATTAATGACACGTGTGTGTGTGCGCGAGCGCATTCGGGCTGCTGACTTGGGTTCGTGTGGGGGTCCCGACTGGCCCACCAGCCTGATCTCTGCTGCGAAGCCCCTGGCCCTGGCGTATTCCAGCAGGCCGGACACAGCGTTGTTGTTGAGGTGGTTTATGAGGTCGCCCACGCCGGCCTCATGAGCCGCTCGCAGCTCCTCTGCCGTGAGGGGGGGCAGGGAGGGGCAGGGGGAGAGGGAGGCGCCCCCCTCGCCGTCACCTGACGCGCACAGGGGCAACTGGGGCTAGAGGAAGGAGAAGAGAGGGAGGGTAGTGTAGGATGGGTACGGGATACAGACCAAAATAAGGTGGGGTAGGAAAGGGAGGAGAGAAGAACAAGTCATGAGAGGCAGAGAAACAGTGAGCAGGGACAAGAACCCAGAATGGAGGAACAGGAGCTCTGAGGAACCCAGAAGGTCTGCCTGAGGGAAGCACGAGGAAGACAGACCATGTGACGCCTGAGATCATCCCCTCCGGCTCGATCTTTGCCGTTTTCTCTTTTCTAAAACCCGTTTCCCCTTTAACCTCGGGCTGCTAACGACCCCTTCTCTCCGTCCACCCCGACGTCCCCGCCCCCCTTCGCTACTTTCTCCCTCCGGTCACCTTGCTCAGCTGGAGCCGCCCGTCCGTCATCAGCTCCTTGACGGCCTCCTCCGCGGCGAGCTGGCGAGCCGCTTTTTTGCTGGGCGCCGAGGCCTCCGTGCACAGGGTCTCCCCGATCTTGACCCTGAACATGAACCTGGGGTCGGAGGGGGGAAGTAATGAGAAAGAGACGTGAGTTTCTCAGCGCGAGGTCGAGTTCCAGTACTCAGGGGCGGTCACGCGACATTACGAATCCCTTCCTAGCACGTGTCCAGCTGTGGGGATCTCGGGTGAAATGGATCTGGTGTTTAACAAGCGAGATAGATGGAGAGGAACAGGGTTGGTATTGACCCCTGTAGAGGTCTGCCTCGGGGGAGAGATATCAGCGGAAACAGAGGATAGAGAGAGAGAGATGGATAGAGGAAGGATTGTGTGTCAGTCAGCAGTATTGAGGCTGGCCACTCAGGACACAAATAGCTCACCCGCAAGGTCCCCGCAGGATAAGGGGGGGGGGATATAACGGATCGTGTGGTCACGGTCGGATGTATGTATGGATATAGATACATGGAGAGATACACAGGGGCAGCCGGCAGTACCGTGGGTCGTGTGGCGGGCCCTCCTGCCCTGTGTTGATGAACTCGATGGGGCTGCCTGTGCGCTGGCTGAACTCCATCAGCATCGACACGGGGTTCTTCCCCCCTGGCAGCGAGCGCGACAGGGCCTGGGGCGGCCCCTCCACGGCCCCCTGGAAGAGACAAGCGGGTGTGTGAGGGATTCACAGGAACAAGCCATTGATCTAAGTAGTAACAGAGAATATTTGCCCCCCCCCCCCGCCCCTCCACCCCCCTCAGTAGAAACACACACACACCCACCCGCACACTTACAGTGGAGCTGATGTTGGACACACTTACGGCGGTGTCAGGAACGGGGTCCATGGCTTGGTCCGCGCCAGCCGTGTTCCCCTCCTCCCCCTCAGGGCCTCCGCCCTCCATCTCCCGGATGAGGATGCGCAGGGTGGCGGCCGCCGCGTCTTTTTTGGCCACCTTCTTGTTGGACGCCTCGGCGACGGGGAACAGCCTTCCGTTCAGCATGACCTGCATCCGGAATCTGAGGGGTGAAAACAAGAGAAGAAGAAGAAGCAAGACGCCCGAGACACTGATTCAGCGTTTTTGGTGAAAGCTGCAAAGTCTGTATCTTTTCTCCAACACACACACGTCGGCCAGAAACAACAGCCGTCGACGTTACTAACCTGGGGTCATGGGAGGGCCCCGATTGGTCCAGAAGCAGGAACTCACAGGTGTGTCCCAAGTACTGGGCGTACTCCATCAAACCGCTGACCGGGTTCTTGGTCTTCACTTCCTGCAATTTCGCCCGCAGGTTTTGGGGAGGGGGTGCTGCCAGGGAAACGGCAACAGTTCCCATAGCAGTAGCCCTTTCCACATCGGTGTGCCGGCGAATGGCATTGAGGAATTCCGGGATGTCATCGGTTGCCCACTGGTCTCCGTTGGTGTCGTCCTCCTGTTGGATGAAAGATGAGGGATGGAGGGGAGGAAGAGAAGGAGGAGGAGAGAGGGAAGGGGTAGTGGCAGAGGTGAAGGGAGAGGTGGAGGGGTCAGGTAGTGCAGGGTAGGGCACCAGCTCTGGCATTGCGAGCTCTACGATGTACTCCAGGTCTGGCAGGCGGTCACCCAGGTTAAGGATGCCGACAGGGAAATACCCCTCAGCACCGGACCCCTTCTCCTCCTCGCCACCACATCTATAACCTCCAGTCAAGAGTGAGAGTCCACCTACCGCCTCTGTGTCGCCCCCCTGCGTCTGAAGACCCTCCATCCCGGGACCCGTCTCTATGGCTGGAGCAGGTGATGGTTCGAGCCCAGACCCAAGTCCGATTTCCTGTCCTTGGGTTGTCTTTTGGGTAATCCCCTCTGCTTTCGCGCTCTGGGAGGCCTTGAGGCTTCGCTGCATCCTCTCTTTGCGGTGGTCGGACAGAAGCCACATGAAAGGGGTGACCTCGGAGTTCTTCGTGACATCTCCTTGCTTTTCCAAGGCGTAGAGCGTAGGGTTAATCTGCTTGGTCGTTTTAAAGCCCAGGTTTTTGGCTATGCCCAGAGCCGAGGCCTCCCCTGTCTCCAGGAGGTACTGCATGACCTGCTCCTTCTGCTCGCGGCTGTCCGCCATGTTGTTGCGAGGGTCAAGGTCGAGGTCAAGAGGTCGGCTGGCAAGAGGTTGTGCTTGTGGCCGTTCTTGAAATGAGCCTGATGAGTCCAAAGAAGATGAAGATGAGGAGGAATTTGATTCAGCGTCGGAATCTTCTTCACTAGCTTCTATGGGTTGTGCTTCGGCTTGTTTGTTCCTTGTACAGCCCTCAATCTCAGCCTCTAGAACAAACTCTTCCTGCTTTTTAGGCAACAGGGAGTGATTTTGTGCTGTCTGTCTCTCCTCCGTGCCTTCACTCTGCTGGGAATGTGAGTTTTCTGTTTTGGAATCCTGGCTTTCCAAATCTTTTGGAGGTTCCTTGTACAGAGTCCACTCTGGCGGACTACTTCCTTGCTTTGAGGCCTTCTGAGAACGCTCAAGAGCATAGAGAGCCTGGTTGACAATCTTTTTGGGGAGTTGCAGCTTTTTGGCTAGTGCTTTGGCTTGAAAACTCTCACTGGGACTCAAAGCAGTCAAGGACTTCACTATCTGCTCCTGAATTTCAGGTGTCAGAGTCAGATTCAAACTCTTTTTGCTCGAGTTTGAACTTGTAACTGACACTCTATCGAAGCTCTCCCCTCTATAGGGCCAGGGGTCTCTGTTTACGGATAAACTCTGCAGGTCAGCAGATAGAGACTCGGCATAGTCTGCTTTGAGGCTCCACTGTTTGCTGGACGACTGATTCTGGCTTTTACCCTGGCTCTGGTTCCAGTAGCGAGGGCCAGCGGTGCCTCTAAGCGCTCCTTGGAAGGGCAGATACCCTGAATCCCTGCCGCTCCCTCTGCCTCTCTCCCTGCTGTAGCCCCCTCTGTGGTGAGGGAATCTGCTGTACCCTGCCTGGGGCTGGTACGGACTGAAGGATGGACCGTTTAATATCACTCCAACGGTCCCCTGGGCCCCTCCGCGGGGGCTCTGCCTGAACTGGGGCGCCTCAGGGGCGTGTCCTCTTAGGAACTGGACCTGCTGCTCCAGAAACAAGCTTGGACCAGGAGCACGGGTGGAGTTCACACGATCCAACCCGTTCGAGGCCCCTGGGTGTGTGGGGGTCACGTGGGACTGGACGGGTAAGGGAGGGGTGGTGGGGAAGAGGGGATGAGCTAGAGAGCGGGACGGCACCAGAGGAGGAATAGAGCCGCAGTAGTTGTTCTGGTGTTGGGCCTGCAGCAGGGGAGTCCTGGGGTGAGAGGTCACAGACCCAAGTCTGCAGTGATGGGGCTTGGCCAGGAGATGCGGGTGGGGGGGGTGGTGGTAGTGCTCTTTGGAAGGCCCTCCTCTACCTCTGCTCATAGCGCAGGGGTGGGGGCACAAAGGGTCCAGGAGTGCTGACTATGCAGCAATAGTCTGTATCAGGTGTCAATGCAGGGATAGCAGAATCTCGCGGAGATGCTCGACAGGAAGGCGTTGCAGATTGCAGTCAGCACCTAAGAGAGAGAGAAAAAAAAGAACTGTATGAGCAAAAGCAATAAAATAAACATTAGAAGGTTGACAGAAGGAATTCAGATACGCTACTGTTAAAAGTTGTTAAGACATAGATCAAAGGTATATTAAGGACAAATACAGCCAGGAAGTGCGGATGATTTATGTCACGTTGCATGTTGCCTTGCCACTGTACATGACCTGACCACCGATCATTTCAGTGTCACATACTGTGACCGTCTTTTCACCGAAACTCAATCCCTAGGTAAAAGGTTGGCAATTAATAATTCATAGTTGTTGTGACTACGTTGTTTTATTTCTGGCTTAGATGATTTGTAGATTCACAAGGGAAGGGAAAGTGAGACACCGAAGGAAGCAGGAGAGGAATAATCCGAGGTCAGACTCAAGGACAGGAGTCATCAGATCCTCCTGGAACTGACAGAAGATAGACAGAGCAGACAGTACAATAGGTGAGAAATTCAGTACATAAAAAACGTTTAAATGCTTAAATGAAAATGTAAGTTTGCCTTCTATTCTACTGCCCTAGGAAACAGTACCCTTTTGCAGGACCCCTCCTGGATATCATGTTTCATATTGTAAGCAGTAGCCTAAACATAAAAATAGCTTTCCTATAATACAGCTATTCATATAGTTATAGTCAGCAGTAACGATGCAGTCACGTAACTTGTATGACCAAAGGCGTTTCATGGTCAACTACACTGAGCACATACAGTATCACAGGCAGAAACCTAACACTGGATCCTCAAGTTTCAGCCCTACTTTGCGAGCCAGCACTGCCAGACATATTTTATCCACACTTTTCTTAAGAATTCCGCCATATTAATAAAATAAAAAAAATAAAAAAAACTCGCTCTCATTCACCCTTAACGTGAACGTGAAAAGACAGCGCTACTGCGCCAGCTGCCCCCGGTCAAACAGGGCTCCAACTGACTCAGTCCTGACCCTAATGCAGCGGCACAGCTGACTGCCAAAACAACAGCTCGAAACAAGCCCCTCGGTTTACATTATGCATGTGCCAGAATAATAAGACATGGGCAAGCCAATGCTTTTTGGCAACTTGGAACAGACTTCATTATCTCGCAGAACGTATTAGCAATAGCAACTGTTTACTTTGCTCAAAACAAAGATGGCTTAATTAATTTCTCATAATAAGTCCATGGGTATAATAAGGTTAGAGAGCTAGCTAATTCAATGAACCTCACAAAAAGACGAGGGCCTCACCTGTTCGACTGAGGATGGCGAGAAGAGATTCGACACTTTCGAAAGACGACAAGAGTTCTATCAGCTGCGCGTGGGGCATGGGTCAGAGGGTGAGAGTTCAGATCAAAGTTCAGGTGTTCCAGACTATCCGCCAAGCAACGTGTTGCTTTGAAATCTCAACTATTTCATGCTATTTCAAACTCTTCTTTCAGAGCGCATCAGCATTCTCGCTTTGAAAGGCATCTGAAGCTCATTGCAACAACAAAAAAAACTTATTGTAATAATAATAGCCTATGTATTTACCGCCAAGTTACGAAAAAATGTTGCCGTATTCTAAAACTAAAAAGAAAATACGGTGTAGTTCCCGTGAAGAAGTGTCAATCGTCTACAGCGGCCTCAGTTTCGTTTTCCTTTATTCTTATACACCGTATCCAGTTTCTACTGTGTCACGTGACCCTCAACGGGGGCAGGATGCCATGAGCAGCTTACAGACTTCTACTCGAATGTATTCATGTCGTTTGATGATAAATATTTAAGCAAAAGCATACACTTATGCTTAATTTGTATCAATAATGCAAAACGTGTCAAATTAAACAATTGTTGCCTAGATAAAGCAATAGCTTTTGTCGTGACTAATTTGTAAATGCATATTCTGTGCTGACATCAACCCTACAAATTAGGCCCTTGCCAGAGAGCCGTGAATCAAGCTTGGGTTTACGTGCCCCACGATAAATCTCTCGTCTAAAGTCTCCCAGAGAATTCTGTAGGAGAAAAAAGTATTGCCTCTCCCACTGCTCACCGTGACAATAATAGAAAATGTGTGGGATTATTGAAAAAAAGAAAAACAACAGAAATCAGCATAGCACTGAGCAGATGCTCAATAGAACCTGGAGCAGTGTTCAACCCAAATCACTCCGTTCAATCACGCATGCATGCAGACATTGTTGTAGCCCCTTACACTGTGTTCACACATCAAAGCATTTGGGGCTGGCTTCAAATAAGGTGGTAGTTCCAACCTGCCCTCGTCATCCAGTTACACCGACCCACACAGACCTGTATAAGTACAGAGAGCGGTATGGGCTAGCTGGGGTTTGAACTGGAACATTGAGTACGTTCCACTCCGCGATTGCCCCATCCCTTGTTCATATAACCTGATTGCTGCACAATTGTTTATTGTAGATAATCTGAACACGACTGCCGGAAAAAAAAAGTATGAATGAACAAACAATGAATTGCTCTCTCGCGCAGACTCATGCACATGGATAATTGATTTGGTTTTTCACCACCATGTAGAAAGAGCGCATGCACGGTCTAGCGCGAGCTAGCTACAGCGCAGAGCACCACGAGCCCAACATGCACTGAACGATCTCGAGTCTTGGCCAAGCCATTTATAAATAAGTCTACCAGCCATATGGAATTAGTAGGAAATATATATGCTATTACGCTATATAGATAATAGCTAAACACTGTAAAAGATAGCTAGACGTTAGCTGAAATATTGGGATGTTGGGAAGGAGAGCTTTCTGGCATGCTATGCTAGCTGGCTACAAACGCCATGAAAGGGTTAGTTAGCCGAAACCAACACAATACGCGCGGTTTTTAGTTTTTTTCACAAGCCATACTAATAAGCAAGGTTAATTCGAGTGTCAATTTTTTCGTTTCCAATAGGACATCGTTAACATAACATAGCTAACGTTACATTATTCTTTTCCCTGCAAGAAATAGACTATCCTTGCGCAGACTGCCTGAAGTGAAAGCACTGACTGAGCATCACATTGCACCATGCAATCAAACGACAGACGTAGTTCAACGGATAACGGCGGCAACGCAGATCTAGGTAACGTCTTCAATTATCCAACAATAACGATAGTGGTACAGTTTAAACGATTTCTTTCAATTACCTGAGTGTGCTTAAGAGGGCGTTCGATGTAGCCAGGGCTTGCGTACGAGCATTTTATTCCATGCAGCGGGACAAACAACGGAGTTAGAAAATCGATTGCATCAGTGACATGCGCCGCGGCGCTTGTCTAGTGACGCGCCGGGAGTGCGGGGCGGTGCTGAGGGGTGCAGGAGCAGGGCAGAAACCAGCTACCCTAACCATGAAGCTAGATCCTAATGAAGCTTATGACTGGTGACCGGAATGGACGGTTTGGCCACCTGTAGTAGTCATCTAGTTCAGACCGGATAAACAGGTAGGTAGCTAAGATAAAAAGCTAATGCAGTATTTGCCCAGGCCAGGACACAATGTACAGTATGGGGATCAAAACTATTTATACAGGCAAGTACAATTTCTGAGTACCTACTGATTTCTCCAGTAGGTGTCAGCACCAGTCCATCGCCAATTTGGGGGGGAGGGTTGCTTGTAGCCTACTCTTGCTTAGTCCAATGTAAAAGGTGGAGAAAAGGTTGCCAATGCAGGGGAGAAAAGGCATTTTTGATTCATCAACATTAGGCTAAATGAACACTGCATTGCTCCCAAGGACAAGCTCTATTGTCGTTTTTTTATTTTTTATTTTTACACAGCCTACTCTTCACTGGCCAAAATCGAGGATGTTTTCCTGTTGTCATCACTTTGCTCCTCTTGATGTCATTCTCACTCCTGCCAGTGCCTGCACACCTCATTGGTCTCTCTCTCACCGGAGACTGAGGAGTAAGGAGGGGGGGGGGGGGGGGGGGGTAGGCTTGTTGATCAGGAAGAGACGGAAAGACAAAGGGGGGGGGTGGAGATGTAAGTGGCTAGAGAGAGAGAGAGAGAGAGAGAGAGACAGAGAGAGAGAGAGAGACAGACAGAGAGAGAATGAGTTCATTGGGAATAGGTTAGGTTTTCTTCTGCTGCGTCTGATCTCTTACACTCTCAGTCTTTCTTTTCATCAGACCAGCTCCTCTCTGCCTGCTTTCCCCGTACCTCGTGTGAATCTTTCGTCTCCATTTACGCAGCTTTTGTTCTCATTTTCCCCTCCTCTCTTTCCCTCCGATGGTGCTGTGAACCTGGCCCCCCTCTCTCCTCTCCTCCTTCTGTGTGCATCCCTGTGTCTCTCTCCACTCATGTCTAGGAGTGCAGCATGAGGCGGTCTGTGGCTATCTGTCTAATTGGACTCGCATCTCTGCTCCATGGTGAGTGACTTTAATTTTCAACATGTGTTTGTTTAAGTTTATGTGTTGTGTGTCCTGCCATGTGTGTGCGGGTCCACGTTCAGTGTGGTTTTATGTAGCCTTCTGTACTTTCGGAAACACACGATTCCAACTATATACCGTATAGCAGTGGATGCACTTCAAACGACTGAGTGACAGAACCCTGGAAGGTATGTGTTGCGCAATCCGCAGTCTTGATGAAAAATTCTGAAATGCAGAGAGGCGGAAACAGGGATCAAATTAAGAAACGAGGTGGAGAGGAAAGAAAGAGAATAAAAGGAGAGTAGAACAGGGAGAGGAATAGAGGGGTGGATTTCGAGGTATTGCTGCTGTAGTTTAAGTTATTGGATGATTTACTGTGCATGGAGCAGGGATATATATGCCATGTATTACTGTATTATCCAGCCACACTATTGATATCTTCATTTTAGTCCGTCTAGTTGCTGTATTTGGGTTTAGTGAGCCTTTATGGGTGTATTGATAAGACACTATTTCGTTACTATCTGATCATTGGACAGCTGTTTAGTAAATGGTAAATGGACTGCACTTATATAGCGCTTTTCCACCTTAGTGGCACTCAAAGCACTTTACAATGGCCTCTCATTCACCCATTCACACACGCACTCACACCCCAATGGCGGTAGCTGTCATGCAAGGTGCTAACCTGCTCATTGGGAGCAATTTGGGGTTAGGTGTTTTGCTCAAGGACACTTCGACATGTGGACAGTCGGAGCTGGGATTCAAACCACTGACCCTTCGGTCATTGAACAACCCGCTCTACCAACTGAGCTAGAGCCGCCCCCTAGTAAACTCCCACACATACAATATAATAATAGCTATCTGGAGCATAGTCATGATACAGAAGCCCCCTTCTTGGCTGATATACAGTAGACTAGACACACAAAGCAACAGAGCAGTACAACGCAATGGAGAATACTCCTACCAGTATGACACCTTCCTTATCAGAATCAGAATCTTAACAAAGCAGCACCTCCAACCACATCTGTTATAGGTTCAACAGGGACACAGTATGTGGACAGAGACCAGGGGTGAGTTACTGTACCCTACATCCACATAGCATTGTGACCGAAAAGGAACGTCTCTATTTCTACAGGGAGCCCTGTCCATCCAGGGATGTCTGTCTTGTCTGTCCGTCCGTCCGCCCATCCATCCAAGGGTCTCAGTGTTAAATGGGGTTTCTAACTGTGCGGAACGAAGCTGACATCTTAACGGCCACAGAAAAAACTCTAACTGCCTGTTAGTGATCGATCTGGGGTACAATTGATGGGGCTGGCTGCACACTATCTGTACCCCCCCCCACCCCCCACCCCACATTCCCTTCTCACTCCACCCTTCTGTGTCTCATCCATCACTGTCTTCTTCTTACCTCCAGTTGAAAGCCTCTCCATTTGTTTTTCCATTCATGTCATCCACTCCTCTGGCAATCTCTCCTCTCTCCTTTGCACTTCTACTTCATCCTTCACCTCTCACCCAAACCAAGAGTCTTTTTTTCCCCCATCCTTTCTTTTCAGTCATTCCCCCCTTGTCCTCCATCAAGTGCCAATCACCTCCCCTCCTCTCGCTGGCCTCCCTCAATATATCTCTTTTCTCATTTTCCCGTCTGTCTGTCTGAATAGAGCTGTCTGTAACTGTCAGCTTCTTCTTCTTCTTAATACCTGGCCCCTCTCATCCCCTCCCCTCTCCTCCTCCCCTCTCTCCTCTCCTCTCCTCTCCTCTCCTCTCCTCTCCTCTCCTCTCCTCTCCTCTCCTCTCCTCTCCTCTCCTCTCCTCTCCTCTCCTCTCCTCTCCTCTCCTCTCCTCTCCTCTCCTCTCCTCTCCTCTCTTCTGCCTCCAGTATCGGAGCAGGGTCCCCATCAGCGCTATCTCCTGAGGGAGCTGCTGAGAGACTATAACCGGATGGAGAGACCGGTGGCCAACGATTCCCTACCACTCACCGTCCGGTTCTCCTTCACTCTCATCCAGGTCATGGATGTGGTACGCTCCATGCTGTACATGCAGAACGCAAACATGCACACACAGACACACACACGCACTCGTGCACACATCCTCTGTCACTTCTAACTCTTTTCTATTCTGCTTCAGGATGAGAAGAGTCAGATTCTTACCACCAATGCTTGGCTTCAGATGGTGAGTGTGTGTATGAGAGAGAGAGGAGAGAGAGGAGAGAGAGAGAGAGTTTATTGTTAGATATAGAGTTCACTGTTATAATAAGATAAGTATGTGTATGTCAGCTAACTATATCATTATGAATATATAATTATGAATATCACAACGTATTAATAACTGAGTAAGGTAAGATAGTAACGAGGAGTCATTTAAAGAGTAAATAATGCAACAGGTGAGAGTGGTGGTCCTTCATCAGATGTCCTCTTATCCAGCCGGTCTGTGTCTTTCAGCAGTGGTTTGACCACTACCTCCAGTGGAACCAGTCAGAGTACCCTGGAGTGAAGAACCTTCGCTTCACTACTGACCAGGTCTGGACACCCGATATACTGCTGTACAACAGGTGTGTCAGGTGTGCGCACACACACGCACACGCACACGCACACACACACACACACACACACACACACACCCACCCCCACACACCCACACACACACACACACACACACACACACACACACACACACACACAAGATTCAAGATTCCTTTTATTTGTCACATGTAATGTACGGTGTACAGTCACAGTTACATGTTGCTGCCCGCACCAAGATAAGGCTTGATACAGATAAACTCTAATACTCAATTCCAAATTTACAAATTATGAAAATTACAACATTTACAAAGTAACACAAATTACACAACAAGTACACTTTCTGTACAGTATGAGATGGATTATATACATGCAATATGCTATATATGGATATGAATAAATAACCCAGGAGGGGGGGCATGGGTGAGTTATATGCATGCTATAGGTACAGTATAACAAATAATTCTGTGTCGGGGTGTATGATATTAGCGTTGTAAGTGGTTGTGTTGTGTACACTAGGTATCCTGCTCCTCTGGGTATAGTGGTACTATATGTTAGATAGAGTCAATCAGGAGCCGGATGGCTTGTGGAAAGAAGCTCTTCCTGAGTCTCTCCGTGCACACATACACCATATGCTGATCTCTTTCTTATTTCTCCTCAGTGCTCATGATAAATTCGACGCCACCTTTAAGACCAACGTGCTTGTCAACTCCAGTGGCTTCTGTGAGTATTTGCCACCAGGTGAGTCCATAAAGCCAGCTGAACCAGTGCAACAAAAATCATAGTTCCATTTGCGATGCTTTGTAAATTCGTACTTTGACTCCGCCCTGTCCCTCAGGGATCTTCACCAGCAGCTGTAATGTGGACGTGCGTTGGTTTCCGTTTGACATCCAGCGCTGCGAGCTGAAGTTTGGCTCCTGGACGTTTGACGGCTGGCTGCTGGACCTCCAGATGAAAGAGGCCGACGTGTCGTCCTACATGACCAACGGGGAGTGGGACCTGCTGGGTGAGAGAGAGCCTGCCAGGGCCCCTAAGCCCCCCTGGCCCCTAGTCCAGCCAGCCACCACAGTCTCCCTTTATAACACCTGGAGCCATTTACCCATCTCTCCTCAGTCACCCCTTTCTTCTTTTCCTTTATTCCGGTCTCCCTCTGTTCATCTCCTCCCTCCCTTCCTCCTCCCCTCCCTCTCTCATCAGGGGTGCCGGGCGATCGCCACGAGCAGTTTTACGACTGCTGCGCCGAGCCCTACCCCGACGTGACCTTTGTGGTGACCCTGCGTCGGAGGACCCTGTACTACGCCCTCAACCTGCTCATCCCCTGCGTGCTGCTCTCCTCCATGACGCTGCTGGTCTTCCTTCTGCCCGCCAGCTCCGGGGAGAAGATCAGCCTGGGTGAGACCGAGAAGAAGAGAGACAGGAGGGGCGGGAGGGGGCGAGGAGGCAGAAAGAGGATGAGGAGAGGGGTGGGGGATAGCAGCAATATACTATCTCCCCCTCTCTCTCTCTCTCCCTCTACAGTGCATTCTATGTCGGTACTGCAGCAAAGGCGCGTCCATAAAACATTTTACGATCGGAAAGGCAGAGAGCCGAGAAAAAAGGTCGGGGAGGCTTTTTGAGATGGAGAGAACTTTACGATTATGGGCATAGAGGGGTAGTTACTGTTTTCTGGAAACGGAAGGGTTGGCTTTAGGTAAACCGATTCAGTCCTCTCTTCCTTTCTTACGGTATCTCTTCCTGTCCTCTCTCTTTCTCTCTCTCTCTCTCTCCTTCCTCCTTGCAGGTATCACAGTGCTGCTGTCTCTGACGGTCTTCATGTTGCTGGTAGCAGAGATTATGCCAGCCACTTCAGACTCCATACCACTGATAGGTCAGCCACTGTGTGTGTGTGTGGTTATAGAGTTACTTATTGCGGCAGTGTTTGTCGCATGCACCATTACCCTCCTCTGTCTGTCCCAGGTCAGTACTTTGCCAGCACCATGGTGATCGTAGGGATGTCTGTGGTGGCCACTGTTATTGTTCTCCAGTACCATCACCACGACCCCAACAGTGGAAACATGCCTCAGTGGGTGAGAGTCTGTCTGTCTGTCTCTCTGTCGGTCTGCTGTCTGTCTGTCTCTCTGACTTCGTGGCTGTGTGAGTCTTGTCTTACTTCTCTCATTTCTTTGCATGTGTGTGTGGACCTTTATTTAAAGGTACCCAACAAAACGTGAATCAAAACAATCCGTTCTTTGTTTATTTTCGAAATTCCTCGATTATATGGTTCCTTGTCGTCTAATAAACATGTTGAATCACTTAAATGGCTTTCCTACCTTGTAATTTCTAAGCAAAATGATATTTAGCTAATGTTTTGAAAACAACAAAGATGTATGAAACGTCACTTCTGTGCTCCGTGTATTGACGCAATGACGTAGTACGCGATTTTCGGGGACCTTCTCAAATTTGCTCCAGAGCGCATACTAGTGGTCAAAAACTACATTGGGTACCTTTAAAGCAATACATAGCGTTTTCTCCGGTTTTCTCAGAACTGCGCCCCCACAAGCTGTCGTACTGTCGTAACGTTATGAGATTGTCTTTTTCTGGCTTCCTCTGTGATGTTTCGCTTCGATTTCCACACCTCCGCCATGATATCATTGAGCTAAAAAACACGTGATATCCATAGACGCCGAGTTAGTTACTACTGTGTTGTTTAAGCACAACGTTGCGCATGCTCACTTCGACTGAATGCTGCGTCCCGGGGGCGCGAGTTTTAAAAGGTAATAAATGTCAATGTATTATCTTACTTTTAGTAAATCTAATTGGAGAATTAGCACCAGACATGTTTGTAAAGGTCCAAATATCGCGATGTATTGCTTTAAATGATCTTACCTATGACTGTTTGTGTTCTCTGACTTCTGTGTGAATGTAAGGTTGATTCCCTCCCCCTGGTCTATCTCTGTGTGTGTTTGTCACTTCTCTTATCCTTCTGTGTGTTGGTGTACTTTTGTGTGTATCATCTTCTCTTATCTGTTTGTGTGTGTGTGTGTGTGTGCATGTGTGTGTGTGTGTGCACGTGTGTGTGTGTGTGCCCTGTCTCAGGTGCAGCTGGTTCTCCTCCAGTGGGTTCCCTGGTTTCTGCGGATGAAGCGTCCAGGCGAAGGAGCGGATCTCACAGAGCTCCTGAACCCCTCCGATAAACAGAGCAAGACCCTGTCCTCCCCCACAACCACCACCACCACCACCCCAGCCCCCTCCATCCTGCCCCAGAGCCTCACCTCTCTGCAGGCCAGCCTCGTTCAGCTCAGCCACCCCCTGCTGCACTCCAACCCTAACCAAAGCCTCCACCTTAACCCTAACCCCCACCACAATCTCCTCCCTAGTCCTCCAGACCACCCAAATCTACACCCAAACCAAGACCCCAACCTTCAGCCGAACCCTAATCCTAACCTCCACCCCCAGCCTAATGGCCACCTACCGTACATGGGCTTCCGGTCCCTCCAGAGCCCTCCAGAGCCAGAGCTGGTCCAGAGGGCCAGGACCACCATCCGGGGAAGAGGAGGAGGGGCAGTAGGAGGGTCTGACAGCCCTCCCACCCACAGACACCCCTCCTCTACCAGGTTCGGGAGCCCCCCTCCGCAACCCCCCACCTCCTCTCCCGACCCAGAGCTCTCAACCTCAGCCTTAGGCCCGGGCGGCCTTGACATCGGGGTCGGAGCAGGGGGAGCGGGTACGAGGCACGCCCAGGGCGGGGTCCCCCAGGCTGGGGCGTACGACGCCCAGCTGCAGGCCCTGCTGGTGGAGGTGCAGTTCATGGTGGAGCGCGTTCGCGAGCAGGACCGCCGGCTGAGCGTGGCCGAGCAGTGGCAGTTTGCGGCGGCGGTCATCGATCGCCTGTGTCTGGTAGGCTTCAGCGTGTTCAACATCATCTGCACCATCGCCATCCTCATGGCCGCACCCAACTTCGGAGAGGCCGCGTCTAAAGACTTCTTCTGAGACGGAAGGAGGACAGAGGTGTGGAGGAGTGGACAGTGGGAAGAGAGACTTGGACTACAAGACGCCTGTAGTCTCCACAGAACTACTTCAGAATGTCTAGAGTGGAACATTGCACACGCACCCCTCACATGATCTGAATGGTGGGCGGCCATTTTGACATTTATGGTCATCTCCATTCCACCATATGGCTTGATGGACCATCTTTGAAAATACTGAAAAAAGTCAATGTTCACCATGTGGAAGCGTAGTTTGGGAAGAGGGTGTCTGCAAATTGACCAGTACATCAGTGGAAGATGGATTGGGTTTGGTGGTTAAAACCTTGTTGAATAAACAATAATCTTGTTTGTTCCAATTTGAGAATGTGTAAAGGACAACTACCCAAAAGGCTTTTGGCGTGCTTACCAAGCTTTTATCCTGTCTTTCGTCTTGCCCAGTTTGGCTGATGTACAGTAGGGAGTTAAGTGTCCAATCTTTCATAATCTTGCTATCATCCTGTCATGTGCCAATGGATGAAATGTGGACTGGACAATGAGAGTGTAAGAGAGGAATGGGGCCAGAATGGACCGGCGCCAGACTTTGCGTGTGTGTGCACATGCACACGCACACACACATCCCCTTGTCTGCCTCTTAATATATATCTTTTCAAAATATACAATTGGAACAGTTCTTATATACTTATAGGACAATAACAACGGACAAAGCTGTGAGTGTTGCATTCCAAAATAAAAGTCTCTTCTTTTTTTACACTAACGATGCATCACCTTTTTTCTCTGTTCGGTGTCCCTCCGATCAAACTGTACTGAAAATGATGCAGTGAAGAAGAGGGGGAGAGAGACAGAGAGAGAGAGAGAGAATGTGGCGCAGGATAACAGGAAAGGGAGAAGGGGTAGAAAAGGAGGGGGACGGAGAGGAGAGAGCAGGAAGGGAGAGAAGGAGGACGGAGAGCAGAGAGAGGGATGCAGAGAGTGATTGAGAGGAGAGAACACTGGCAAAGGAGGCAGAGAGGAGTAGGGGGTACGAAGGAAAGATGGAGGAAGAGAGTGAGAGGAAGAGAGAGAGAGGAAAGGGGAGTGAGAGAGTGGAAGGAAGAGAGAGAAGTGCTGACAGTGTGAATGTGGACAGGGGTTTTAACCGATTGCTCACTAACGAGGAGGAGGGCTGTCTGGGCTTCGGGGATCATGAAGCTGCCTTTAGCATCCCTCCCCCTGCTACACCAGCCAACCTCCACTCCTAGTGGGAATGAAGCTCCCAGAGACCAGCAGATCGACGTTAAGTGTTTGAGGCTTGGCTCATTACTGCCAAGACGAATGTCCTCATCAAGGACAACAAAGCACCTGTAGTTTAAACACAGCTTGATCACAGTTTAATAATGTAATACGGCACTGGGAAAAGACCCGGTGGGACCTGCTGCTGAATGTGAGCGGCCTGAAAACGGTCAGAACGGTTGTGATTGATTATGGCTGTACAGTATGTCTTTTGATTACAGCTAGCCTATAGCCTTTTCTTACTGGACCTTGGCTATCAGCCAGGAGGGGTGTGTGTTACAGTATGTACTGCCCCTTAAGTCTTTCTTCCTCTCATCAGCCCCCCTGGTCCGTCTTTACACCGCTGTGGAATTGGTTTCTTTTAAACAACAAAGTCCGCGGGGGAGAGCTTTCACATGGCGCACGCACATCCGCGCATGTCGGAGGATACTGCAGCAAGTGTTCCACTGTTCCACTGGGTGACCGCAGCCTCTTTCGGGTGACTGCAGTTGCGGTGCCAACACACATTGCGCATTTGCAATTGCTCACGTACGTACACACACACACTCTCACACACACACACTCTCACACACTCTCACACACACTCACACACACACACACACACACTCTCACACTCACACACACACACACACACTAGTCTTTCAACTGGATGACCCTGCTGCACCGTCAATACCAATGCAGTCACAGCAGCCCCTTGCTCTACCTCCATCCCCTCTCTCTCACACACACACAAACACAAAGACACACCACACAGAACGTCACATGCAAGAGATGCGCAGTGCTGTCAACTTTTGATAGTATCTGATCAGGTGGAAAAACAGGAAGAGAACTCATTCTGTGGAAGGAAGTGTTTCTGGCAGCCTGTTTCTAAAATGCTTGTTTGATCCATCAAACAGCCTCTGTACCTATAAAAGAGAAAATCATGTGAATTAAGGGTGTGCAGTATTTATTTCTGGGTTAATTGAGACGCATTTCTTATCAAAGGTTCTGTTTCCCACTCATCATGAACACAAAGGACTCTTTCTCTCTGCCTGAAGACAGTTGTTCCTAAATGCCCCACACCTCCTACAATCAATATCTTTTAATTACGGTGTGTTGCAGGCTCTGGCTGGGTCGATATGGAGCGGCTTCACTAGTGTCTGATGGATAATTGTCTCCCTGATCTCATTAAGAGGCTCTGATATTAGAGAGAAACAGAGGATGGGGGTAAAGAGAGGGATGAGAATGGGAGGAGAGGTGGAGGAGTGGGGGAGGGCTGAGCGGATGGAGGGAGAGGGTTGAGGGACGGGAGGAGGTACAGTAGAGGGATGAGTAGCTGGAATGATTGCAGATACATCGCAGGTGTGGTAAACTCACCTGTTATGATTGGAGAAGTGTGTTCTCTAATGTGCTTTGGTGTTTTCCTACAGTAACTATTGTCGGTCTGTCAATGCAAGGTTATCATGCAGTGATCTGTTCTCTTAGAAGCAAGCAGACAGGCAGACATTTACAACACCAGGTTACGTTCAATAAAAATACATACATGTTGCATCAATAAATCAATTTATTTAAAATAATATGTTACAATTTATTACAGTAAGCGACATTACCAAATAACTTTTAACAAGTTTTACATTTCAATGTTACATACTGTATCAGCTGTGGTGTGTCAATCTTCATTTTCTTTTTGTATGTTTTCATCAAGCTAAACGATTCGACAAGTGGAAATACTGTACATTAGGAAAGGTTGAGTTTGCTTAGCTAATATCTTATTGAAATAAATAGGGTAAATGCCAAATGAGTTAGAGTGAGAGAAAGAGATCAGAGCCATGATTGGTGGGATCAGAGGTCAAGCCATGATTGGTGGGATCAGAGATCAAGGAAGTCCACCCAGTCCCACGTGGTCCAGTGAGCAGGCATGCATCACAACGACCAACGGAACCTTCTAGAATGGAGAAGTACGGCAACAATTAAAGGACAGGTTCGGAATTTAGCATTATAAGCCATTTTAAAAGGTTATTTACCCGATCAGATATAAATATAACTTGGTGAGTTTCCTGTCTTTATAAACGAGAGTTTATGGTGGTTTTGAGGGATTTTGTCTACGGACCTATGGATCCACTGAGTGTGTTAGTGGCGGTGGGCTATATCTCCAGAGTGCACCGTTTGACGAAACTTTGATATCGGCCGTTGTATATGATTGTAAATAACCTCATAACATGGGTTATAATGCTAAATTCCGATCCTGTTCTATCAGAGGTGAACTACCTATTCCATCCCAGCAGTCAGCTCCTGAAGGTCGGCTTGGCCTGATGACATCATCCTAAACGGTGGACAGACGTCGGTGTTGTTTCCGTCGCCGTCTGTCAGCAGGAAGTAATGTTTCTGATGATGTCATCATGCTGAGTCGACCTCCCCAGAGGAGGCCAGTAACTGTACAACCCCAGAGGACATTCTGCTCCACATGAAGAGTCACTCAGCCAGCCTCTACATCACTAGGCTGGGGTTGGGCTCCGGGGAGGCCAGCCCCCTTACCGCCTTATGTTGTCCCAGGGAGACCGCGGTGAGAGGAAGACCCCTGCTGTTCAGTCTGGGAACTGCAAGCCCACCATAGAGTAAAAGGCCATGATAAAGGTAATGAGTTTTCCCGAAACCTTTATAGCGCTAAGAAGCTCTTTGAGTTTTCTTAAGGCTCCTGTTTGCTTGTTTCTTAAGAAGACTCAAAGAGCTTCTTAGCGCTAAGAAGGTTTTGGGAAACCCGGCCAATAACAGTTTTCCACACCCAAAATCTCCATAAATGTTCATGGTTTATCTGCAGTTGTAAAGGAATTCACTTCAGCACATTAAAAACAGCAGTACCATGTTCACAACTGTCTCTAGGTCATTTAAACATAATAAATAGCTTTGCTGCTGTCATTACGGAAAAGCCATGATGGAGTAGGAGTAAGTCCAACCCCCCCCCCTCCCCCCTCCCCTTGCATACTAGATCTTTAAACTTGTACTAAATGAAAACAAATGAATTGCAAACATACTGTCAGCTAATTCTCCTCAATGTCTGCATGTGAATTTGAATGTCCAAAACCTGCAGGCGGCTAATACTGTTGTCCTCAGACAAGTAGAAAAGTGCATTTCAGTAATAAGATGAGTTTCTTTTAAACGGAGTGTGTTGGTCCACACACTCTGCACGTCTACAACACTGAGTGACGGTGTGTGTATCAGACGGTGTGTGTATCAGAAAAGAGCTGGAGGGCCATCTAAGCATCTGCTCTAATATACTGCTGCGATATTAACTATGAAAACTGAGTCACACAAAAACATACAATCTCTCTCACACACACACACACACACACACACACACACACACACACACACACACACACACACACACACACACACACACACACACACACACACACACACACACACACACACACACACACACACACACACACACACACACACACACTCACACTCACACAGACAAACCGAAATGCCGGCGTTCTCTCTCTCGTCTTTCTCGGTTTGTCTTGTTTTCAGTCGGTGTGTTCTACTAAAAATGTGGAACCGGAGCTCCAGACAGGTGGTTCGGTTCAGTCTCACGCCTTTGCGGTCCACACACTCTTCTCCTTCTCTTATAACGGACTGAGCAGCTCGCTTAATAACAGTGCTGCTTTCCCCCTTCTCTCTCTGCCCGTGTCTCTGCTCCATGTCTCGACCAGCCGTGCACATGCACGGTTTCCTCTCCTCTCCTCTGTCCACGCGTTCACTCCTCCTCTTCCTCCATTGCTCCAGTCAGAGGTGCATCCCAGGTCAGCCTCAGAACCCTCCTCAGCCAATAGAATCACAGCGCTCCTTCCGGTGCCGACCAATGAGACGACGGCCGCCCCCGTATGGTTCCATCAGTCCGCGTCTTGAGCGTATCTATCTGTTGGTGCATGTTGAGGGCGTTTGCTTGTATGAAAGGGTCTATGTTGGCCGGCTAATGGTTGCAGTGTATAGCATACACAGACACTTCCCAGACTCAGTCATTTGTAGTTTGTCGGGTGTGGTCCATTGGTTTGTGGTTGTTGTAGTGTCCTAGTTTGTAGTTCTGGTGGGAGTGGGAGGCCCGGGCGGATGCAGTCGGGTGTTTAGGAGGTGATGATCTCTCCTCCTAGGTGCCTCCATCCCTTCTGTGTCTCAACAGCAGGAAAATATTCTGCCAACAGAGACACGGCTCAGGACAACGCACCGTTATATCCTGCCACACGCGCACACACATGCACAGACGCACGCACGCACACACACACACACACAGGCTGCTCCTGCTGCTGTATCCGAGACAGAAGCAGGCAAAGCCTTACCTTACTACACATACCATCTTTACTGCAGTTCTTGTTGTCCTTGTCGGTGGCCTCCTCTTCCACCTGGTCGGGCAGAGACAACAGAGGGGCTCAGCCAGGGAGGTAGACAGAGGGAGCAGGGCGTTCAGCCAGGGAGGCAGAATAAGGGTGCGTGTCCACCGGCAAGCTGAATGTAGCTGAACAGCGCCAAGCTTACAGCTTCTTAGAGCGCACTCAAGCTGGGGTTTAGAGCTGGCCAGGCTACCGATGTTTTACACCTACGTTAGCAACGAGTGTCGTGTTTTTGCAGACTGCAGATTAACTAGCCAAGTTAAGATAGCTAGCTAATGTTAGCTAGTGCTAACGTTTGCCGTCTCTGCAGTTTTGCCAAAAACCGACTGCTGTCGTCATCAGAACAGCCTTTTACAGCCTGCGCTCTAGCCCAAAAGGTTCAACTTTTTTCAACTGCAAAAAAAAGCCTAGAGCTCACGGCGCTAAAGCGCTAAAAAGCACTTGGAACACAGCTCTCGTCTCTATAGCGCCTGAGAGCTCATTACTGATTGTAAACTACGAGAAAACAGCGCCAGCTCTAAAATACAACTTGTCGGTGGACAGGCAACCTAAGAGAACCACACGGCGTCCTTACCTCTCTCCTCCACTTGAGCTCACAGAAGACTCTCTCGAAGCACTCGTGCATGTAGTTGTACTGGACGCCGTGCGGATGCACATCGAGTTCACGGAGGCAGAGCACAACAGAGGAGGTTTAAATAAAAAAGACATCAGCCTTCTGTATGCTGCGTAGGCGTACGTGTCACTTAGGTCAGAATGCGTGCGCGAGCGCGCGTGTGATGACTCACGTAGGGTGTGAAGATCTTGACCCAGCGTGGTTTCTTCTCTCCTCGTGTGTACTCGAAGCAGAAGGCCATGCCTTCCTCGTCAGTGTCCCACCTCTGCATCTCCCCCCAGTCAAATGCTATCACCTGGTTCTGGAAAAACAGAATGTGTTCACACATCGGTAGCGCGCACGCACGCACGCACGCACGCACGCACGCACGCACGCACGCACGCACACACACACACACAGATTTACACAGACACACACACAGATTTACACAGAAGTGCATCGAGGTCCAGGCAACAGAGAGAGTAGAGTTCTGTATTACATACCCTGAGACCGTAGAGTTCTCTATTAGACTAGCTTATAGGCTTCACAGTCGCAAGAAAGCCGGCGGCAGGCTGGCTTTGTGATTTAAACAAGTTGGGTTCATTTGGGAGTCTTCTTTAACAACTCCAAAGCTCTCTCTCTTTCTTGTTTCTGTTGCTACTTCCGTATTTCCTTTGGCCACTGGACATATTCGTAGGCAAACTGTGCTAGACAAATACTGCGTTGCACTTGAATGCAACATGAGTGAAGAGATTATGAGAACAGAAACGGACAAACTGAAAGGACAAAAGACCAAGCGATCATACTTTATGTTTTCAATCACATTAACACAATTCCTATTGGCAATGCTTTGGTGGTGGTCCCCTAGTGGCCGGGGCCCGGAGCTGCAGCCCCTCCAGCACATTGAGGTAAGGTGTGAAGAGGGACTCATAGAAATATATGTGTACACACACTCTAGGGTTCTGGTATATATATGTACACACACTCCCCCCCTACCTCTAGGGTTCCCTCCTCTGTGCACGCGTGCAGCTTGAAGTGGTGTATGCTGATCGCCGTGACGACATGGCCTTTGCGTCGAGAGTCACAGGAGCAGTGAGGGAAAATGATCTCATTGTAGCCCTCACAACCCCGCAGCATGCCCAGATACTGAGGGAGACGGAAAGAGAGAGAGATAGAGGGAGAGAGATAAAGAGAAAGAGAGAGATAAAGAGATAGACAAAGGGAGAGAGATGAAGAGAAAGAAAAAGATAGAGATAAAGAGAGAGAGAGAGAGAGAGAGAGAGAGAGAGAGAGAGAGAAAGAGAGAGAGAAAGATAGATGTTATTGCACACCTTTATTGTACCCTCAATAGGTAACCAGGCTGGAAACATTTCATTTCCTGGTACATAGTCATCTTAAATCACAACACTACTATACAGTACACTACTGTACATACACCGTAGATCAACCAAATCCATCCCCAAAGAGTAAGTCTTCCTCCTGTACGAGACACACAGTCCCAGTACGAGAACTAAGGTCGTTCATTGCCCACTGTAATTGGATTCTGGCTTTTAATCTCTTGAAAGCAGCCTGGAGGGAGATGGAGAGGGAGATGGAGAGGAAGAGGGAGATGGAGAGGAATAGACCCACGTCTATTCTGACATGTCTGAAATGGATGTTGCTCATGCCCCCTTTCCCCGCTGTCTGACCGTGCAGAGCGAGCCGTCCAGAGGATGGACGGAGAGACAGGGACTGACCGTGGTCATCTTCTTCTGCTCCGCCAGCCTCTGGAGCTGGTAGGACTTCTCCTCCGCTTTGATCAAGCCCTTCTTCACATCATCAACAGCCTGACGGAGACAGAGAGACGGTTAAACACGCAGACGCGACTCTTGACACGCGCACACACAGGCTCGCGCTCACACACACACACACACTGACTGACACACACCACACACACACTGACACACACACAGACAAGACACACACAGACAGACAGACCGACACACACACACGGATACACAGACAGTTGGACAGACAGACAGACACACACACACACACACACACACTGACAGACACACAGATACACACACAGACAAGACACACACAGAGACACACACAGACACACACACACACACACATACACACACACAAACAAACACAAACAAACACACACGCACGCACACGACCTGGTGGAAGCAGTAGTTGACGGCCAGCTGGTTGTCGTTGAGCAGGATCTCCTCCTGGGTGGTGAAGAGCCACTTGCGCAGCGTCAGGCAGGTCCCCGGGACGGCCGAGGTGTAGTTCTGCACGTACAGCTTGTGGGGGAACTCGTTGGGCGCCAGTTTACGCACTGAGACACGGGCAGAGCGGCAGGGACGTCACGTTACGGGCGAACCGGAAGGGAGAGCCCACAGACAGACAGACAGACAGACGCCCCCCTTGGTCCGGGTGTGGGTTGTGTGTGTGGTTGAGGAGGCGGGGTCAGCCTGGCTCTCTGCTCTTGCTACTGGGACAGAGGGAGGAGATCCTCTGTGTATATGACAGGACTGGCTGCCTGTCAGGCTGCTGGGATGACGCCCCAGAAGCCGTCAGACCATAATGATATGTCTGTATTATAGCAAAGCCCCTGTGTTCAATCATTCAATGGCCATCGCTCTCCGTGGAGCCTTTTACTGCCTTACAAGTGTATCCTAAGTGAGATGCTTTAAGAGCTACTTTTCCGGGGTGTGTTTGTTTGAGAGAGCAGGTGTGTGTGTGTGTGTGTGTGTGTGTGTGCAATGGCTCCCTGCCTTAGTAAGTGCTCTGGGAAGGAGATAACTCTCCATCAAAGTGGTCGGGCACAGTAAGCAGATTAATAAAGAGGACTGTATAATGTAAGGGAAAAAGAGACGGATAGAGACAGACAGAGAGAGAGATAGATAGAGAGATAGATAGATAGAGAGAGAGAGAGAATGGGGGGGGGGGCACCTCCCTGGACACACATGCAAGCTCACACCAAGGACAGTCACTACTGGGCAGCAGCCAAGGCCAGAGACAATTAAGACCAACGCCTGAGTTAGCTCATGGAAAAAGACCAAAATAAAACATCCAACACAACACACCCACGCACCACAAATAAGCACCGCAAACAAGCTTACCGAAGGAGTGGTTGATGACCTCAAATAGAGCGAAGTAGCTGGCCGTCACACTGTCCATGCCTACATTCATGACCACAGCCTGAGAGAGAGAGAGAGAGAGAGAGAGAGAGAGAGAGAGATGTGTGAGATGTTTTCCAGCAGCTACATTTTGTGTGTGTGTGTGTGTGTGTGTGTGTGTGTGTGTGTGTGTGTGTGTGTGTGTGTGTGTGTGTAACGGGGCAGTGCAGTAGGCCTTACTTGGTACACCTGGTCAGTGGTGCAGTTCTTGCGGACTCTGACAGTGACAGTGGTTTTGTCAGGCATGGCTATCCTCAACTCCACATCTGATACTCCGTTGTAGTTCTACACACACAGGCACACACGCACACACACGCGCGCACACGCGCACACACACACACACACGCACGGCGGAAAATTAACACCTGCCACCGGCCAAATGCAGGTAAAATTTCCAATTGGCGACTAGATTTCGGAAGGCTCTCTGAAAAATATATGTACTTGGCCGGTAGATTTTTTAATCTACAGTCCCCTTGGCAGGTGACTCACCATGAGCCAAAGAGTTAATTTTCACCCCTGCATACAGATAATGATACATCTCTATCTCCCGATTATGCAAAGGGATGACTATAACAGGAGTAGAAGACAGAGAAAGTACAGTACTGTACCTAAAGCTGTGTAGCATTGTCAGAGCCATAGGCTTACCTTATCGGAATAAGACAGAAAACACACACAGGTCAGAATTACCTCATCAGACTCCGACAGAAACTCCTGCATGATGTCACTCTCCCCAATCACCCTGACAGAACACACTACGGAGAGAGGGAGAGAGGGAGGGATGGGGGGAGGGAGGAGGGGGAGGAGGCAACATGAGGCACTAGGACCCATCCAACAGTAGCTCACTCAAAGTTATTACACTGCCTGGCTTCCATTTCCTGTTGTAGTTTGCAACCACCTCTTTCTTCCACAACAAGAAGGTCTGCCCTCTATACTCTGCCCATCCCTCCTACCTCTCTCCAGGTACTCCTCCAGGCCCCTGCGTCGTGCATCCAGCTGCTGCTCAGACAGGGAGAAGGGCCACTTCCCGGGCAGCTTGGGGAAGGTGTAGGTGGCAAACTCCCTCTTCAGGTTCTGGTGCAGGATGGCAAACTCCCTGTAGCGCTTGGAGCAAAGCTGCCTACCCGCCATATACACATTATATACCTACCCAGACAGAGAGGGAGGGGGGGGAGAGAGAAGGGGGGGTAGTTAACTCCTGATATATGCACTGGCGTGAGACAGTTGTGGTGCGGAGGAACTAGGGGGTGCATGATATTACCCAGGGAGCTGTGAGCAGAGCAGGAGTGAAATGGGCCTGTGCGGTGAAACAAAATGATCTACCCCCCCCCCCCACCCCCACCCCTCGAGACCAGCCGCACTGACTCACCACAAACTTCTCCTGGTTGAGCTCGGAGTGCTTGTAGGTGGGCACGGAGATGGGCACAGCCTGCTTGTCTGAGTAGTCGTAGCAGGACTGGGCCGAGCCGTCGTCCCCTGGGTCCAGGCAGTCCGCCTCCTGGGGCGGCACGGAGAGCACGGCCAGGACCAGCTCCCTCTCCCCGGCCCGGATCAGGTCCACCACCTGCTTGTGCGTGGCCCCCTCCACGTTCACCCCATTCCTGGGGGGAGGGAGAGCGAAGAAGAGAGTGAATTATTGTTATTTCCACAAAAAGACATGTCATTGGTCATTGTTCCCCACCCAATGAAAACGGAGGGGGGGGGATTAAAATGGTTGCTGTCCGTCCGTTTGTGTCTAACACACAAGACATGAAGAACCATGACGTGAAAGAAGAACAATGGGTACAAACTAAAAATGTAATAATAATAGCCTAATATACATCATCATAAAAAATACATGTACATGTAAATTAATTTTGGGCTGAGTCAAATCCCCTTTAAATTATCACAACCCTGTTTCCTTCAAAACATTTCTGTTCAACTTGTTGAAATCATTTAATTTTGTGGTCATAAGCGAATTATATTACTGCCTGTGATTCTTGTTTGTGATGAATCCAATCGTGTTTATTCATGAATGGTAACACTTCTGCACAAATACAGGTACCTCACAGTAACCGGTGGTATGTTGGTGTAAAACACATACAGAAGTCTGGAACCCTCAGCCTCACTGACCATCCCTAATGTCTACCAAAGCAATAGGGCCAGGGTACGGACGCGTCACCATGGCGGTTACATGGAAGCTGTGCCCACATGAGCCTGCTGGTTGTGTGTTTGTGGGATCACTTAAGACAGCTCTGCGTCAGAGCTATCTGCTGACAACAGCACTGCAGTGGCCTATAGTTATATAAGACACAGGTTTAGGTAGCCTGACGTACACACACATCCAAAGGGGCCCATTTTATACTTTACATGCGTGTAAGGTAACGTCAATGTCCAGTCAAAATAAGACTAAGGAATGCTGCTAAGTGGCTCATTAGAGAGTAGGCAACTCCAAGTGGACAAAAGTTGCATCATTAGATCGCCACTCATTACATTGCTATAAATAAACGATACACTGAGATAACACAGCCAATCAGTGCCTGTGTGAGTGTGATTGTACCTGTGTGGCTGGGTGGTTAGGTGATTAAATTGAAGCCTATCCACTACTGAAAATCCTTTCAATTACTTTCAGTAGCATTTGCTTGTGAGTCTGCCTTTGTCAGGGGTGTGGGATTTCTGGGAACGGTTGCATTGTTGTGCAAGTCAAGAGCAACCAAGCACAGATGTGTAGCTTAATTGGAATGATTTGCTATCATGGACAATACTGAGTATACAATACAGGGACAATTCCTTCCACTACTCACAAGGCTTGTTGAAGTTTCACTTGAGGGCTACACAGGTTTTAAAAGATTGCCGAGTCTGGTTTTTTTCTGACATTATTCTGCGGAGCTTAGGGCTGTGCAGGTCATGGTTGATGGTGGATGGTGATACGGTGATGTACCATTCACTCAGCTACATTTTTAGTATATGGCCCAGTCCCAATGTCCCTCCTAAACCCTCAAGCCCTGAACCCTCACAGACTTATTGACATCACCTGGTAAAGTGGTTGAGTGTGAGAGGCTGCAAGGGCTCGAAATGGTATAAAAAGGAAAAAGATGGCACATGGCAACATCACGTTATGTTGACGCCAAAACATATTTCTTACTATTGTGGGTTTGGGACTTTTTATTTCACGTTTAGATTTTACATTATGTTTTTCTTGTAGGCCTACACATAAATTAATTTTGGGCTGAGTCAAATCCCCTTTACATTATCACCCTCTGTTTCCTTCAAAACATTTCTGTTCAACTTGTTGAAATCATTTCATTTTGTGGTCATAAGGTAATTACATTACTGCCTGTGACTCATATTTGTGAAGAATCCAAAAGTATTTACCCATGAATGACAACACTTCTGCACAAATACAGGTACACAACTCTTTCATATTCATACTGGAAATCTCACTTCGAAGATCACTGCACTGAGATGGATGATTAATGTAATGCAGCTATAAACTGAAGAATCATATGATTTATGGCAACATAACTATATGTAATTTATAGGCATAGCCTATATATTTTCTAACAAATCAAATTATACAAGCCCATAGGGCTGATAACCTATAAATATTGAAACCAAAATAATTAATTATAAGGCTAAACAAGTCCAGCTGAAAACATGAAAACATTTTTTTTAACGTCAACATTAGAGTTGATCCGGTCGTGCTTGTTTATTGGCCGTTCTTCAGGTAACAACGATATGAACTGTGGGTAATTCCCTTAGTCTGCAGAAGTGCGGACTTACAGTAAGGGGGCATTAAGGGCTCAAAATGTCTGCCAGAGAGCCCTTGTGCACTTGATGATTTGACAGTGGGACAGCCCTAAGCCCTCACACACTTAGTCTGAAAGTCTGAGAGTCTGTGAGGGTGGCAATTGGGACTGGGCCCAAGTGTCCTTTCAAATAGCATGACATTTCAACTGTCATCTCTATACCCCGCGACTATGACAGTTTGTGACAAATTACAACCTGACAACAACAAAAGACATATTACAGCAATTCAGATGGCAGGCTGAGCGCTAGATGAATTCAATCAAGGCGGCCTGCTCTCACACTGACTTGGGACTAACACAAAACGTCTTGTCAGTTGTGATAGGTCGATGATGTTGACATGTCATGTCTTACTTGGTTACATCACCAAAGTTGACAGTGCTAGAGGGCTAGACCTTAGTGTAAGCCCTCAGTCTCAATGGTATGTGTGTGTGTATCTATTGAGAGGTTCAGACTATAGTGACCACTCTATCTGCCAGTCTAAATCGTAGTGTCACTCTCCATCTCCAATTAAAAAGAGGTGTAGGTATGGCGGAGGTAGAGAGGGATGAAGTGAAGAGAATAAAGAGGGAGAGTGTAAGGAGAAAGACATACTTTGTTGCCTCATATAGTGTTTTAGAGTAGGCTACCCTGAAAAGTGCTATACAAATAAAATGTATTATTATTATTGCTAGTTGTTTTATATCTAAATGCACTCAAGAATTCACATATTAATAAAAAATGTCAAGTTAAAATAAGAATTTCAATGAGTAGTTATATTTGAATATCACCACGCTGCTCACATCTGTTGGTGTTGAGAAAAATGTGTTCGGCTAACATAGCTAGCGAACATTCCCTCAGATCTCAAATATTTGGGAAGGTGGACCTCTGAATTTTTTAATCAATCAAAAGTGGGCCTTAAGTTACAAAAGGTTGAGAACCCCTGGCCTAGATTATGAAGATATAAGCATATATGAGCTGGTACTATAACCATATAATGTATGTTTTAGCGGCAAGTAGAAAGCAAGCATTGTGTTGTGTGTAGCCTACAAGTAGCCCCTAGTTAGACAGGTGTTTGTGTGAGTGTGTTCTGAACAGCTAGAAATCCCTGCTGGCTGAGGACTGAGGAATATTGATTACAGATAGAGCAGTAACCAGAACTAACACTCAGGGACTTGCATGTGTGTTTAAAAATATATATAATATAAAAAATAATACATAAATTTTTTTTTTTTTTTTTTTTTAATATATAAAAGTGTGTTCACTTTATAAAAGTGTGTTCACTTTATACTACGCACTATGCAGGATAGGTGGAAGGAGAGGGGGGTCCAACCTCGTGGTTGACGGGGAAAAGCACCACAATGCATAGCCTTATTAGTATTCAGAGGCAGGGTGCCTTTACATCCATAGCCCATATTCCCCAGGGATACAGCCTTTTATCACAAGCAGTCTACAGATACAAACCTAGTGCTGCAGACCTAGTTACTTAGTATCAAAACAAAACCATCAGACCATGAGGGTGGTTCAACCAGAGATAATGTTTCACTAGCATACATATAAATGGAAAAACAACAAACCATTCATAAATGCTGAGTCCGATGACTTCCAGAGGGCCCGAGATAAATATAGTTTGATTTGATTTGAGACAGATAACAATTGTGAGCCTGAGAGATGATGCACTGTTCTGCCTTTGCACTGTCCCGTCTCATGGCTGCACCCTGACCAATGTTGTCTCCATCAGTGTTATGCACCACTGATCAAAGAAAATTCCTAGTATGTTGTAAGCTACCTGGCAATAAGCGGATTCTGATTCTGATGATAGTTTTGTGCATCCTCCCATTGTCATTCCATATACATGCTGTTCTCAAACTTAAATATAAGACACCATCGCTACAATTCCTTCAGCTCCACAGTGCAGCACAAGCTTTTATGTGTGTTTGTGTTCAGTCTCGCAGGTTGAGTCCAAGAGGTGTGGTCTGTAGATATCAATACGAGACACCAAGGTCATATTAACTTGTGCCTAAAGCGGTATGTCTGTCATATAGATGCAGGGATGTGGGGCTCCTGACAGAGAGATACAGACACACACAAACCGATATTGGGGTCAACAAACTGCCAGGTTACTGCAGGACACCCAATCACAAAACAGCAGCACGCAGCCCACAAATCAAGACACAGAATTATGGAGAGCGAAGCCAATCAGACCTCAGCTCCCTCTATCCCTCCATATCCTGCAACCCCCCACTCACACAACCCCTGCAATGGTACTGATGCTGAGCTGTGCTGCCTGCTCCTCTCCATGGCAACAGTCTAACATCAGCAGCAAGCTCTGTGCATACTAACATCACTGCAAAGAGGACAGACAGACGCGCCCCCCCCCCCCTCTCTCTCTCTTTCCATTGCAGCACCACACTCCTCAACCAGTTAGGGACAGAGGTAGCTGGAGAGGGCACAAGCTAGTGCTAGCCTATTGCTACTAAATTTCAGCTTATACAGTGGGGCTGTGCACTTTGCACTAGTCAACTGACTTAAACAGAATAAATCACCCCACATCCCACACACACAGCCCACTTAGACTTGTTATAATGAAATAAATGCAAGCAATATATATACTTAGTTAGCTAGCCAGCTCTACTTAAGCTAGCTAACGTTACTGATTGTAATCGACACTGACTGGGCTAGCTAACGTTAGCCAAAGCGAGTTAGCTAAAAACATTGGCATTAGGTGAGTGAGTTTTTCTGTTCAGTGTTGAGTCTTGAGTGTGACCTGAATTCGTAATGACCAGAAACAGATAGCCTTTTCATGGGGTTTTCTGCCCCGTAGCTAACTAACTTACTAGCCCTTCTCAGGATCTTGAGAAGGGCTAACTAACTTACCAACAGCGAGATGACACTGTCTGGTGGTGGTGCAACAGCAAACGTTCGCAGGACCACAGAGAGAGACTGGCCATCTCTGACTGGACCATGGATACACTGTCATGTTAGTGACTGGTAGTCCCCCAAATCGGCCTAACAGATAGCTAGCTACATAAACTAACGTTACGAACTAGCTAACGTTATAATAGATAGATAGCGTTTCGCATTGTTATTCAAGTTATGTAGCACCGGTGAATGAGCAATAGTGATATCTTCGCTAGTCTAGCTATGCTAGTGCTATTATCTGGTGGGCCCCATCACACACATCCTAGCATACTAATTAGCCTGCTAATGTAACGTTAGCCATGCGGAGCAGACACTTACACTTCAAGAATACGGTCCCCTTTCGAGATACCGGCTCGGTCTGCAGCGCCTGCCGGCAAAACGGCACTGACGTGCTGTAGCGGCGCATACAGTTCTCCGTTTATGCTCCGCAATTGCCCTCCTTCGCTCACTTGTCCGCGAACGTTGAAGCCATAGCCCGAGTCAGACTTGACTATCCGGACCAGTCGTGGGCCTGACGTTACGGTGGTCGCAGTCTGGCAACTGCCGATGCCCGGTGTTGAGCCGACACTAGGGCCGTTACGAGAAGGCGAGTGCGGCAACGGAGGGGCAGACGAACTACTTCCATCTTCCTCGACGTCCGACATGTTCACTCTGATTTTCCCTTTCACTCAAGCCTCACACACTTCAGAAGTATCACTTGACATCTAGCTAGCTTCTATCTACGAGGCGAAACTTGAATAAAACGGGAACGAGTCGCAACGAGAAATGCCGATACTGTGCACAACTAGACTGACTCACAGACACCCCCTCGAGGTCTGTGGTAAACTGTGCAGGTGTACGGAGAACGTGTATGACACTAGAGGGCAGCAGAACGCAGTATTATTATTTAGGATCTCATGTATTTGCCAATCCTCCTCAATATTTGCGGTAGGCTAATTTGCGGCTCTGTAGATATCCCCCGTTGGATATTCTGAATCAATGGAATGCGAGGCCACAGGAGAGGGTTTTGCACCCGCCTGAAGAGGGCACACGCGTAGCGTTGCCGCCACTAGGCTATGGACTGTCATCTGCTGCCAAATTCATCCAGTCAGGTCACCACATAGCCTACATCCATGGGTCACCATGAAGACTATCAGCTGTGTGGAAAAAACGAAAACAGTGTTCTGCAATAAATTGTCAGAACTATACAGTACATATTATATAGTACATGTCCAGAACTTGCCTTTCACTGGTTCCCCAAATATTCTGTTCTGATAGGTAATTGTTTGTTGTTGACAAAAGTGTAGAAATTGAAATTTACTGGGCCTGTGAGAGTTTGTTGTCTGTGAGAGTTATGTTGTCCCCCCTCAGTGACTCAGTGGAACGGGAGGGACAGAATCCACATAGCCTCTCGGGTTTTGGTAATAGTTCACTCTTAGACTGGAAGGGCATGGTACATGTGTTCTGTCTTATGAGTGTCTCCCATTGTCTGGTTTTTAATTCCCTTTGATCACAGAAAAATCAAAACTATGGAATTGGTTAAAGACATAGACCTGTGCCGAAAATAGTTTATATTTCATTTTCATCTTTCTTGATAATTCACTTCTAATACAAGACAAAGTGGCCTAAAACGTCTTTAATGGTTCAGTATGTGTGTGTGTATGTGTGTTTGTGTGTGTGTGTGTGTGTGTGTGTGGGGGGGGGGGGGGGCATTTACCCACATCTCTCTCTCTCCCTCTGGTCTTCCTACTCTACACTGCTCTATCTGTAATCAATAGTCCTCAGCCAGCAGTGAATTTTAGCTGTTCAGACTGCACACGCACACACACACACACACACATGCGCACACACACACATGCGCACACACACACACACACACTTACTGTATTAATCTTGGTAATAATATGTGATTCGCTCCTAGGTAGAGCTGCAGTTCAGTGGACAGCAGCTGGAGGGTGCTGGTTCACTTTTGCTTTAAGAACTCGTTGCACAACATGGTCAGGCAGGCTATCAGTGTGACATACTCCTGGAAATCCACAGTGCCGTCCTTGTTTGCATCCTGTAATCAATGGCTGCTTTGTCATCTGCTTTCTGTTATTGTGTAAAAAAGACTGATGTGCAAAGAGAGACAGTTACTTTTACAATTGAGGCATTTTGTACACAATCTGGTCACACTAACATCAGCTATTGTGATCTGGGATGCACACTCACATTTCAACTTATGTATTATTGTTGTTGTCGTCATTATGTGTGTGTGTTTGTGTGAGAGAGAGAGAGAGAGAGAGAGAGAGAGAGAGAGAAAGAGCTTAGTTGTGTGTACTGACTCTTTTCAAAGATTTGGTTCCTTCGAGATGATACATCTAAACCTTTCGAGTTCTTATACTTTTTTTCTGCCAGTGTCAGCCCACTACACGCACGTTTAACAGCTGACCCCACAAAACGTCTCTCCGGTGCAAAGAATGCATGCATTTCTAGTCAACATGTGTATTTACATTAATAAAGATAATATGTTTGTCACTTTACTTCGATTTGCTGTGCTCATGCTATTACATTAGTAAAGCTAGCAATAATCCAGTTCAACACAGGAGATATCCAACCATTTACTCAAACTCTGCCACACATACTGACAACGCATACACACACACCACACAAGACACAGCAGCTGTATGGATTGTACATTGAACTAGTCTAATGTGGAATATAGAGTGGGTATATATACAAAATAATGTTTTGGGATGTAACGTTAAAGTAAAATATCTAATTTGTTTTAGATATTTCTGAACTCGAGAGACTGCTTCATTTGGTTGTGTCTGGCTGCTAGGCTGTCTGGAACTCAAGTCGATTTCAACAGCTTCTTGTTCTCTTGGTTTGTTTTGATCTCGTTCAAAGGTGCAGACCGGGCAGACTAGGGGGGGTGGATGCTATGGTAGTATTACATATATCATGTTAATAAGTTATAGTTCATTTACACATCATGTTGAATGGATGGACAAATCCCTCTGATCTTTTGTCTAATTGTTTGGTTACTTGTCGAATGTAGTATCTAAAAGTGGACTGAGCTGCACACAATGCAAACACATTCCCAAACCACGCCCGATCTTTTCACATGAGATGTACCTCTGTAGTCTAAGTTAAAGAGTTGGGCTACATCTCGTGAATAGTTAGGGCATGGTCCCGAGCTACATGCATGTTATTTGCATTGAACTTTTGGCTTCAAATTATAGATATGGCTGTCATCCTAACTGCCAATTTGATACTGTCTGTCTTTGTTGTTTTATCCATCCCAGTTAATGAGGGGGGCTTGGAAGGGCATTGGCTACAGACAGACCTGTTTGTGTTTAAACAAGTCACAGGGAGGGGGAAAGAGAGAGAGAGGGAGGAGGAGGAATAGAGGCAAAGCAGCAGCAGGGATTAGAGCGAGACAGAAAAAGAGAGATAGGAAGGGGAAAGAGAGAGAGAGGGGTAAATGACTTGTTTAAACACAAACAGGTCTGTCTGTAGCCAATGCCCTTCCAAGCTCCCCTCATTAACTGAGATGGATAAAACAACAAAGACAGACAGTATCAAATCCACAGTTAGGATGACAGCCATATCTATAATTTGAAGCCAAAAGTTCAATGCAAATAACATGCATGTAGTTCGGGAGGTAGAGCGTCCGGCTGGAGATTGCAACGACTATCCTCTCTTTTAAGCACCTATTGTATTTTTTAGATTGCAATTCTTGCACTTGCACTGCCTTCAGCACTAGATTATGCTCTTAGTCACTTGTTTTAGAAAGGAGATGCACTTGTGAGTTCTGGCAAGTAGTAGTACATTGGCTTTTCCTATGTTAAATGCAATTATTGTAAGTCACTTTGGATAAAAGCATCAGCTAAATTCGCATTGTGTTACCTCTGTGTATGAAATGCGCTATACAAATAAAGAAGAAAAAAAGAATAATGCAATGTAATGTAATGCAGTGTGACAAATACAGATCATGCTGGGCAGCTCACCCACCGGGACCTCCACAAACGATCCATACAGATTTTTGAAATATCAAAGATAGAGCCCACAGCGCATCAAAATGTTTTAAGTACTGTATGCTATTGCAAATTCTTGCTCAGTTAATCGTCCAATGTTCATGAAAAATCATGACATGGTAGATGTGGTGTGAAATCTTTTAGAATTGTTTCTCAAAAACTGAATTTATTCAGTTTCAGTATTTTGAATTCTGTCCTCAATCTGTCCCCTCAAACTATCGTTTTCAAATGGAGAAGAAAATACACCACAATCCTATAGTGCAACAGAGTGTCTTATTCCATGGTAACAGCAAGCTCCACCAATCAGTCACATCGCTGTTGGCAACCCCACCCAAAATTGCCAACCCTAGAACTACAACCTGCAAATTTACGATTGAGCACACCTGCACTCAATCTGCAATCAGCAAGACAAGCCAGAAACATTCCAAACCCCAGCCAGTTTGTCACTTATGGAGCAGATAGATAGAAGGAAGATAATATTAGATTAGATTAAATTAGATGGATGGATAGATAGATAGATAGATAGATAGATAGATAGATATTCAGACAGACAGACAGACAGACAGAGTGGTAGTTGGGATTTGAATTGGCCACTGTGCATTTTTGACAGATGTCTGGATTTCAGACTCATGATTTTAAAGATATTTTTTAATTTAAGAAGTTTTAAATAATGAGGGTCCAGGCAGAGACCCTCATGTATTTGTGATTTGTCTTCTCCTCTTCCTCCTTCTTCCTCTTCCTCCGCAAAATGCCCGGCCCCAACTCAATTCTGTGCAGCGGCTATATTTCTTCCTCTTTTTCTCACTTCCCTCTCTCTCTCTCTCCCACTTGTTGTTCATGGGTGTTTTTAGGCTTCTGATGCATTTAAGGAGGCTTTGCTCTTCTAAAACAGCAGTGCGGTGATATCACTGTGATCCTCCAACAGCTCTACCTGCCTTGATCTCCAGGGCCTGGATGAGCACCTGGGCCGTTTCTTCAATGAGGAAAGGGCGAGTCCTCCTGATGTTGTAGAGCATGAATCTGCAGGAGCGTGTGATGAATGTGATATGTGCGGAGAATGACAGTTGGTCATCCAGGGTCACACCCAGATTCCTCGCAGTCCGAGTCGGCGTCACCACTGTGTCTTCAATGGTGATGGCCAGGTCCCGGTGTGGGCAGCCCTTCCTTGGGAGGAACAGCAGCTCAGTCTTGTCCAGATTGAGCTTGAGGTGATGTGTTATCATGATGATGTGTCATCCACTCCAAGATGTCAGCCAAGCATCCAGCAGTACAATCTACTGTACATGCTTATCTGTATTTAATTGCTATTTGTGCATTATAACACACTAGAAAACAAATGGATGAGCTTTGCCCATCAATGCTGAAGTGACTTGTTATACATTTCACAATACACATACTGTAGCCTTCAGAAGAAGAACAAGCCTTTCAGCAGATGTGTTCACTTACCAAATTTGTACGAAGATCTGAGCTGAGTGAAACACACAGAGGGAGAATGAGGGAGTGAGGCAGAGAAGGACAGCCAATTAATTTACTGAGATTAACCAACCCTCTGCCTGAAGCCCCCCCTCTCCTCTCTCCTTGCCAATGTCCTGTTCCCTCCCATGGAAACCTGTAGCTGGGAGTTAGGAAATGTCTGACTGTAGATATTTTAAGATGCTCAGTCAGTATCAAATTAATAAATAAGATGGATATCTTATGTGTTATTTGTGTGTATAATTATCAACCTTCTGTGTGTCTTGCTAGTTTGACACGTCACATTGACATGACAAGTCTTATTCACTTTTGTCTTTAGCTTTTGTATCATCTGAAGCAGAGTTGATTGTTTGTTCTCAGTGTCAAGAGTATTAGATATGGTGTCTCTGAAACAGGATACTCTGTAGTGTGCCAAAATATTTGGTGCTGTTGAATATACCAGTGGACCTAACTAAGAAATTACTGAATACTTTGGTGTCTTTATGCGTCTTTCTTTGTCTTACGGTTGAGATTGTGTGGGTGTGCGTGTGTTGGGTTTGTCAGTGGTATTGAGTGTTGATGCTGGAACACAAACGTGTTTGAAATAGAACACATCCCATACATTAAGTTATTTTACATTAATTTTTTAATTGAATGAATTCGATAAGCCTTCATCCCCCTTATTTATTATACAGACAACCACATCTCTCATCAGAAAATGGTGGTATTCTGTCTCAGAACAAATGTCAACATTTCTGCAAAATATGTTCTTAAATATAACTATGATTGGTATTACACCTCCTCAACCTTTGCTCTTTTGTAAGCTACTGACTAAAGAAGTCTTGTGTTTCCATATTTCTAAAGTGCATCATAGAAGTAAGTTAATGTCTGTTAAAATACCAAAAATACAGTTTATTTGAAAGTTGAGTCAAAGACAAAGCAGTCCATGGCACAGATTGCTGAGCTTGGACGTTATTTGACAAGAATGTTGATTCTCTAGCACTTGCCTTATAGGTCATTTAAATAACCGAATAAGTGGATGAAAATGTTGTTTGATAACTTATCATTAGTTAAAACATACTCATGTACAGTAGGCTATGTTACAGTCATTAAATCAATGTTCATCTGTGTTCGCTACTTAGGCCTAAAAAAATAATGCCATATTATGTTTTTTGGCGAGGTGGACACTTCAAAGCTGTGATGTCATTTTCAGTGTAATTGTTGGAAAATATAAAGTGTAAAGAAAAACCCTGTCAAAATGTGTCCTGAGAGTGGTGTAGCAACACACTGTCTTGTGAAGGTGGGCCTGCAGGCAGACCCCTCTCAGCTACGCTGCAACACGACTGATTTCTGCCTTATATTTGCGACATTTTAAACTGCAATGGAAAATTGACTCTCCTACAGTTACATATCATAGAGAGTGTACATTCATATTTTCTGCTTTTTATGTGCATAAAAGTATACTGTTTCAGAGACACCATATCGTTGTATAAAAACGACCTCAAATCTGTTACGGTTTCACCTCCACACACGCCCCCCTCCTCCGCCTCTCCACAACCCTCCACCTCTGTGCCTACCTCACACGCCCCCTGCAGCTCGGCACGGGCACTGCGCGCGCTCCACCGACAGCTGAAATGAGTTGAGCTGATGGGCGAATGAGCTTACGGCCAGATCACTGCACACCTGCTGCCACCTTCTCATCAACCCCCTCTGCCTACAAGAAGCCGGTTTCTCCATCCATTCATCGCCAGGTCTTCCCTAAGAAACACCTGGCAAGTATCGTAGTTGTTAAACAAGTATTTCTGCTTATATATATATGTGTGTTTGTGTGCTCTCTGGACCACCGCACCCCAAGGCTTACTCGTCTCTCCGTGTTCCCTACAGAACGAGCAGGTGTGCTGTGATCCGGCTTGCCTGCCCATCACTCTGCCCGCCACCCACCGCAGCTGCTCCAACCGGCCTCAACCTCCAGCCTGCCAGGCTCCCAACCTGAGCCACCCGGGCACTACCTTCCCTCCCAGCTCCAGCAATAAACGCCCTGCTGGGCAAAGAGCTTCCTGCCTCCTGTGTCGTGCACTTGAGCCCCGTAGCTAACTAGCCGCAATAAAATCATTGCTATTAAGGTTTTTACACACTGGGGGTTATGTAAGTCTCATCCTGAAAATGTTGCTTGGCGATGCCGGGTCATTGTGTGAGAATTCCAGTCATAATGTCTATGACTGTAACCAATACTGTAGCCTACATTTGATGGTGTTAATACAGCCCCTCAGAGAATTCCTAACTGCAGCGCTATTGTTAAAATTAGCAACCCAAGTTAAAACCGACATAATGGCGATAGATTTGGAAACCGAAATTGTTTAGAGGACATTTTGAGCTACAAAGTAAGCTACATCACCAAATATCTTCTTTATATTTATGTTTTTAGTATGCAAAAAAGTGATGTTACCTTAGAGATGATGGAGGCATCCTGTTCAGGCATTTTTTGTATCTAAACATCAATTTATTTTAGCAAAAAAAACAGAATAAAAAATATGTTGCAACTTTATGGCAATGATATGAAAATAGTTTATTTCATGTTACTCTTTCTTGACAATTAACTTCCAACACAAGACAAAGTGGCCTAACATGTCTTTAATGATTCAGTGTGTGTGTTTATTAATCTTATAATGATATGATGATAATAAATGTGACTCGCTCCTAGGTAGAGCTGCAGTTCAGTGGACAGTGGCTGGAGGGTGCTGGTTCACTTTTTCTTAAAGAACTCGTTGCACAACATGGTCAGGCAGGCTATCAGTGTGACATACTCCTGGAAATCCACAGTGCCGTCCTTGTTTGCATCCAGGTCTGAAAAGATCTTATCAACTGCTGCTTTGTCATCTGCTTTCTGTTAAAAAAAGGTGGATGTGCAAAGAGAAAGAGAGAGACCGATAGAGTTACTTTTACAATTGAGGCATTTCATGATACAATCTGATATTTTCACATCAGTTAGCCTATGTAGTGTGATCATGGGATCCACACTCACATTTTAAAGGTGGGGTAGGTAGTTTGACGTCAACAGGGCCTCCGATTGGTCATCTTTTTCAAAAGAACCCGCCCCTCCCTCTTGTCAATCATGATGTAGTCCCTCCCTCCAAACATGACTGGTATGTGTGACGAGATAGAGACCCTGATTGGTCAATACATTCGGGCGTGGTGCATTCTTTGAATCCAAAATACAGAGGCAGCGGTAAACACGCTGATCCAAGTTTATTCTCAGAGCACTTCTGTTACTGATAGCTGAAAGGATATTATGCCAATTTTACCAACTAAAGCCAAAAGCAAACTACCTATCCCACCTTTAACTTGTGTGTTATGTGTGTGAGCTTGCAAGGTCCTTACCCCTAGGAGTCCCCCCAGCTCAGCCTGGAGCAGTTCTTTGAGTTCCCCCTTGGAGAGGGTTTGCGCGTCCCCCTCTTTACCAGAGAATTTGTGGAAGGTTGCGATGAGCTGTGCCATGGCGTTTTCAATATTTGTCATGATGCCTATAACACAGAGAGAGCATGAAAGTAAAAGGTTAGTCTAGATTTAGTGTAGAGTACAAGGTTAGTCTACATGACTCAATACGAAAAAAAGGTGACGGAATATTCCATTGAATTAATCATTCCAATTCATAAACAAAATCCCTGCAATCCCTGTCTGATAGTTTGGTTACTTGTCGAATGTAGTGTCTTAAAGTGGACTGAGCTGCACACAATGCAAACACGTTGACAAACCACGCCGTACCGTTTCACATGAGATGTACCTCTGCAGTCTAAGTTAAAGAGGCTACATCTCATGTGAAATGTTAGGGCGTGGTTTGTGAACTTGTTTGCACAGGGAGGCGGAACGAGAGAGAGGGAGGAGGAGGAATAGAGACAAAGCAGCAGCAGTGATTAGAGCGAGACAGAAGAGAGATTTAAAGGGGAAAGAGAAAGAGAGAGAGAGAGGGGTAGATGACTTGTTTAAACACAAACGGGTCTGGCTGGAGCCAACGCCCTTCCCGGCCCCTCTCATTAACTTAGTTTTAAACAAAGGATTTGGCTGAATGAAACAACAAACACAAGGTATCAAATTGGCAGTTATGATGACAGCCATATCAATAATTTGAAGCCAAAAGAACATTCATTCATTCATTAATACTGTCGCCCCCCCCCGCGCACACACACTGACTTGCTTAACCTTTATGGTTATGGAATTAATGTGTGATTGTTATGGTTGTCATTCTTTCTATCTATTTTTTTCTTCCTCTTTTTCTAACTTCGTCTCTCTCCCTCTCCTATCTGTTGTTCATGGGTGTTTGGTGCATTTGAAGCTTTACCCAGCAGTATAGTGATCCTCCGACACTGGGATCACTGTGATCCTCCAATAGTGCTACAGTACCTGCCTTGGTCTCCTGCCCTACTCGGTACAATCTACTGTACTGTACATGCTAATCTGCAACCAATTGCTATTTGATATGTATGCATTATAAAACACTAGAGAAAAGATAGATGAGTTTTGCCCATCAATGCTGAAGTGACTTTTTATACATTTGACAATACACATACAGAAGAAGTACAACCCTTTCAGCAGATGTATTCACTTACCAAAGTTGTGCGAAGGTCTGAGCTGAGAGAAACACACAGAAGGAGAGTGAGGCAGAGAGGGACAGCCAGTTTTATATAACCCCTCTGTATGACGCCCTCCCTCTCCTCTCTCCTCCCATCTCTCAAACACCAATGTCCTGTTCCCTCCCATGGAAACTTGTGGCAGGGAGTTAGAAAATGTCTGACTGTCTTCAAAGA